>NC_056729.1:595725622-595873122 GCF_019279795.1 Protopterus annectens
AGGGCTGTCATCAGTAGTTAGCCATAATATGTCCAAAAACCACTGGTGGTAGCTCTTTCCAATTCATCAACAGGCTCACTGAGGTAAGTCTAAATGGTCTGTAGAATCACCACAGTGGGCTGTCTCCATGGCCATGCTAAATGGTAATGAGGCAATTCAGGGGTTTGGCCTATGCTAATAAACAACGTGCTCTACCAAAGAAATGTATCTGCTAGGTAGCTGCCTGGCTGTATAAATTAGCATGGATTGTCATTTTAATGAACATAACTAAAATGTTGTGACAATGTACAGCTAAAATCATACAACTTTCGGCACAGAGGTAGTGGTGGGTGGTGTGTGAATGTGTGCATGTATGTGTCAGCATATGCATGTGTGTGTGTGTGTGTGTGTGTGTGTGTGTGTGTGTGTGTGTGTGTGTGTGTGTGTGTGTGTGCACACATGTGTGCATGTGTGTGTGTGTGTGCATGCGGTGCACATCTGTGGGGGGTGGTAGCTGCCATGCTGCTCACCTTCCCCATGACTAATAAGTAAAGACTGTATAGATAGGAGAAACATTGGACACCAGGGCCACTTTTTAAATATTCCTCCAAGTCACTTAAAAAGTTAATGGAATATCTGTTTTTTATTGCCTGACTGTAATCATCCTTGAGTTTTGAGAGATAAGGCAAATAGCAGAGACAAAATCAAAGATGTTCTATAAAATCAGGGGCAGTTGACATTTATAAGTGTGTGTGTGTGTGTGTGTGTGTGTGTGTGTGTGTGTGTGTGTGTGTGTGTGTGTGTGTGTGTGTGTGTGTGTGTGTGCTTCTGTGTGTGTACTGCAATGTATGCATGCATCTGGAAGAGTGAATGTGGGAAGTGCCTGTGCCAACAGGATGCATGGGCTGCCAGTGGTGATTACCACAGCAACATGCTGATTAGCGCTAGCAGTAATACCATGCAATTCAGAGACAGGCAAATTAGATAACAGTGAGGTCTTCCCTCATTATTCCTAATCATGTCTGCATTTCCCTTAGTTGCATGCATAAACTTCCCTGGCTCAGCAGTGTGTGTAAGTGTAGCAAACGTTCTGTGAATCCCAGCCTATATCTCTAATAAGACCTCGATTCCAAAAAACAGCAACTAGTTGGAAATCATTTAACAGATTAATCCCAGCCACATGGGGTTAGCAACTTAATCATCATCTTCTTTCAACTGTTCCAATTAGGGGTCACCACAGCAGATCATCTGTTTCCATTTCTTCCTGTCCTCTACATCATGCTCTTTCACATCAGCCGCCTGCATGTCCTCTCTCACCACATCCATAAACCTTATCTTAGGCCTTCCTCTTTTCCTCTTACCTGGCAGCTCCATCCTTAGCATCCTGTTCCCAGCATACCCAGCATCCCTCCTCAGCACATGTCCAAACCAATGCAATCTCGCCTATCTTGCTTTGTCTCCAAACTATCCAACCTGAGCTGACCCTCTAATATACTGATTCCTAATCCTGTCCATTCTAATCACACCCAGTGCAAATCTTAACATCTTTAACTCTGCCACATCCAGCTCTGACTCCTGCCTTTTCGTCAGTGCTACTGTCTCCAACCCATATAACATAGCTGGTCTCACTACCCTCTTGTAGACCTTCCCTTTCGCTCTTATTGGTACCCGTCTGTCACAAATCACTCCTGACACTCATCTCCACCCATTCCACCCTGCCTGTACTCTCTTATTCAACTCTCTTCCACACTCACCATTACTCTGAACTGTTGATCTCAAGTACTTAAACTCATCCACCTTTACCAACTCTACTCCCTGCATCCTCACCATTCCTCTACCCTCCCTCTCATTTACACACATATATTCTGTTTTAGGCCTGCTGACCTTTATTCCTCTCCTCTCTAAAGCATATCTCCACCTCTCCAGGGTCTCTTCAACCAGGTCCCTACTCTCACTACATATCACAATGTCATCTGCAAACATCATAGTCCACGGGGCCTCCTGTCTAATCTCATCTGTCAACCTGTCCATCACCACTGCAAATAAGAAAGGGCTCAGAAATGACATTAAAAAAGAAAATATTATTCTGCCATTGCCATGGGCTAAGGCTAAATCCCTGACTGTGGCCCAGGTGACCATCATTCATTTTTTGTCTCAAGCATCTGAGGTACCCATCTTGATGTAGAGGGGATCCACCTTGCATGCCTCATGGTTGATTCTTTGCTAGGGATTCACAGGTGATGATGTCATCAGTGAGGCAGATGCACCTTGCATGCCTCATGGTTGATTCTTTGCTAGGGATTCACAGGTGATGATGTCATCAGTGAGGCAGACTTAGGATAATAAACCCAGTCCTAATAAGTCTACCACAAATGTTATGGACACATAAAAGGGTGGGAAAATTATGACATAGAAAACCACTTCCCAGCAGCAATACATCACTGTCCCATGTGCCTTTTTTATGCCCTGAGGTTATTGCATGGAACATGCATAGTAAGATGTTGACATTTATGTTGCCAAGTCTTTGCTGTCGACACTAGTGACATCAATATTGGGATCTGTCAAACTTGTTTATTAGTCCCTTATATATCATTATATCTTTATCTTTATCTATATTTATATATATATATATATATATATATATATATATATATATATATATATATATATATATATATGTGTGTGTGTGTGTGTGTGTGTGTGTGTGTGTGTGTGTGTGTGTGTGTGTGTGTGTGTGTATGGGTCCCTGAAAGCTCAAAACAGTGACTGTCAAAAGACCCAAATGGGAACACTGAAAACCTGGAAGGTCAAAAAACAAAACAAGAAAAGAAACACATCTGTGTTTTTGCAAGTGGTCAAGCCCCCTGTAGCCTCCCACATCCCCTCCTAATTATATATATATATAAATATATATATATATATATATATATATATATATATATATAAAATAGATAGATATATAGATGCATATATATAGATATAGATATATATAGATATAGATATATAAATATACACAAACTTCCAATATCACAATGCAGTAAAGAAAGGAACAAAACCCCAGTTGCTGATGTACAGTGATCTGGTACAATCAATGTCTTCGTTCTTTGACATTCTGGGTTTTTGATATTCCCAATTTGGTCTTTTGATGTTTGTGCCTGTCACCTTCATCCTTCTGATAGGGACCCATATATACTCTTTCTTTTATTTGTGCTCTGTCTTTCTCTTTCTTTTATATATATATATATATATATATATATATATATATATATATATATATATATATATATATATATATATATATATATATATATATTTATTTATTTTACATTTGTTGACCGTGCTAGTCTGGCTGGATACATGTCCATTTTCAGCAGAGGCCCGAGGAGAAAAGCTCCACTATATACTAGAAGGTAACATAAAAATAGTACAACGGGATGCAAAATTATAAGCATGACAAGAAAATTAGTCCAATGTAGCATAGTAATGGTACTAAAACAATTTGACAATAACTCTAATTAGCAAAGCTTAAATGAAACTATAATTAGCAAGCTTAACAAAGCTATAGCTATAACATAGAGAGATGATTTATTTATATATATATATATATATATATATATATATATATATATATATATATATATACAGATAGATATAGATATGTATGTATGCATCTAATTAGTTTTGTTGTGTTGCTGATTTTGTCAAAATGGGAGACGTCAACTCATTTTGTCAGTACCCATTTCATTGCCATAGTGGTAGCAGCTGTATGTGAGGCTGGCAATCAGCAGGGTCCAGGAAGTTTATCCTTTTTCTTGCTATTGTGCATTTTGGAGTTAGTGTATTTAGATAAAGGGCTGTAAGAAGTGGAGGGACTTGACCCCCACCCCCCCACAATAATAAATATTCTGGTGTGTTTTTGGAAGAAATCTTAGTCAACAGAGTGAAATTTAAACATTTGTTTAGATACTCATGCTATCTATCTGTCTGTCTCTCTGTCTGTCTATCTATCTATCTGAAATACCAATCATGTGACTCCACACACTTGAAGAATGAGAAAGGGATAAGAGTGCAACGTTCACTTTCACAATCTTCTCCATGTCAAACCTCCAATACAAAATGATGCATTGAGTGGCTGGTGACACACATTTTTTGTGGTATCATTGCAGTTTACCTTGGTGAATTTAATTGTTTTCATTACATGCTTCATGGATTTTTTTTAGTGCTATGTGCCTACAAAAGCATTCAAAGAGCTTAAAAAGTGGTTGTGGCTGTCATATGTATGGGAAACTCTATTCACTTGTAGGGTTATTGGATATATTGGGCCATGTAGCCAGGGCACAGTCATGACCTCACTGTGATATTTTTGGATTCCTATTGCAAGAATGAAATTTCACTACTTCGAACTTGTAATAGGAAGCCTCACTTCTGCGAAAGTTCACTTTAATGAAAGTGAACTTTTGCATAATTGCACTTCACTGAAAACACCGCAGCACAGTGGAGGACATAAAAAACAAGCTATGTCCTCCACTATGGTGCAATAGTCATGGACCTTAGGGTTAGGGCATGGGTTAGGGTAAGGGGATAGTTAGTAAAGCTATCCCCTTACCCTAACCCATGCCCTAACCCTAAGGTTCATGACTATCACACCATAGTGGAAGACATTGCTATGTCCTTCACTGCGCTGCAGTCATCATGGACCTTAAGGTTAGGGCACTAGTCATGCTAAGGGCATAGCCCTATGGGTTATCCCCTTACTATGACCGGTGCCATAACCCTAAGGTCCGTGAGTACTGCACAGAAGTTCAATAAAACACCCATTTGTAGTACTGAACTTCACGTAAGTGCACTTTCGATTAAGTGCACTTTTGCTGCAGTGAGCATTCCATGCACTATTTCGAATTAGTGAAAATTTGATCTAGTGTATGGAACCTGTTATTTTTATTATAGCTTTCTGTACAATGTGTTGCTCTGTGATCTTTACACTATGTATCATGTCTGGTATACATGTGCCAGTGAAGATAATGTGAATAAGGATATGTTTATTGCCTGCAGGGTGAAGCTGAATGAGTAGAAAGTTGTTAAGACTGATGTTAAAACCAAAAGTGGGAAATGCAACCAAACTGAAACTGAGTCAAAAGGCAACCACAAAACGAAACAATCGCCACCAGGAAGTCAGCCAAAGCTCTTTATTCCAAAACCAAGCAGACAAGGCTGTCACCAGCCACGAAAAAACATGTAAATGCCTTAATCCTCTGATAACGGACAGTATGCGTTTTCGTCAGATTCTCGACATCTTCAGACAATCAGTACATTCAATTAACACAGTATATATAACGTTGACCATCAATTGATTAATTGAAATTGTTCTTGAGTTATTTTCACTTTACCCATTTCCTAAAAAGCTCACTGAAGTTGTGGTACCCATCTCAAACAGGCTGGAAGCAACTTGAAGGCCTGATGTTAACCAACAAGTGTAGAGGCAGGCTGTTCAACAGCCAAAATGGTTTTCTCTAGCATGATTCATGCCGTTAGCAGACTGTCTTGTTACTTGGGGAGTACTAGAACAGAAGAAAGAAGAGGCAGTAATGCACTTATAATCCCATCTGGCAGTGACATACATGCAAGACACAACATTTCAAACAATGGTTAGTGTATCAGCTGCTGTGAGAAAGGCCTACATGTACGTTCCAGTCAATCCGTAGAGTACTTTGTGGAAGTATGAATGCTCATTTATTATCAGGAGTCCCATCCCTCCATATGTGTTGATGAGGTGTTATTATGTTTAGGTATGTCAAGGATATCAGTTCCAATGTTCTCAGCATATAAAACTGTTACTGGCTATGGTTTTCCTTCTGCTTTCATGTAAAATCTTGCACTGTGTACCTGTTCTGTACTATTGTTTCTTTTTATAAATCACACTATATTGCTGTACATATAAAATATAAAAATGGCAACAAATGCTGCCCTTTGTAATTTATCAGTATGTACCTGTTTCTTTTTTTAAACTTCCTCTGTATTGGAAACCTAGAAGGGCTTTTTTGTAGTTTCCTATTGGTTGTGCAGCTCTTAAAGGTGGATTAATTTGTGTGGCAATGCCTTCATGATGAACTTATTTTCATTTTAAAGCAGGCTTGTGTGCTTGCATTAAATTTATTTTCAAATGGTTATTCTGGTTTTGTTTTTTATTATATATTTCTATTACAATGTCATGTATTTAACTTAATTAATTTCATAGTGAAGATCATAATTTTCTTTTTATTAAAAGTGGGTATTATGGTTCATTAAGTGCTTCAGATAAAACAGATGTATACCATAATTACCCTTTATTGGTTTCCCTCTCATCTTTATGGAAATATAGTGAACTGTTTAATTTATGAGTGTGTGAAGGCACATATCAAGTGCATAATGATAAAAAACACAACTACTCCTATTTGCATTCTGTCATATCTGCATTTTAGGTAGATGTTGTTGAGTCAAGTTAAAGTAAGTATATAAGAGGTGGGATGGCATTGACTATTAGAGCTCCTATATTCATTACCATTATATAAGGTAGAGAGCACTTTGCATTTATACATTTGTGAAGATTTAAAATAGTAAAACAGTTAGGAAATAAACATTTACTTATTGCACAAATGGTGCTGGAGAGCTAACGACTACAGCACATATCAGTTTTTCAGATTAATTGATAAGGATGATATTTAAAACTAATTTAAATAACCCAATATTGGTTTGTGATTGTGTAGTAGATTTCACTGTTTGCAGGAAGGAAGGGATAACCTGTAGACAAGAAGATTTACTTTGATTTATATTTTGTTGTTTTACCTTTAATTCTCACAATAATTTGTTAGAAAGGAATAGGTCTTAGACAGGTAAATTCTAACCAACCCAAAGGGCCTCAGATAAAAATTTGCACAGACTCCAGAGAGGGCAATCCAGAGCTTATCCATCCATACCTCACGACTAGAAAAGCAGAACCACAAAATATGACTCCAAAGAAACAAATTGCAGCCAAAGACAAGACCTCATACAGAAACAGTTCTCTCTATTGGATACAACCACAATAAACATTAAGCACTTTCATCCCCCATAGACAGTCAAGAGAGGAATTGAACTAAGATGGCAATTAAAGCTAAATGCATCTGAATACCCTGGCCTGAATGAATATACTAGTATATATTGTTTACTAAGGCTCAGGCACATTGAGAGTTAATGTTTTTTAATTGTTTTATTGTTTTTTAACTTTGATTGGTTGAGCGCGTGTTTGAATAATATTTAAACCTGGCCTATGCAGATGTTTTTTGTTCTGAAGAAGTCCCATGTAATTTTATGGGGGACGAAAGTGCTTAACGTTTATTGTGGTTGTATCCAATAAACAGAACTGTTTCCATTTGAGGTCCTGTCTTTGGCTGCAGTTTGTTTTTTTGGAGTCAATCCAGAGCTTATCTAGACAATGTTCTCCTCGTTTGTAATTGATTGATCTTTACTGTTAAAAAAATGTGCAACTGAGAGTGAAAGTGTGTAAAGAAATTCCTGCGTTTGTGTGACTTTCACAATTTGTACAGTCAGAGGTACAATTTTATTGTATATAATTTAGTATTTAGTAATAAACTGTTTCTGTGATTTTTCTCACAGAAGTTGATTTAAATTTCTTTGAATTCTGTGGTAATTGATTTTGATTAGTCTTTTCTTTTAGAATTTCTTTTACTTATTTGCAGTGCAACTGAATATGGATTCCTTAAATGAGTATACAATTAATGATTTGCTAAGGCACAAATGTCTTGTATAGTGCAATAAATGCTCAGCCAGATTCAATAAAGCTTACATTGTTCATTTACACCCCAGTAGCAAACAGTTTTGGATTCAGTAAGTGGCAGAGCCCCATAAACAAGGTAAACACCGTGGTATGCCATTTACAGCATAAGCAGCTGAATTGTATGTTAATCAACCATTCCAAGATGGAGCAGCTATCCAACAAGCTATAAAGCAACTGTGTAGTCTTAGTGCTGGTTTTCCCTGCAAATTACAAAACCTATTGGAATAAAGCCACAGAAAGGAGTCTACACAGAAACAATTTTAGGGGCTGCTGTTGCTTTAATTCATGTGTACATACAACAGACAGACATTTATGCTGCTGCTAATAGATGGTCAACAAGGAGAAGAGTTTTCAGACCCCAGTTAACTTATCACAAGCTACATGACTCAGAAATTGTACAGAGCTACAAGGTGGATAGAAAAACACTACAAGAGGTCTGCAACCTCTGTCGTCCTCAACCCAGAACCAGGGCAAACTGAGGGGAACCCATCCCAGTGGAGACAAAGGTATATGTAGCTACCCATGCAAAAACATATGGCATGTTATTTGTTTTAAGTTTGTTATTGTTTTTGAATTTTATGTTGGGGAGGATTGTGATTTTATTTATGTTTTGTGTTTTATGGTGTTTCAATGTTTCGTGTTTGTGCACTTTCGAACTTCTGGTCTCAAAATACTGAAATTCGACATTTCAGTATTTCAAGATTTAGAAGTGGATCCATTTGGGCTGCTGAAGTTGTCGCTCTGGTGCATAGGTACATCTGGGGAACCCTGAAATACAATCTATGTACAAATACTAAAATATTCACTGCATGTGCCATGCCACAACATCATCCTGGGAAGACAGCCTCAGCAGGATCAACAAGGGGAAGGGGCACCCATCCTACCAACAATGGCAAGGATACCACAGCCACATGCAGGTGAAGAGTCAGAGGGCTAACCAGCAGCTGCTGTGGGTGTAGGCAGATGTAGGCATGCTCAATATGCCCTCACATTGGCTAAGACACAACACATAGCACACTGTCTCACCAGCTAAGGGGCTAAAACCTTCTTCCTACACACATACATATAGTAACATTGATGCTAGGAAATTCTCACAACCTTTACCTACTCATGTAATGGCTGTGTGCTGCTAACATCAGACAGTGAGACCTGAACTAAAACTGTTGCAAACACAGGATTTACAAGGTAAGTGTTGACGTTGGAGTGTATTGTGTAATAATACGAATGACTGGCATATACTTGTATGTTATTATTATGGTATCAGCAAGTAAAAGGTGGGTGATTTGTATAGAAATAACCTTAACATGTGACACTAAAGACTTATTTGACTTATACGTGTCCATTATTAAGTAGTAGGCCTCAGACATCAAAGACTTACACAGTCTTACCTCTCAAAAGTACTGATGGTCACTACATGCCTTCAGTTTAGCACCATATGTTTGTAGTGGAAAATCATTAAAGAGAGAATTTAGAAAATAATGAGTCTCATTTCAGTTTCAGACTTCACAACCCTCACAACATCATTAATACTACTGATGCAAAAAAAGTGTGATGATATCAACTGTCTAACTTTCTAAGATCAATATAAGTCAAAGGTACAATTACCAATTCAGCATCACAAATGCATATATACTAAGCACTAAGTCAGCTATGCACCATGAGTATCAGACACAAAGCTTATGTATTCTTGAATCCAAAAAATAGAAAACAGGGATATGGTATAGTTATTATCACTTGAGCAGGATATTGTGTGAGGAGCATACCTCTTAACCATACCAAATTCCTCGGTATTTACTGGTTTTGAGGGCAAAATAATGGGGTGCCACAAATTTCTGATTGGCCCTTTCAATTCCAGATTTTGTTTCGATTTTTTTTTATTTTTATTTAAATTATAGCTGATATCATCACACATTCCACAATATCATCAACATGCAGACGCAACATGGGTGATGGCATCAGACTCAGTCCGAACAGAGTTGAACGTCAGATAGTACTGTTTTGTTTTTTTGATAGTGGCTAGTTGAATTTGAAAATAATTAATAGCAGCACTGTAGCACAGCAGTGAGCGGAGTTAGTTAGCCTGCCAAGACAGTGTGCAAATAATTAAGTATTAAGTTCTGCACTGCAGTGAGCAGAGCGAGATGTCCCAGACTAAGCCAGAGCCCACCGTTGCCACACGCAGTAATTAGGAGGATGAGAAAACTTACTTTCAGTGGTTCAACCTCCTCCAGATAAGTAAAATTAAAAAAGAATTAAAGTAGAAACTGCAGCAAAAGGAATTCAGCTTTTTGGCAATCTGTTGCAGTTATCTAGTTTTTGTTATAAGTTAAAACTTATAACTTAGTGACACTGGCATTCATGTGAGATGTGATGTGGTCATGGGAATGATGTGTGATACCGTGATATTCCAGACATAAGTCCCTAGCAAAGGTGTTGTCTTCCTCCCATCATCCTCTTAAGCGCAACTGTATTGTCATTGTTGGTGTTCAACAACTTCAGTTGTATTGTCTCCTGCCCCAATTCTGAAATATTGAAAGTGTAAGGCTTACAGCAACAATTTTTAGATCATGTACATTACATACCCCTAAGTGTTCAAATATATTGTGTGTCTTGCAAGCCGCAAACTGCATTTAGGTAATGTGCTTCTTTTCTTTTGTAAATGTGATGCTGGGATCATACTGCTGATGGTTATGGACTTCATAGAGCTGCTTTTGCTTTAAATGAAAATAATTGTGATAGTTGTAGGCTTGTAGCTTGATCATCAAATCCTTAGGAAGCAGGAGCTGATATGTACAATCTGGTTGTTGGATGAATCAAATGCGGAATTTGGAGATCTCTTGACCTGCATGCATGTAGCAAGCAATAGAATTCCAGCAGGTGCTGTTCAGCCTATCCCAGAAAAGTGAGTACATTCCAGTCGGTGTTGTAATATTGTGCTTACAGAACAAAACAGAAAACTGTTAAGGGAGTCTGCACTTGATACATTGATTCGATCACCTGCTCCACCAGCATGAAACCATTCCATAAAGAAGTCCGTTTGCATTTCTCAGCCTTATTTTTTTTCAAACAAAATTTGTTGACTTACTGTGAGGAAGACCAGGGAGCCAGAAAATTTGTGAGATACAATTTTACATTTCACTCATTGAACAGAATTCGATTAAATCTGTTGTATGTGGAGGACAAAGGGAGCGTACCATCACCATGCTTCATGGTGATGAATTTCATATTTTTTCTCTGCTATCCAAGTCAGGGAAGACTTGCAAAGAATCCACTACTTGCTGCAAAATAGGACCATAAATATAATATGTTGATAAAGCAACTTACAGCTCTGACTGACATATTAGAGGAGATAAAATCCTTGTTGCTAAGAATGTGTTTCTAGTATTGTTTTGAAGTAATGGAAACTATCAATGGATCTGTCCAGGCATTTCTAAAAATGCCAGTCCTGTCTGAGTCATCTACATCCTGTCTGCATTATCTAGAACAAGTATTGTGAATCGGGGGCTTTAATCATTATTTCTTTTAGTGCCTAAAATGATTCTAAGAGACCTAGCCAAGGTTATGGTCCTGTGGGGGTTTGACTTACATCTTTTCACTTTCAAGGCATACAACTCCGTCATGAGGTTGACAGTTTCCCTGATGTGACATATTTAGGTGGGAACCATTGTGCAATGACTGCTGTCCATCATACTTTGTATAATTGCATAGGGGCAAATCATTCATTTTTCAGATATGATTTGCTGAAAAAAAACTAAATCAGGTACCCCTGGAATTTTCAAAAAAATTCAGCAGAATTTTGCAGCTCATTAACTTACATAGGAGCCTCATTTATATAAAAATCCTGAGACATTGCAAATGTATAGGCTGTGAGAATGTGATTAAAAGAAAGATTTATGTATGAAAGAAAATAAAATGCACCTCACAGGCTGGACAAAAGGCAGTGTTTCATCACATCTGTCACCATGTCATACAAAGGAAACAACTGTGCTGATGACTAATGGTTGCTGATAAGAAAGTGTGGTTTCTACAAAATATGTATGTAGAAAAAAGAATTAACAAATTGATAGGTATTGACCCATTTGAAAAATGGAGGCTACTTTTTTAATATCTTACAAATCTTTACTCAGTATATAGTTTTATATTTGTTTTACTAATCAGAAATTTGGGATCAGGGTAATTTAACAATGTGTACAGCCCTTTTCTGTAGCAAGTAAAACTGTACTTTAGGTCACCATGATCCTTCACTAATACATACATAAAAATGCAAGTAGGGTTGGTTAGCCAGTAAGTTTTCAGACTGTTGGGAGCTTTGTTACTGAATGAAGCTGGCTGTTAACAATACACAAAGGCAAGAAGGGGTACTGGAAGTTACAAGGAATATATATAGGGGCCATTGGATGATCTGTGTATCTGTTCATCCCATGTATTTGACAATTTGAGTGAAAGGGTATCATTTTATCTGAAAAACACTTTCAAGTTCATAAGAAATAAGTATATCAGTTCTTGACTCATTTAGGTACAAAAATTATAACACATAATAAATATGCCATTTTTTCCAAAAATATGTTAATGTTGGAACAGTGTGCAGACTAAGAAATATTCGAAAAGAAAGAGAGACAGAGAGACAAAAATAATTGTTCTTCATTAAATTTGTGTATTGTGATCTGAATGACAGATCTTTTAATACCTTGTATCACTAAATTGTTGTCACACTATAGTTTTAATACTACATTTTTGTATAAATTCCTTCTCTTTCTCAGATGATTATCTAAAAAAGTTGATTTTTCTTCTTTTCATTTTCTTTCATGGTATAGTTACAGGGCTCACAGGAAATGTAAGACGTCTGTAAAAACTGTTAAGGATAAGCTTTCCTTGGGACCTTTGATGATCTAAGGTACACTAGACATTGAACATAAGGGTGTGTCATCTTCTCCATAACCTCCTGCCCATTCCACTACAGTGCATTGCAATGTCTCCTACTGCTGTCTGTCATCTTTACGTAACATGAAGGGGTGAAGGAACATTTTTTTTTTTTTAACCACAGATATGTTTTGTTTCTCACGAACCAAATACAGACCTAGGCTTTTCAGATTTAGTATAGTAAAAAGTGTCTTTTAACAAATGGTCATATCCTGAGGCATTTATTTAATGCTTAGTCCCTGCACTTCCAAACCTAGCTAACCAGATCTTATCTTATGAAGTATGAGATTGCCATTGTGATGGTCTACACCAAAAAATAATTTAGCAGTCATTATATCAAAGTATGTTCTGTGCAGCATCTGAACTTGTTTGTATGAGCCCTAAATGGAGTAGTGTGAAAATCTGGGTCCATATATTAAAAAAACCCTGACATGATGCCCAGTACATTTGCTAGGTTTGTAGACAGAGAAGAGTTGTTGGTCACTGGATCACAATGGCTGGATGGGAACCTACTTGTGTAGAATGTGCTTTAGTTTTATACAATTTCAAATGTTAATATAGATGAACCAGTGTTGTTCTGGTTATATTTTGTTATTAATGTTAATATAGCAGTTAACTTTATTTTTATATAATAAAAATTCCTTTTTAGTTTTATATAAGTTCAAATGTTAATATACATAAAATGCTATTGTTCTGGTTGTATATTATGTTTAATAGTTTGTCTGTTCTTCAATTTGTGTTTGAATGTTGATATCCCATAATTCCATCAGAGTGGGTTGGGTTACATAATTACGTATACAAACTTTATGTTAATCAGCATCCACATTTTTGGCCAGTTGTACCTATTTTCATGGGCCTTTGTCCAGATTTGTGATGTTTCCAGGTTGAGAATTTTGGTGGTGGTGGTGGTGGGGGGGGGGCAGTTAGCCTTGGCTGACACAAAAGGTCGGCGAGTATGTATGAGTAAGAAAGAGAACAGGCAGACGTTTGGATAAAGTAACAAATGGCCAGTGAGACAAAATGAGTTTTAAGCTTTTAAGCTTCATGGCTGCATTGTGTTACATGCGTGTGTGTGTGTGTGTGTGTGTGTGTGTGTGTGTGTGTGTGTGTGTGTGTGTGTGTGTGTGTGTGTGTGTGTGTGTGTGTGTGTGTGTGTGTGCGTGTATGTGTGTGTGTGGGTGGGGGGTGGGGGGAGTCATCTAGGTGAAATTGGTGTGTGAGTGTTTGCATAAACACAGCCAAGCTCTGTGCTAACTTTATATCTTGGTATGTCAGACATGTGTGAGCAGTGCATGGTAGAGGTGACAGTTCATCATTGTCATACCCTATCACAAGAACTGGGTCTGTCAGGAGTTGCACTGGCATATCCATGCCCATGTTCAGATGCACTGGTGCTACCTGAACATGACTGATTTCTGCTGGATGAGGATGCCCAGGACCATGACTCCATAGACTGCCTTATCTGGGTCTGGACATCTCAACCACTGATGTAGCAGTGAAAGTACTGCCACCATGGGAGTGTGATCAGGCACTACCACAATGGCTAACAGCAGATGATGTGACTGACCTATGCCCATGAGTATGCCTTCCCCTCCCAGCAGAAGTTCCATCACAGCCACTGACTGTTCAATGTGTAAGTCAGCAACATTGTGGTGGCAGTCATGCATGTCAGCCTATGTCACATCTACAACTCTAAGCATTTATCTGGAGGACCTATGGGAATATGCCTGTGCCTCCATGAATGCCCTAAACATACACTGAGTGGCACAGGAAGAGACATCTTGATTAAATGTAAGATGGACAGCAGGCCTCGTCTGAGCACCTCTAACAACCATCCAGCATGGCATCTCTCCCAGACTTTGGCTATGGCTAAAGTCAACAGGCACTGAAGCCACAGAAACCACACTTCCCTGATCGATTGTCTCACCCTCCACCTGTCCAATATCTGAGTGCTCACTGGAATGGTTAGTCATAGACCTACTGGCTGCATCCAATGTAATTACAGGGGATGGCTATATGTAGACCTCAGTGGCAGATTCATCTTTTGCACCTCCCCAACTGTGCTTCTGTTTGGCAACCATCATCATCACAGGCTGCTGATACTCTGACATCAGGTGGTAGAAGTCCCACACTTCCACTGTCAGGAACACCTGTGATAATAAGTAACAAACACATAAAAAAAAAATAGCTACACTACTATAGTCCAACATATGCTAACAAACTAACAGTGGTGCCACTATTATAGATAGTACAGCATTACATACAACAGTCCCAACACCAACATTACAAACTAAATATTTAATTGAACTCCTTATCAGTACTGACATAAAAATGTTTGGCTTACCATTTGCAGATGATAGTATGCTCCCTATGCTGGATGGTCCTGGAAGATGTTAAGCAAAAGGTAAGAACAACATCATCACAACTAACAGTAACACAATGGGTAAACTTTTTTGCCCTTTATTGGTCCATTAACTATACTTTCTACAAGAACTTGGATGACAAGTCCAACCTAAGCCCCATGTGTAATCAGTCCAAATGGATGATCTGTGTATCTATTCATTCTTGGGAAGAAATTGCTGTCCCTAAAATAGTAGACCCAATGTCAAGGACATTGTGTTCTGCATTTTCCCAGGAGCTGCCTGAATCTGTAACAGTGGCCAGGAACTCTTCATTTGCTGTCAGTGGTGGCTCTGTAGTAGGCATCCCCCAGTACCCATTCAATCATGGGTCACTGCAGCTGATCTTCTCCATGCAGATAAGGTCATGTCAGTGGCCCTATGGTGATCATTACATCCTACTTCATTAACATCTGCAACTATCTACTGCCAGATTTGCATTCTGCCAGATGTATCTCCACGTCCCCTCTCAAGCAGAAAGGCACCATGTCACCTAAAAGCTTCCACAATTACCTGATTTTCAGGGTCACCGATGGATGTTTTTTGGGGCTTGAGGTGCCTGGGTGCCATAGTCCTAGGTGTCTTAAAATACTACAGAAAGATGATGCACATAAGTATCACATAACTAAAAAATGCCTGTTCCAAGATAAAACAGAAAAGGTAGCATTTCAGTATTACCCACTAAAGAGACATAAAACAATATAGATATTTTTAATATGAACAGCAGGAATTTTGTGGTTGTTACATATTACAATCACACACAAAGCAAAGCTGGATGCAAAACATTGGAGAGTAACAATAGCAAAATATCAGTGTTTGTGCCAAAACAGAAATGCAACTTTGCTCCCTCACCCTCAAAAGAAACAGGCATATGACACATTTTTCTAACAATTCATCAGTGAAATGCTAAATGTTATGAAATGAACTGTCCCTGAAAAATGTGTACAGATTTAATATAGAACATTCCATTTTAAGCTATTGCCAATCATGCATTCCCATGAAATACCCCGGCAAACACATCCATGCCATCAGTACACTTCTAAGTAATGCATGCAGATAACAGTAGCATTTGTTAATTAATACATTATATGAATATGAGACAGATTTTTTTAAATGATGTTTCAGCATCTGCAGTATATAGCTGAAAAAGGTAAGCATACGTTCTCAAGTTCAATAGTCTTCTATGCAGATATATACCAAAAATAATAGCCTCTTCTGTGTTCTCCACATAAACAAGTATCCTCAACTTCAAGTTCCTTTTTATGCTATAGATTCAGGGCTGTTAGCATGGTGAAGATGCAAATCAGGTGTGAACTCATTAGCATTGCTGAATCTGAAATGCTTGGCTCTGTGGAGCACATGTAAACATAGTGCAGGCACTCCCTCAGTGGTTATTGCTAATGGATTGCAACTGTAAATGGTAGGGAGAAGGAAAACACAACAACAGTTCAGATTCCCTTACCCCCAGTGGGTGTGTCAGCCAGATTAGACTTACAAAGTGTAGAAGTAATTTTATAAAGCTTTTAAGTATAAGTAAGCAGCACACATTTAAGTTTCTGTTCAATACCATCCAACCTTCCCTACATTTCTTGACAACTGTATATTTTTTGCCATTTGATATCCTCACACATTTTCAGGACAATTATACAGAATGCCTTACAGACTGCATGTCTATGATTACTGATCAGATAAGATGAGAATGAGCAACAAACACAGAGAGATAAGCCAGAGCTGCATTTCTGAAAACAATAGTGATGAATGGTTGTGTGATCACTCAATGCACTACATCCAAAATGTATAGGTTCATAGGTTCATAGGTTGATACTAGGCTATCGGCCCTAGGACCTATACAAGCCTAGCCATAAGATTTCTCTGGCTATTTCTTCCCACACTATTTACTTCCCTGGACCCCTGTCTAGCAGGGTGACTGACATGATCCCCGGGGTGAATTTCCTTTCTCTCATCTAATCATCAAGGTTCCTTTTGAAGTGGGCCAAAGAGGCACTCTGCTTGACATGTACAGGCAGTCTATTCCAGAGTCTGGGGAGTCTCTGTGTTAGGAACCTATCCCTCCAGCATGTTTTGTTTATTGTGATGACAAGGTTTAGATCCCTGCAGTGTGTGGCTCTGAGGGATTGGGATTTCTTTAAGTGTAGCATGTCCAACAGCTCTGGGTTTGACATGGCCTTGTATGTCAAGCAGAGATCGCATCGGAGTAGACGATATGCGACAGAGTATAGCTGGAGTTTTTTAAGGCGGTCAGCATAGGGCATCTTCTTTAGACCTGTGATTCTTTTAGTGAGGTATTTCTGTGGCTTTTCCAGTTGTTGCAGATGTCTTGAGAGGTACATGCTAAATGGGGTGTTATATTCTATAATGATTCTAATGAGGGATGAGTACAGTGGGACAATGACCTCCTTTTTCTGGATGAAAAGCCCTTAGTGATGAGGTGAGCCACATAGAAGGACTTCCTGACTGTTGTGGCGATGTGGTTACTGAAGGTGAGACCATTGTCCACCTGTGTCCCTAAGTCTCTTATCACACTTTCAGTGTTTAGTGTACTGCCACCTATGTGGTAATTCATGGGTACATGTTTTTTCCCAAAGGGGATAACTGTACATTTCTTGGCATTGAGCTTGAGCCTATGACTCTGGCACCAGGCATCTGTTTCTGTAAGGCTCTTTTGTAGAGTTTCCACATAATTTGGGGATTCAATAATGGCTCCCAGTTTACAGTCATCTGCAAACTCTATACATGTACAAATGACTGTTATATGGTTTCTTAGTACTGTGGATGGTGTTGCAGTTAGTTGGATGCAGAATGATTACAGTTCCCTGCTGCAAAGCTGTTTGTGTGGCAAAGATAGATAAGGCACCCTTGCTGTGTTCTGAAGATTCATTGGAGTGAGAGTGCATATCTAGACCTATGTAGAAATGTTTCATGTGTACTAACAAATATTTTGTGCTGTTTTATCATAGATAAGTTTTATTTCAACTACTTTTCCCTTTTATTTTTATTTTTTTATTTTTTATTTTTTTGGGTTAGTCTTTGTGCAGTGCATGGCTTAGCGCAAACAAGGGAAAAAGAGAAAATCAGTGTCAGGTTTGGCTGTGCTTATTTCATTTACATGACACTTAGCAGTGCTAGTGGCCCACACAGGAAGCAGACAGAACACCTGCAGACAAGGCATATGTAAAAGTACAAAAGTCAAAAAGAATACATTGCTGCAATTTTTGTTTTCCATCATGTTGCATGGTGGTTAGCAAGTTTTCCCAGCAGCTAACATCTGCAGATAGGATGCAGACAACTAATAATTAAAAATAGATACATTCAATTAATTTTTGGGGGCATCATGCAAACACACTATGTGGTGTTGTGTGGCTGTTTGCACAGATAACTTAAGAATGAGTAGGAATTTATGGAAATGTCATGTAACTACTCCTGTGGCAGCAGGTGTAAGTGTAGGGTTGGCATACATATGTTTCTGAGTTCTAGTACAGGTTGTGCAACTTATTTTTGCTGTTGTGACAGTGCAGTTTATAGCAGTTAACTGTAAAACAGACAAGTGTCATTACAACATTCTTGTAGCAACAGATGTAAGTGTAGGACTGTCATATGCATGATCCTGGGTTCTAATAAAGGACATTGCAGAAATGTTTACTGTTGTTCCAATTCCCATTATATTCACTCTCACATTTAACACTTTAGATAGTGGAGTTGATATGAATTATGAGGATGAAAGATAAGATATACTTATTTTGTTTGCAGATGTATGACTGAGAGTATACTGTCTGGTACATTTCTGTAAGTAAAATTCTGCTATCTGGACTTGGGTGGCTTTCACAATTAAATAAGACAAATGCACAACTGGATCTATATACAACAACCTTGTCAGGTCACACACATACATGTGTAACACCTCAAACTGTCAGATGTATTTATGAATGATTCCTGATTATATTTGAGCAGCACTTCTTCTGTGGCAAAGATGGAAAATCAATGCTGTGGAAGAAAATGTTTTGTCCCTTTTACATAGGTTTGAATCCCACACTTTAAAAATCAATTTTATCAGTGTATAAAACCAAAAACAAATGTGTCAGGTCAAGACATTTATGTCGCCAGTGCATGTCTGCAAAGTTAACTCACCTTACAGTCACCGTCCAATTTTCAATACATATTTCCAAGATACATCACCAGACACTCCTCACGTTAAGGTCAAATGTCAGATTAACCTTCTCTAACATCCTGTAAATTCTGCAATCTGTAGTGTACAATCTATGAAACTATTTCAAATATTTGTCTTCCCTGCTTGGCATTGCTGCACTCCACTCAACATCATGCAAACATGACTGGCATGGTTGTTCGGTTTGCACACTACCAGTAAATATGATAACTGGACTTGGCATGAAAGCATCACTTTCCATTGCTCTAGGTTGGGTGTTAAACATAGCTGTAGTTAGTGGAGAAGCTGCCCAGTTTAGGGCACAGAGGTGGGATGGAAAGGAGTCCAGGATATTTATTGGACTCCTGGTAAAGCACCACAGCCAAAGGCTTCTGCAGGGTGACTATCCTGGCTCCCAATACAAGACTGAGGCATGGAATACATTGGCTGAGGCTGTATCCAGTGCTTCTGGTATCCTGTGCACTAGACAACATTATAATGACCTACACAGGCAGAAAAGATATACCCTCAACTGTTGGTTGACTAAATTTGAGACTGCAGATATCCCACAGCTGTGTAGCTATGAGAGTAAAATAATATTTATATTACTTAGAAAGCTAAATATAGGCAAGATTGGTATGCATAATGGTCTTTGTTCTTTTCAGTTTTTTCCTCAGCTAATGCTGACAGAGTTCCATTGACATGCTCATGCTGCTGGACAGACTGAGGGAAGCAAGTGATATGTATGCAACACAAGAGAAATATTGTTGTAGCTTTAAAAGTTAAAGATATATTTTTGTTTTTTTATACAGTTGTAGCAAATTGAGCATGCATATCCTAACTGTAAAATCAAGTAAGCATGCATTAGTCTGTAGCACAAACCAACTTTAGAAGTCAAATATAAAGCTGTAGACAGAGGTTCTGGGTTCAAAAACCATGAGTCACAACTATGCAGTACTGCATTTATTTAATAATATTTACACTCAATTAAACTCTATACAAGTGACATAAATGCCCAGCTGTTAACTGTAATCAGTATAATTAAATTACTTTCAGCAATCTGTAGGTATAGTGTGTATTTGTTTGGACATATACTTAAATGTAGTACTTCAGATAAAATAGTTGTATAATTGTGTTAATTCATTGTATGTCACATATGATGGTACTAATTTAATGCTTTTTTCTCTCTCACCCCAACCCTTATCTCTCTTTTTTATTTTCTATTATGTGTTATCAAAATGTCTTCATGTCATCCATGTGTGCAAAATCACTAAATACTACACAGCACAGTGAGGTAGGCCAGCCCCAATGGATCAGCCTGCTCCCACTCCATTGGCTCTAGCACTAATGTCCAGCACATCTGGGACCCAACCTGGTAGCACTGCCTCTGCTGCCCCCACACTACCTGTGCCCTCAGGTAGTACTGGCCCAGCAGCTGGTGGAGTGGTACCCTCTGGGATCAGTGGTGGTGGTGGGGATTTCACCACCCACCAGGAGATGCCAGGGTTGGTGTATAGGGTCATGCACTACACCATTGGTGTACACCTATGCTAGATAAAGAGGCTGCTCTCCCTCATGGTATGTAGGAAGTGAATAGATCCAGTACTCCAGTCTCCAGCAAAGTAATGGGACAGTGATGACAGTCCAATGGATGAGGACTCACTTCTCACTGTCTCCATGTTTAACGGGCATAAACTTGAGTTGTTGCCTCCCTCATCCCAATCATGGTGTCCCCAACTTTTTGTGTCCCTTGTGATCCCTGAGTCTAGTCTTGTTTGTTTGCATTTGCCTCCTCACCTCCCCAACTTACCTGACCCAGAAATACCTATGTCCCTTACCTAGTGTTCCTCTCTTACTGAATTTAAAAAAAATGAGCACCTGTCTCAGAAAAAAAATAGCATCCCATAGATAGCTCTCCATTTTGCACACATTGATCCATTTAGCTATACAACATGATTACATTGTTGTCACTCCTCTCTGTGGAGGTGACAGTCCAAATTCAGCTAGTATTATGCACATATTATCAGTTTTTACTGTTGAAGAAATGGACAGGAATGTTTTTTCTTACCTCCCTCCTGCACATTCCTGTGTTGGTTTCTCTTTGTTCTGCCCCCTGCTTGCTCCTCATTTCACTATTTTCCTATCTAGCCTATTTGAACAATATAATCTGGTCAAAAAATAGAATCACACACAACAGTTTCTGTCACTATCAATCAATATCCCACAGACTTCTTAAGGAAGACTTATGCCTGGCTTACAGAGCAATCTCTGCCACAAACCTAATAAATTTGCTGCACATCCATAAATTAAACGAGACTAAAGCTACCTGTTCCAGGGACCTAAATATGGACTGTGACTTGAATAGGACATGCTGATGCTGGATGGACAGATTTGTCTCCCAGTGACTGCCATATCTTTGGAATAGGCTTCCAATTCATGTAAAGTAGAGAACCTCAATGACACTTTCCAAAAGGAACCTGGACGAGTGGATGGAGCACTATAAATTCTTCCAGAGATAGTGCCCACAACCCTCCTGGACAAGGACAGACTTTACTAAATCTAATCCTGGGTATTGACTAGAGTATTTATGGTATTACAGTGGGATGAAATGGCTAGGCTTAAAATGGCCTCTGGGTCAATAGCCTAGTAACCTCCAATGATCCTATGAACACATATAAGTACTAGAATAAGTAATGGACCCCTTCACTTATCCACCTCTAGGTTTTCGCGGAGTTTGAGATCATGCACCAATGCCAAGCGATGGTGAGTGACCCTACAATGCTGTGTTTACCTGTGAACAATGGCATTTAACCCTGTTGTGTTATGCCAGCACACAGCAACATGGTACTATAAAGAATTTGATTATTGCATTCTCACTGTTTATTTAAAAGTATTAGATAGACCTAGATTTGAGCTCAATATCATTTGGTCTGAAAAATAAATGTGTTAATACATCTACATCTGCTTCCACAGATTCAGCTAAGCAGCAAGTGTGTTTTATAGACTCAGTACTAAGTCTCAAACTTCTAGCAACACATTTCTCATTTCTGCACTGTTTAACTATGCAAAAACATGGAAATTAATAGAAATGTATATCTCACATGAGCAAACACTTTGGCAACCACTGTGCAAACCTTTGCTCACTTCTGCAATATGCAACATCAATATTAACATGTATTACTGCTGTTTACTGTCCATTTACTCTTTATGGCATGAATCTACATGTGGAAACATAACAAATGGAAGGACCTGTCTAGCAATATGTCACTTATTTACAATGCAGCTATGTTTTGCCTCCCCTATGCACTGCAACCCTGGTCCTGGTGTCTCAGTACATTTTCACACATATATCAACTACACATTATAAATTAATATGAAATGTTGTGTGATATGCAATGCATGTCAATCTGGTAACATGCAAAACTAGAACTATCTTCACAGTTGAACATGGCTACATATCCTTCAACTGAACCTGGTAACTATTACCCCATTAAACTAACCAGACTTATCTGCAAGGCTATGGGAATAATCCTCATGTACCTTATCCACAGGGATATAGTTGACCATCAGCGCTCTTGACCTGACCCATTTTGAGTTTGTCAAGTTTAGATCTTGCTTATTAAACCTAGTGGACTTCTCTTATAATGTCCCCAAAGCCCTGGATGAAAGAAAACTGGACATACTATCTATGTTTATTTGGACAAGGCCATTGACACAATTTCCAATTCAGGCATCATAGAGAAAATCTTCCATCTGAGGATTAACCCATACGTTACTAGATGATTATCCAGTTGGCTCACTGACAGAATGCACACTGTCAAAGTTGGGGAGTCCACCTCCACCAGTAGACCAGTTAGCAGTAGAGTACCACAAGGAGCTGTGCTAGGCTGCTCTACTGATTGGAAACTATTTCTCTGAAGTCCAGGTAAATGTAGATGTCCAGTGGCTTTCCAAGTTTGCAGATGAATGTCAACTGGGCACAGTCATATAAATTCTCCCAATGATGTTAACATATTACAGAAAGGGCTGACACAGATAAATGGATTGAAATTTAATGCAGAAAAATACCTCATTGTTCCCTTTGGCAAAAGAGTACCCCTACTAATTATGACATACATAGCACCCCTCTAAGCTCAAACTCAGTGGTGCAAGACTTGAGAACATAGATTGATAGCGATCTAAACTTTGATCACTATTTTTCCATAGTGGTAGGACACACATTCTACACTGCTCATCTCATGAATAAAGGCACTATATCCAAGATAAGGTAGGTCATAGCTCCACTGTACTTGACCAATATCAGACCACTAATTGAGTACAATACTCCCTTCTCTATGTACCTCACACGACACCTACAGCAACTGGAGAAACAACAGAGGTTTCTGACCAGAAGAATCCAGGTCCTCCAAAACATGACATAAATGGGAAAAAAACTGAGCTCTGTCACTGTACTCAGTATCATGTGGGCTGCTGAGAGGAACCCTGTTCCTGGCCTACAGACCAGTCTCAGACCCTGCCCTGCTGGAAATGCTGAACATACATCAAATCAAATGGGACAAAAAAAACTTGTTCCAGGGATCTCAACCTGGTGTGAGACATAAACAAAATATGCTGGAGAGGCAGATATATCACTCAGCTATCACCACCCTTCTGGAATAGACTCCCACTGCATGTGAATCAGTTCTCCTCCATGACCCTTTTCAAGTGCAAACTTGACAACTGGATGTGTGATCATAAATTCACCCCAGGGGTGGCACTTATGTCACACATGGACAGGGGAAGTCAGTGCTGATCACAAAATTCTTCTGCTATCAATAAACATCTAACTATGCCCAATAAGGGTACCTGGGGGTTTACACAGCTAGGCTTGCAAAGGCCATAGGGCCATTAGCTTAGTAAACTCACTATGAACCTATACAGGCCTCCCAACATCTTCTCTCCTACATTCAGTGCTGATGTCACCTACTATAAGTTGTCCTGAAGCCTTATAAAAGTCAGACATGTGCCATGGCCCTAGTGTAAAGTATCTGTAGTCTGTGTACTAAGATAGGCCGGGAATCTCTTCTCACTTCAGTCAAGTGTGTGTGTGTGTGTGTGTGTGTGTGTGTGTGTGTGTGTGTGTGTGTGTGTGTGTGTGTGTGTGTGTGTGTGTGTGTGTGTGTATGTGTGTGTGTGTGTGTGTGTGTGTGTGTGTGTGTGTGTGTGTGTGTGTGTGTGTGTGTGTGTGTGTGTGTGTGTGTGTATGTGTGTGTGTGTCTAGCCAGAAGAGCATAAGTATACATCCAGCAGTTACCACTCCAATCCCATGAACTGACAGTATTTTGGCACTTGCACATGCCTACACATCAATTTCATGCAGGCCCTTAACATCGTCTTTCTTACATTCACTAGAAGTTGTCCAGCAGCCTTGTAAAAGTCAGACTTCTGCTGTGATGCTTGCATAAGGTACTGAACTTTGTAGCCTGTGTGCTTAGATAGGTAGATGTTCTGTTCTCACTGCAGTAAACTGGGGTGTGTGTGTTTGTTTGTTTACTTGCTTAATATCAATTATCTAAGCATATCAGTGATGTCCATTGGAAAGATCTTAAAAATCCCCTGGCAAAACATGTGCATGAATCAAATAGACAGACATTCTTTTTTAAGAGTATTAAAAGTGGTTTATCTACAACAGAGATGTGGTGATCATAATCACTTAGAACTTGCAGAAATGAAATATATAGGAATATTCCAAGCACATAGACATCCTGGTTTAAACCCATACTTCTCACTGAAACCATATCTATATTACATAATTAAACTTTTAAAAGTTTGAAGGTCATATGGTCGACACAATATGATCGAACTTTTAAAGTTTGAAAATACAAAAAAAAAAATAAATAAACCAAAGAAAAAATTTACCTGAATGGTTTAAGCAGGGGGGCAAGCCCCCTTGCTCCCCCACATGGGGGGCTGCACCCCTCACACCCCCCACTCGTTAAATATACCAACTCTGACATCGAACTAAAGTGGAGAAAAGGGAAATCTTCTGATTCCACACTGTACAGAGATCTCCATTGAAACATTCAGACTTTTAAATGTTTGATCATATGGTGTTGACCATATGATGTTCGAACATTTAAAGGTTCGACAATGTGATATAGACCCCTGAAACCCACCCTTAAGAGGCAGAAGTTGAAGCATTAATGTTGATTGGCTGAAAATTTTTTAAACTTTGACATTACTAATGAGTTTAACAGATCTGATAAAGGGTAATCTTGTATCGTACTTATCTGGCAGCTTTATACATTTCTAGGAGGATTTTTAAGTCTTACTATTTTGTTAAAGTTCTTATTCAAGTCACAGCAGTGTTTTATGGACTGCCTTGTTGTAACAGCACTGATTTTGTTTTATGTGTTTGTGTGTGTGTGTGTGTGTGTGTGTGTGTGTGTGTGTGTGTGTGTGTGTGTGTATGTGTGTGTGTGTGTGTACGTGTGTGTGTATGCATGTATATATATATATATATATATATATATATATATATATATATATATACATATATATATATATATATATATATATATATATATATATATATATATACATATATATATATATATATATATATACATATATATATATATATATATATATATATATATATATACAAATTGATGAACTGTGTGTAAATTCTAAAATTTATTCTCATACACAACAGATTATAAATATATTTACAAAATCATATGCAAAGCAGTTTGGTTCCACAAAGGGGGTGATAAGTTGTTGTAGTGACATCTAGGAAATTTCAGATACTAAAATCAAATTACATTATACTGAAAAAGAACTATGCAAACTGGATCCAAACAAAGCACAAGAAGGAGTTAGAATTAGTAATAATGACCTGGGAACACTTCAGAAAGAAATTACAGTACAATTGTATTTGTTTTTTACTAGGTCATGTAAATATTGGGAGATTCCTCAAGACTGGAGACGTGCACTTATTAAACCTGCCCTTAAGGGAAAGGGTGGTAGGCCAAACCCAGAGTCATATAGACCCTTCAGTCTACTTTCATATTGTGGACAAATAATGGAGAAGGCAATATTTGACAAGGTATTGTCAGAATTGGAAAGGTTGGGAGTTGAAACCATATACCAGCATGCATATGTTGAAAATAGTTCTATTACCACCTGTAATATGATTTCAATAACAATATAATAACAGCTATGAATTAAAAAAGTGTGCTGTGATTTAATTTGTAATGATTCAACTTCAGCATTTGACAGGCTCATACAGAAAACACTGATCAATAAATTAGACAAACTAGGTATTGATGGTGATAAAATGCATGGATTACAAATAACACAAGGCATGTATACAGCGACTGGACAGGTGAAATTCTTGTTTACAGTCAAGGTGTCCTACTGGGCTCTATCCTAGATCCATACCTGCTTACACTTTATCTTTCATATCTATTTTTTTTATCTGAGTTGTTGTACAGTCTGTATGCCGATGTCTTGAAATGGGTAAACTGATTAAATGTGCTACAGATGGGGCATGTCTGCAAAAGAATTTGACTAAATTGACCATTTGGGCACAGGAGAATATGCTGATAAATACATCAAAAAATAAGCATATGAGATTTGGGAGACATAACTGAAAGATGAATATTTAATACAGCACACAGCGATTGAAACTGTAGATTAATTTAAGGATCTGGATATGTGGATGAATCCAGCTTTGAGTTTTTTTAATTGTATCAGGCAATTGTTTAATGATACTTATATAACTATAGGTTGTATAAAAAGATTTCTAAAGTCTAGGAAATCATAAATGCTGAAGTCATTGTCAGTTACATTATACCCAAACCAGAGTATGGAATAATGATACAGAAACCATATAAGAAAGCAAGCATAAACAAACTGGACAGAGTGCAGAGGAAATATAGGAAGGGCATCTATGGATGAGGAAGTTTAAGTTAATATAACAGACTAAAATTTTTGAATTTGTAGAACACCTTGTATAGATATTCAACAGGAGACCTTGTTAAGGTATGTAGAGCATTTAGAGACAACTACCTCTTGGAATGTCTGGAATTATCAAAAAGTAGTAGAGGATCATCAGACAACCTATGTAGAAGATTCTATAGAAATGTGAAGTGTACTAACTGATTCTCTGAGAGACCAGTTAATGCATGGAATAGGCTACCAAATTGCACTAAAGAAGCACTACTTTAGATATTTTTAAGAACACAAAGAAACACCAAAAACGACTTCAACATAGGAACCACAAATACCAAAGGATGTATTTCAGCATTTAGTTTATTCTGGTACCTCGGCTTTTCGACTTCTGGGAATAATTCATTCAACCCAATTTATACACCTAGTGCTTTCTAATTAACCAGTTACATACAATCAATTAAATACTTAAACAATTCCATCAAGGACTACTATAAATTTTACTTAAACACATTTTCTTGAAAAAAACTTTTTTATAATTCTTCAAATTTTTTTATATATAAAATTCTTTTTTAAAGTTACATTACTATCCAAGTTCATCTCCCTAGGAAATAATGCTCTATAATTTATAATCATCCTACATTCTAACCTATCAAGTTCCCTTTTAAAACTACCCCCATTACTCAAAGTTGGCCGTGCTAAAACACTAAAGAATAAACTATTTGCCACTCCCCCATGTGCAGACATAAAATGACTGGCTACTGGACTGTCCACATTTTGTCTCCTCATATCTCCCAAATGTTCCATAATACATATTTTAACTTTTCTTTTTGTTTGTCCAATATGCTACCTTGTTTTTTTGCAACCACCCACACAATACTACTCCAAAAGAATTACAGTTAAAAATGTTGTGGCCCTGTAATTTCTACCATTAATTTTATTGCCATCTAAATTCCTAACCCAACTACATACAGAGCAGTTACCAGAATCCTGTGTACCCACTATGTCACTTGATCCAGTTCTAGTACCATCGTCACTCAACAGTTCTTTCAAATTATTAAATCTGCCATATGAAAAAGTTATATATTTAGGAAATAAATGTCCAATTGACACAACATCACATGCCACATACCAAAACCTTCTAACTTTGTTTTCCAAAATGTTAGAAAAGGGAGCAAATTTAGTAACAAAAAAATAACTTCTCCTCCCCATCTTCAGATCCTATTGTTTTGGTATATCTCAAAGCAGATTTTCTTCCTACCTTCATATTTTGCCCCAAGACCTTATTTCTAGCCTCTAATAATATATGTTCTGAATACCACGCAGAACTGATCTATCATGACAGCCCTTAACATACTATCTGATATATTTTGATAAATCCTTCAAAATTCTCCATAAGGTAAAGATTTTATTAAATAAGGAGGATGTATACTGTCAACATGAAGAAAGTTGTTAACTGAAGTTGGCTTTCTGTAAGGTCTGTATTGCACCCTACCATTACTATCCACATAAATCTTCACATCCCAAAACACCATATTAAATGGATTCATGTATCACGTAAATTTTAAACCATAAAAATTGTCATTTACCTTTTCCATAAACCTCAAAAACCCATCCTGTTCACCTTTACACACAAAAATTAAACCATGAATGAATCTTTTGTAGTATACTACATTTCTAACAAAGTATTCATTCAAATACATAAACTGTCTCTAAAAGTCACCCATATAGATAATAGCATATATGAGGGCATAAGAAGAAATTATAGAACATTATTTCCTAGGGGGACTAACTTGGATAGCAATGTAACTTTATAAAATAATTTTATACACACACACACACACACACATGTATATAAATATATATATATATATATATATATATATATATATATATATATATATATATATATATATATATATATATATATATATATATATACACACACACACACACACACACACACACACACACACACACACACACATATATAAATATATATACATATATATACATATATATAAAATAAAAACTGTGGAATTATAAACAAGTTTGTTTCAAGAACATATGTTTAAGTAAAGTTTATTGTAGTCTTTGATGGAATTGTTTAAATATGTAATCGATTGAATGTAATTGGTTAATTATAAAGCACTAGGTGTATAAATTGGGTTGGATTTAGCTGAATTAATTATTCCCAGAAGGCGAAAAGCCGAGGTACCAGAATAAACTGAATGCTGAAATACATCCTTTGATATTCGTGGTTCCTATGTTTAAGCCATTTTTGAGTGTTTCTTTGTGGTTTGCAAATTACAGAGTGTATATAATATTTTTAAGAACAGCCTGGGCACTTATTATGGGAGCAACAGTTTTGATATGTTGTCAGGCTAAAAGAGCCCTGAGTTTCGGGAATATGCAGTGAGGCAACCGCTGTTTACATTTTGGGTGGAATGTGGTCTGAAATCTTTAACAATAAATGTGCAAAAGCTATGTGGAAACAGCAGCTAATAAATAAATCATCTCACAGTCAGAGCTGGGCCTGCTTTAATCAAGCATCTTCCCCAGTACTGGCTAGGTAATATGCTGAGAAAATCTTGTTATTATAGTGCATGCATGTAGGCTGACCCAACTCAGACATCATGCTTGCACATGAGGATCAAGATGAAAAAAGGAAGCTTCCAGCCTAAAAGGGCTTACTACACTTTTTAAATCTATTTTTGACCAGATTAAGGGGTGGAAATGGGTATATAACAGTATGAAGAAAGGGAAAGCAAAAAGAGGAAAGCACACACGGGAAACAGCTAAGGAATAAATATGATGGGAGAGGGAAAGAAAGGGTTTTAATTTTTTCTGGACCAGGTGACCATTTTCTGTATAACAAGAAGGTAAGGTGGGGAAGTAAGTAAAGGAAACTGAAGGCATGGTAGCAATGGCAAATACACAAACATAGAACAAAGACAAGACTAACAGGGGAGGTGATGAAACAGCAAGAGAGGGAGGAAGGAAGGAAGGAATGATGCATTATGAAATGGACAGACAGACAAAGAGAAGACAATAGTGATGGGGAGCAATGAACAAGAAACAAGAGTGGACAGTGATATAAAAGGAAGTGAAACCTTGAGATGGAGGATAGAGTGGGCATGATCCTCAGTACTACATTGCCCATGTCAGACAAATGTAAGTCAGCACACCACCTTCTGCTCCCTCACTACTGGGTGTTGGCTCTTGTGGAGCTGCCAGTAGCATGTAGGAATGCGACTATTCAGGCCACAAGGGGAGTCTTTCTGATCTGGCTAGTGCTGGATTTAGTGAGCTGGTCAAACAGCACCCCACCACCACTGCATGCTGCCTTAGGCTGACATATTATTGATCCGCTGACACAGCCATCAATGGGAACAACAGTAATCTCAGTATGTAAAGCCCCAGCAGGGACAGGACCTGGGGACCTATCAGCCTCCCCTAATGATGGTAGTAGGGATGTAGTCCTATACAGTTGCAGATGATCTGGGTGGTGTTTGCCCATGGGGGATTTTAGTCCACTGCGAAGCCAGAAACAATGCTGTGGCAGCTGCTGTACAGAAATTTAAAAGACATGGAAAGAAATAGCATAAAAATATTAAAACAAATAGTGACAAAGAGGGAGTGGAGATAAATGTAGACACAGAATGAAATTTAAAACATAAACATTTTAATGGGAAACAAAACTGAGATTCATAGAGGACTACTGTGAATACAGAGCAATACATGTTCATATCTGCCACCTATGTGCACTGATGAGGTTATATGAACAACTGTATACTAATTAGACTGTCTATAATTTTCCTCTGTATTTGTGTGCTGCAATTAGGACAACCTACACTAATGTCAGTGTGTGGTAATATCTTCCCATGACTCACCCCATGCACTATATAAAATATCCTGAGCATATGACTAAAGCCACAAATCCAGCAGTGAACATGCACATGTACTGAGGCATTAATGAGTTTATCAGATAACAGGCTATTAAGAATGACAAAAATGTTACAGTTTCTCTATAAATAACCTTCCAGATGCATTTGTGTTGCTATTAGGGTAACATATTTCAGCACCTACTAAGAAAGGGATAGTTGCCTCTAAAAGTATATATGATAACAGACAAGTGTACTCACACCTGTACCTGGAAAGGTAAGACATCCTCTTCTGGTAATGGTGGGAATTCTCCACAATAGCTTCTGTGGCTGTAAAATAGGAACTCAAGATAATTACTGTACAATGCACTGGCAGGGTAATGGAAACATTGCAGCATACCTATTATAGATGTCAGATGTGCTCACTCTGTCCTCTTGTACTCATCAACAAAGAATGTCTGGATGTTGCCTCCACAGGTCACTATAGTGGTGGCTACACTACTCTCCAGTTTAAGGAATGCCTCTGGCATAAGTAGAATTCCTGGCAACACAGTGCCAGGCATCCACCTTATACTGGGGACACTCATAGGAATCCCAAAGAAAATGGTCCTGTGATCTCTGTGTAAAATGAGCAGGAACATTTTGGGTTCCTATGAGTACCACCTAGGTGCTCTGCATGATCTAATATGCAATTAGAAACCACGGTCATATAGCCTGCATTGTGCGGTCATGCCTGTTTTCATTTATGATAATTGCTGTGCAACACAGACTGACTTAGGAGTGCAACTAGTGGCAAGGTGTAAAATGAACCATGCCAGTTTGAATATGTGGAATAAGGCCTCAGAAGATGTGGTTTATGGCAATCAGAGTTGTATATTAAAGCACATATTTCAACTTGCACAGAGGCAGTGCTTTTTAGAACCTTTATACCTAGCAGGTTTAAACTATGAAATGCAAGGAACCTATTTTTTAACAAGAAGATGCCCACACATGCTCAATGCATCATGAAGGTACTAAGGTAGGTGCATAATGCAGTGTAAGCCTGCACGCAAAAATCTGCCTTCAGCTGTGATGCTTAGAATGATAAGTTCAGAGACATTCATGTGCTGAGCCCTTATTTACATAATAACCATTCTCAGAAGGCCATATCTGCATAATATAAACCATGGCAAATCATAAAGGCTCAATGCACTACAGAACAGAATGTAGATAACTGATTAGTGTAGCATCTACACCTCTGGAAACTGAGTGACTGAAAAAAGCAGGAATAATAACAGTTTAAGGGAAGTGTAACATTTTCCTTAACTTCTTTTACTGCAGTAGTTAACCAACATATTCTTGGCTATAATAATTTATGTAGGGAATTAACAGTGAATGTTAAATATTTTTAAGAAGAATAAAGTATTTTGAGGAAGCACAGAGCCTTCAAATAAGTAATGAGAGGAATAGTGAGAGGCTCACCTCAAAGCAATTCTGAAATGCTGCAATTAAAGGTACCAGGCCAGCACTGCTTGTGACATCCTGGGACACACAGACCTGTTTGTAGTAACCTGCCAGTGTATCACGGGTGTGGTTAGAAGCTGTGTTCGTAGGGTTGACCAGCTTTTAGACTACTGTTATATGGTCATGCAAGAAGTACTTATTCATTTTAGCTATCGAGTGTAAACACGTGATGAGTGTTCCAACATTGTTTGCATGCTTCTGGGCTCTGTTATGGAGTCATAGAATCTCCAAATGATGTCAACATCCTACAAAAGGGTCTTACCCAAACAAATGATTGGTGCCAAGATCATGGCCTTAAACCCAATGCAAAAAAATGTATTATCATCCCTTTCGCTAAGACCGATGTTCCTGCTAACTACCACATCAATAGCAACACCCTAAGTACACAATCAGTAGTGAGAGACCTGGGCCCACAGGTTGACAGCAACCTTACCTTTGATCACTATGTCTCCACAGTGGTAAGAAGGGCATTTTATGTTACTCATCTCATAAGTTACGGCATTGCTTCCAGAAAAAAAGAAGTTATAACCTCCCTGTACTCTTCCCTCATCAGGCCAATAATTGAGTACAACGTTCCTTTTAGTATGTGCCTTTCCAAGCACTTGCCGCAATTGGAGAGACCGCAAAGGTTCCTCACATGGAAAATTCAAGGTCTTCAGCATCTGTCCTATGTGGATCATCTGAAATTAATATCACTTTATTCTGTTTCATACAGACTACTCGGAGGTGATCTCTGCCTTGCATATAAGGCAATCTCTGACCCTGCTTTATTGGAAATGCTGCATATCTGCAAGTCATATGGTACACGGGTTAATCACTCTAAAAACTTTAACCTGGTATGTGACATTAACAGAACCTGCTGGAGGGACAGATTTGTCTCACAGAGGTCACCAAACCTTTGGAACAGACTCCCACTTCATGTCAAACAGAGCACCTCAGTGGCCCTCTTCAAACGCAGTCTGGACAATTGGATGGCTAACCATGAATTTACCCTGGGGATTCCACCTATGTCCCTCTTGGACAGGGGCAATAGATGCTGATCATGGAAATAAGGGTAGAACTTGGCTAGGTTTATAAGGGCCCTAGGACCATTAGCCTAGCAACTTTCTATGATTCTATAATTAGGATAGAGGGAGTCTCCAGCTGTGTTGTTAGGTTTGGTTACATGTAGTGGGAATTTATTTGAGGACCCTAGAGTTGACATAAGGTTGGAGCAGTGTTTGAATGGCAGGTATTTTGAAAGGCAGGTGTACCACTTTGTAGGCAATAAGACGTGTATAGGTTAGATAATGGGGTAGTTCTAGCTAATTGATTTGTTGTAAGGCAGTGCAGTGGTGACACCTGTGGGGAGAGTTAGTGGTAAATGTAACTATTTTATTGTAACAGGTTTCAAGTTTGACCAGATAGAAAAATCAGAACCAGACGTTGTTGAGTTTAGTGTTAGCTCTGGGTGATTTAAGTGTTTCAAACAGCATTTTCACCACATAATGTGAAAATGGTGAGCCTGTGAATGGTGATAGGAGGGTGGCAGAAGTGTTTGTGGAAGTCCTGGATAAGTTTATTGTAGAGGGTGGATATTTGCCCCAGCAAATCTTCAAAATGGATGCAACATCCCTATTCTGGAAACATATACCTGAAAGGACACATCCATAAAGAGGCCAAGGCAATACCGGCTTTTAAGGTTTTTAAAGACAGGGTAACAGTTTTTCTAGGAGTCTATGTTGCAGGCTATAAGTTGAAACCATTTCTGATCTGGCACAAAAAAACTCACAGGGCTTTCAAGAACATCAGTAAGCATACTTTTCCTGTGTACTATAGGAGCCATATGAAATCATGGTTGATGTGACAACTGTTCTAGGCTGCCCTTCTGAATTATGCCACTAAAATGAGGAAGTACTGTCTAGAAAAAGGTATAAATTAAAAAAAAAATTAATGATTGTTAACAATGCTCTAGGGCATCCTCCTTTTATTGGTGAACTCCATACCAGTATCAAAGTGGTTTTCCTCCTTCCAAATGCAATCTCTTCAAGGGGTTATTGCTGCTTTTAACACATACTACTTGAGAAACCTTTGGTCAGGCTATTGACGCAGTCAACAAAGGTACTGGCAAGACACTAGTGCAGTTCTGAAAGGAATACTGCATCTACTACTCCATCAAGAACCTTGCTTGGTCTTGGGATGATGTCACCAAGGAATGCACAAATGGCATCTGGAAGAAGACTTTGAAGATTCTTGTGCATGACTTTGAAGGATTTGCTAGGGACGAGGAGATTGCAAGAATTAACAAAGCTGTTGTTAAGATGGCAAATGACCTTAACCTGGAAGTGGATGATGAATACATAGAAGAACCTTTAGAAGTAGTTCCTGAAGAATTAACACATGAGGAGTTGCTGAAGCTGGAACAGGAGTGTGTAGCTGAAGAAGATTCAAGGGAAAAGGAATCAGCAGAGGAAAAAGAAGAACAGCAGGTGTGAAAATGTTTCACAGTGGAAGAACTAGGGGTTGGGAGGGTGGCTTAATGGGTTAAGGTGTTTGCCTTAGAAACACAAGGTACAGAGTTTGAGTCTCACAAGGGATAATTGGCTAGGCTTAAAATGGCTCGCAAGGGCAGTTAGCTTAGTACTAAACTATGGAGTAGGCAATTTTTTTGCAGACCTAGGCAATTTGCTTAAGAGTACAGAAGACAAGTACCTGGAGACTGATTCCACTGAACACTTTTCACTGAGAGAGAAATGTCCATGCTGTATTTGCTGCATACAAAGAAATCTTTGAAGAAACGAAGAAGCAATATAAACAAGATATATTAGATATATTCTTTAAGAAATAAACACCTACCCAAGAAGAGCCTCAGCCAGGTCCTTCAGGCATTGCAGAAGGTGATATTGACATTTTTGGTGATGAACTGAAGCAGAAGTTTGTACCTGAGACTATACCAGTGGTACAGAATGTGGCAGTGGAGTACAGGGATGATGATGTGAATGATCTTGAGCCTGTGTAGTAAGAAAGTTTAAAAAATGTGTGATATAAGAAAGTTTAAAAATATTCAAATGTGTGTGATATAAGAACATTTAAAGTGTGATACTGTATAAGAAAGTTTAAAAGAAAAATAAAAAAAAATACAAATAAAAAAATATAAAAACGAAGGTTAATTTAAATAATTATAGTACACAATAAGTTAATTTTCATATATGTATACTCACCCAGCACTACACTATCCCTGATAGCTCCATTTGTGGTAAGTATACTTGTACTGTGTGTAGTCAGTATTGTGTATTACTGTATGTACATTGTGTATATTATAAACAGTACATAATCCTTTTATTAAATAGCCATATACAATACAATAGTAGAGTACTGTATTAGTTGAAATGCAGTAAAGAATATTGGTTGTTTAGTCAGTAGATGTAGTACAGTACAGTACTATAGGCCAGTACAGTATAGTATACTACATGATGTTCACATAACATGATAGTTGCCTAAGGTCCCATTACACAGAACCTATCTCAGTCGTTAAGTGACGCACGCCTGTATATTTTCTTATTGCTTTTATCTGAATCATATCTTTAAATTTCTCAAGACAGGAAAGAGGAGGAGGTATGTAAAAGCTAGCTTGATATGTGTAGTACTGGGAAATGCAATTTTTGCTAGAAGCCAGTTTAATTGAAATTTCAATGTGGGTAATGAGGCTTGATTTTTAAGTTTCACTTTTAAGTAAGATTTGTATAGCAGTAGGGTACCAGCTCCCTTCATACTGGCAGTCAAGAAAATAGCTATATCTGGGAGGGAGGTGGTAAAGAAAGAGTGCGTATCTGTTTTTTAACCAAGTTTTAGTAACTGCTACGAGGTCTGGATTTTGAAGAATGTTTACACCATTCATTTGGCCCATTTTGTTTGTAATGCTTTGGTCACTGAGAAGGAAACAGGAGAAAGGCTGTGGAGATTAGAAATAGTTTATGTAAGTCTTTGGAAAGATTGATTTGGTGTTTGATGGGTAAGGTGGATGGGTGGTTGATATCTGAATTTAATGATGAGTAAGTTGCTAGCATATGGCAAAATGAAGAGAAGATAACTGGAGATGTGTGGGAGTGCCTAGAAATGATAAAGGTGAAGAGTATGGAAGTTAGGTTGGAGCCTGTAAGGGAAAGGTAAGAGAGATGCAGTGTGTTAGAGAAGAGTAATGACATGCATTGGCGGGGAAGATGGATTTGTGGAGTGAAGCTGGAGAGAAAGAAGAGGAAGAGTGGTACTGAATAGGCATTAGCATAATGAGGTTTCAAGGGGTAAAGAGGAAAAAAGTGTGATGTAAAGAAGGATTGACAGAGAAACAGTGAATGGGCAGGCAAGAACAAATTTAAGGTGTGGGGGTAATACTTAGGAGGTGAAATAGTGTTTGAGAAAGGATGCGTTTTAAATGGGCAACATATGAAAAAATGAGAGCATTGTTGGAAATGGAGTAGAACTTACTGCAAAAGGAGAAGAGAAAGGAAAAAATGAAGTCAGTATATTAGCAGGGTACAGCCTAGTTTGCTTTTTTGATCTGTTTTGGTGCATCAGAAAGTGTTTTTCTCATATCCTGTTTGTCAGTGAATAGTTCCACTACTAAAACATGGCGTAAAATATGGCACCTGTGATAAAAGGGCTGACGGTTAACTGTCGGTAATGACTGCATGCAGTCTGGTATGGAGAGTTAAATGGTTATATAGGCAGATCATATGTAAAAGCAGAATATATTTACCTTATTTCTTTGGTAGAGCTGCAGGACTTGCTTTACCTTTATAGGCATGCATGATTTATAGGATTTTAGTATGCCTTTTTGCTCTTAGAAATCTGTGGTATATTAAGGAGTAATGCTATTGTTTAGTAATAGATTCCCTTGCTGGTGATCCTAGGATAGACTTTCACACCTTTCTGTGTCTGTTAGTCCAAAATGTATTCATTAACAAATGATTCATTGAAAAACTATCCTTGAAACACATGTCCTTATTTTTATAGACCTTGATACCATACACTTTTGTATTTGTGTTCCTGCTAATTGCAGATATTGCTGGTCTGTGCTTTACTTGATTGCAGTTTGTATCACTGCATTTTTATTCACACTATTGTTGGATCCAAATTCTGCTGTACGTTTAAACTGCACCTATATGGATGCTACCATTGATTTGCATAGCTATAGTCTTAAGTTATCAACTGTTATTGAGCAAACTTTTCCATCAAATCTGGAGCCTTCCCTCAGGGTTTCCTCTTCAAATGCTGAAGGTTTCTTTGAGCAAAGCATATCTAATAGCCAAAGCTTTTCTTCAGTTATAATTGTGAGTGACAGTTCATTTAAAAAAAACTCTTGAGGGCACATGTCTCAGAAAATCTTTGTGTGCTGTTGATGTCAAATATTCATTCTTAAGAATTATATTAATTTGCTTAGGGATATTGAGGACAAAATAGCCATTTCTTTGGCCCTGTATTAGCATTTATATCTGTTTGCTTTTCTGCTGTAAAGCCATTTACTTAATAGAATAGGGGAGTTGGTAACTATCCTGTTTAAGTGCTATATAGAGACATTGCAGAGAGGGACCTTTCATGAAGAATCCACATTGTCTATAGTGTTTACACATCTTAAGCCTAATAAGGAAAGACATCCCCTTCCAATTACAGCTCTATGCTCTAGTCAGACACTATTCCCTTTCTTGCTCCTGGCAGTTACCAAAGTATTATTAAGGGTAGGCCTTCAGAACAGATCTGATTAGTCTCTGCCTTCATATTCAGTCTGTGCTGTCTAGATTGGAAGAACCAAATGCAGCTCTGTTGACTGATTGTAATACAGCATCCAGTTATTTCAGTGGTTATTTATTTGAACAGTGTTGGGCTGGTTGGGTTTCCTAGAGAGGTGTTATTAAAGGGGGTGAGTTGTAGGTTAACCTGTCAGACAATATTTTCAAAAAATGGTTTATTATCCTCCATTAGACCTAGAAGAGGCACTGGAGAGGGTATGTCCCTTTTCGCTCTCCTAGCTTTTCTTAATGAGCTTTGTGGTTGACTCTCTAATGTTAATACATCTTAAGCAGGCTATTATTTCTGCTCAAATGCTGAATTTATTTCTGTCCTCATGGTTCATGGATAATCGTGTTTTGTGGTTGAGACAGCCATATGCATAAATTCATTCTATACTGGGAACTCTGGATACATTCTCAAAAGGTTTCAGGGATATCAATACATCTGAGCAATATTGTTATTCTCTCATTGAATAAGGCAGTAGTGGTGGACCTTATAGAATTTGGATGAGCTGTCCATATTTGTAGTTACATAATGAAAATGGCATATCAATTCCCTAATATCCCAGACTAGAATGTAAAGCCAGTTTTCATTTAAATTAAAATTATGTTGTTTTCTTGATGCAAGCACCTTATACCCTTGTCAAGCAAAATACAAGCAGCCAGAAAGCTAATACTGGCTAAGACTTTCTTCATCCTTAGGCATGTACCTCATGGAGAATTTTCTAAGGAACCTGATAAGATTTAATCAGTTATTTCAGTTTTTATCAGAGTATAGGCATTTCTTCTTAGAAGTTGTAAAAGAAAAATGTTTATTCTAAAAATCTAAGAATCATCTTAATCATATTAGAAGTGAATGCAGTCCGACATAACTATATTGGGTTGGTACTGTTTAAGAGCATATGTCTCTCATAGGCAAGTTTGGCTGTTTATGTAGAGGTTATTGTTCAAACTGAACTTGAGTTAATCTCTATACCCTTCTTCATATCCTGGCTGAGTGCATTTCTTGAGAGAGAATTAAGGATGTCAGGTTGCATTTTTCTAGATTGTAGTCCCACCCTTTAATCAATGGCAGACACATTTTCAGAAAAAAATGAATGAAACTGTTTCTTTTGGATATTTGGAACAAGGAATTGAGCCATTTCTGCATTTTTAATGATCTCAAAGACAGGCCTCAGTTAGTCACATTTTATTGGTGGCAGAAATTACAGTTACAGCATGTTATACAGGATCAGTTTAACTATATTAGGAGTGAATGCTGTTTTTTTTCTCATGAATAATAATTGTGATGCTGGTAACACCTGTGGTATTTCAAAGGGAGAGTTGGCTCAAGTATTTGTATGAGGAGCTGTTAAATGAAACTTGCTCTCAAACTATGGAACTGAAACTTAAATGGGAACATGCATTGGGTTATGATATACCAGATGATGATTGGATCACTGGATTGAGACTTATGACCATTAATGATTTGCTTATGTTATTTAGTTTTATGTTTATAAAATTAATATGTGATACCTGTGTCCTATGCAACTATTAAGAGAGGGTAGAAATGTCCTCACAGTTTGTTGTAGCTGTACGCAAACTAGTGATGATTATATTCCTATGGTGTAGTGTTGCCCCCATTCTTGCAGCAATTGAGAAAATAGTGATGGATGGTATTTGTTGGGTGATAGGGAATCCCTTGTCATTAACAGACTATATAAAAGTTTGGTTATTTGATTTAAGATTAGCAGAAACACAATCAACAAATGTGTAATGTTCTGCATCTAAGAAATGCTTCACAACTCTTCTTTTGTTTTTCTGCACTGGAAAATCATACCTAATAACTGAGTTAAAATGTACATTTGTTAAACTATAAAGTGAGATCCAGGAAAGAATTATCATACAAATATTGTCAAAAGAAATTGATCCACATTTGTGTACTATATTTTTTCAATGAAACTAAGAGATTATATTTCCTTTTATATGTGAGTGCTTATTTTCAAAATATTTGATTTTATTAATGCTGCTTAATAAAGACAGCTTTTACAAAAGTAATATATCATAGCTATTTACACAAAATGAAAAGGAAACGTGATCCCAGAGTGAAACTCATATAGAAGACATCTGGCTGACATCAAAGAATGAAACAAAACTAATTTCATGAACTTTAATCATACTTTGATTTAGGAATGGGGTCCATTCCCACCATGGTATTAGAAGCCCAAAAGTTTTGGAGAAATTAAAAAGACATATGAAGATACATTGGAGCCATCCATAGGCAACCGATGCAGAAGTTCAGTTGGAGTTGCACTGCAAGGGAAAGAACAGGAAACTGTGGCAAATCTGACACACTCAGAGTTGTGGAGTAATAGGCCAGTGAGTTCCCATATGAAAGAGCAACAGATGACACAGGATGAAAGTGAAGTGAATGTGGCACAGGATGATGCTCTAGAACTGTCTATAGAATGTTTGCAGGAAATGGAAAACAAAGAATGTGCCTTCAGTCTAGAAGAAAATAATCTAAGAGAAGAGTTGCTTGATTTAGTACAGATGGACAGACATATTAAAATCAATGGAAGAAACAGACTACAGAAAGTCAATAAAACCCGAAAGGTTAGAAGTTTGATAAAAGCAATGAATATCAGCACAGTCAGAAAAACTTAGAAAATATGCAGATAAATACTAAGGAAAAGTAGAAAATAAACAATTTATTGATGACACAAAAAGTTTTGTAGAGAATTGGGAAACAAGGCAAAAGTAATGGAATAACCATCAAAAAAAAATCAGAATAGATACATTTTGGAGAAATATCTATGAAGATCCTGTGGACCGTAACAAAGATGCTAAATGGATAGAAGAAGTAAAAGAAAGAATAAGAAGTTCAAATGCACAGGATATGAAATGGGATGAAGTAACAGCAATAACAGAAACAAAGATAAGAAAAGCTTCTAATTGGAAAACCCCAGGCCCAGATACAGTACCTAACTTCTGGCTGTAATTATTAACATCTTTACATGACGATTTAGCCATGAGTAAAAACTTTTAGTTATGTACTCACCATAACTTCAGATGTTTGGGATCCATCTCGCCTACATTCTGAATGATGGTTCGGAGCCGATCCCTCGGCTCCGACTCGGCACGCTTATGCCAAAGAGCGAAGTCTCTTATTGGCTGAGCTTACTATATCCCAGGATGCACCACCAACAGTCCCCCAGATCTAGTTTGTCCGCATACATGCACACATGCATACCCTGCTTATATAACATTGTCAGATGAAACAAGATAAAAACAGTGGAGCTCAAAACCGTTCTATCTCTTCTGATCTGCAAGGCAGGGGGAAGGAGGGTGGGTATCAGGAATGTATGTTACATGGATCCCAAACATCTGAAGTTATGGTGAGTACATAACTAAAAGATGTTATGTGATCCTATCTCGCCTACATTCTGAATGATGGGACAGCGTCCCTAGCACCTGAATCCTGGGTGGCTCACTGGAAAACACTCCTGAGTACCGTGGAACCAAATGAAGCTCGTCCTTTAGATGCCACATCCAATTTGTAGTGGGAAATGAAAGTGTGCGGGTTGGACCAGGTAGCCGCAGCACAAATTTCCGAAATAGCAAGCTTGGAATGAAAAGCTATGGAAGTAGCCATAGCTCTGGTAGAATGAGCTTTGATAGATGATGCGAGTTGCTTATTTGAAGAAGAATAGGCCTGAGTTATGCAATCTCTGATCCATTTTGAGATTGTAGCTTTTGTGATGGTTTGGCCCAATTTATTGTCTGAGAATGACACAAACAACTGGTCTGACTTACGAAGTTGCTGGGTCCTGTCTAAATAGAATCGTAATTGCCTGTGAACATCCAATTTATGGAGAGTATATTCTGCCTCATTAGAGAATTTTGGAAAGAAAACTGGTAGTTCTAGGGATTGTTGAAGACAGAAACTAGAGCAGACCTTTGGGACAAAGGATGGATTAGGCCTAAGAGATACTCTATCTTTGTGGAATATCAGATATGGTGTTTTAATAGACAGGGCTTGAAGCTCTGAGACTCTTCTTGCTGAAGTAATAGCCACTAAGAAAGCCGTTTTCCATGACAGATATTTTAATTCGCACGTAGCAGCCGGTTCAAAAGGGGGAGATGTTAATGCGTGAAGCACTAAATCAAGATCCCACGGAGGTGCAGGATGAAAAACTGGTGGTCTTAACAGACTCGCACCTTTAATGAATGTTTTGCATAGCCTGCTGCTCATCAAAGGAGGATCCGTAGATTCATGGAATTTAGAAATAGCAGCTAGTTGAACTTTAATAGTTGAGACAGAAGATCCTTGATTAAATAGGGATGTTAAGAATTTCAAAACTTCTGGGACAGGAGCAGTGATAGGGTCTAAGCCCTTGAGTTGAGCCCAGATAGCAAACCTCTTCCACTTACTGAGGTACAATTTGTTAGTGGTGGGTTTATGGGCCGAAGACAAAATGTGAACAACTTCCGGGTCTAGTGTGTGGCTTCTGACTAAGGTCGGAAGTGGAGGAGCCAAGCTGTCAATTTCAGAGATTGAAGAGAGTGATGCCAATGTCCCGACTGATGGATTAGCAAATCCGGGATCAGGTCTAAGGTCCACGGATCGTCCACTGCATGCTTTTTCAGGTAAGGAAACCATATCTGACGAGGCCAGTATGGGGCAATCAGAATCATTGAAGCCCTTAGCTGGGAAGCTTTTTGAATGACTTTGGGAAGGAGTGGGATTGGAGGAAAAGCATAAAGCAACCCTGTTGGCCAGGGTTGGGCTAGAGCATCCATGGCCGGTACTTCCTGATGTGGAATCAAAGAGAAGAATCTTTGGCACTTGGTGTTCTGTGGAGTCGCAAATAGATCGCAGCACGGCGTCCCCCATCTTTTGAAAACCTGGGCTGCTACTGTGCGGTTTAGAGACCATTCGTGAGGAGAGAGAATTGTCCTGCTTAATTTGTCCGCCAATACATTTGATTTTCCCGGGATATGGGTCGCTAGCAAGAAACGGTTGGTAGCTACAGCCCATTCCCACACTCTCATGGCCTCTCTGCAGAGGGGATACGATCTGGTCCCTCCTTGTTTGTTCAGATACCAAACCACCGACATGTTGTCTGTGTGGATGGCAATGATACCCTGAGGAAGGAACTTGTGTAAGGCTTGTAGGGATCGGTACAGCCCTCATCTCCAACACGCTGATGTGGAGAAGAGCTTCATCCGAAGCCAGGAGCCCTGAACTAGCCTGCCCAGACAATGCCCCCCACCCTATCTGGGAGGCATCTGTCGTCAGGGTAACCGCTGGAGGGGAGAACAAAGGGTTTGCCCTGATCTAGGTTGGATGTCTGAAGCCACCAGCGCAGGTCCCTTTTGCATATTTCCGTAATCATGATGAGATGATTGAGTGGGAGATCTTGGAAGGTCCATTGAGTTGATAAGAGCCACTGAAGAATCCTCATGTGTAACCTTGCTAGAGGAACTAAAAGTACCGTGGCAGACATTGAGCCTAGAACCTGTAGGACCATCCTGGCTGGGGCTTTGGATCTCGAGATCAGAGCTTGCACTTGGTCCTGTAAGGTTCGGATCCTTTCGGCAGGAAGAAAAACACGCATCAATCTTGAGTCTATCTCTGCTCCTATAAACTTTATGCGCTGAGAGGGCAGCAAGACAGACTTTGACCAATTGAATGTAATCCCCAGGGAAACACCCAGGAGATGGTGGCTTTGAGGTTGTCCATAAGTAGATGCCTGGTGGTGGCAGTCAGGAGCCAGTCGTCGAGATAGGGAAACACTTGGAATCCAAGGCTCCTTAGGTGAGCCGTCACTACTGCCAAACACTTGGTGAACACCCTGGGGCTGTGGTGAGGCCAAAGGGCAGAGCACAAAATTGGTAATGACTGGCTCCCAGGCTGAAGCGCAGATACCTTCTGGACGCCTGATGTATCGGTATGTGATAATAGGCGTCCTTGAGGTCTATGGAGCACATCCAAACATCCTTCTCCAACAACGGGAGAATGGATTGCAACGTGACCATTCGGAATTTGGATTTCAGACGGATAGGTTCAGTCTGCTGAGATCCAATATTGGTCTCAGGTCCCCTGTCTTTTTTGGCACTAAAAAGAACCTGGAGTAATTTCCTGATCCGATTTGGTCTGTGGGGACCGGTTGGATGACTCCTTTTTGTAGCAGCTTTGAAGCTTCTGCGGCTGCTATTTCCCTTTGACTGGGTGGTGGGTCCGGGATTCTCTTGGACGGAGGGGGCGAGTATTTGAATGGGATGATGTATCCTCCGGCAATTATCCGAAGCACCCATCTGTCCTGAGTGATTGACTCCCAGGCTTTTAGGTGCTTGGCAACGACACCCGACTGGCTCCGGAGCAGCACAGCCGGGCAATCCCTCATGTCGTGTGGGAGGCTGAAGAGCCACGAAAGGACTCGCGGTCTCCAGAATTGCGGGCCCTCTGCCGCCTCTGGGACGGCGTCTCCCTGAAAAATTTCCCGCCCTCTGCCTCTGGACGGGAATCTTCCTGGTGTTGGGAGAAAAACTTGCTAGATTAACGGAAACACATTTTCCCCGTTCCTTTGGCCTTGGGGTAAGGCCGAAAGGGAGTGGAATAACGGGCCCCTACGGCAGATAACGTTTTTCCCTCTTGCTCACAGCGGGTAAGGGTGTCTTTCACCTTGGGTCCAAACAATGAGGACCCATCAAAGGGAGCGTCGGCGAAGGAAGACTTGAAGGCCTCCGCAAACTGACACAAGCGGAGCCAGGCCTGTCTACGTAGAGCCACGCCTGTGCCTGCCGCTCTACTCGCCCTTCGGCCGCATAAGATATGAGCCTCATGGACGAGTTAGCAATTGATGTCAGGGTAGCCAACTGAGAGCTAACAGACTGGGCTAGCTGCTCAGGTAGGTTACCCGAGAGGGAGTCTGACAACTCCTTGACCAGATCCCTCTGAAGCCTAGTAAAATGTGCCAAGTAATTCAGAGACCTTAAAGTAAAGGCCGCTGAAGTCAGGGTGCGCTTCCCGTACCTATCCATACTCCTAGACTCCTTATTAGGAGGATGGATGGACGTTGAAGCCTCTGCCACGTCCTGCTGTGTAGCAGATGCCACCACCATGGCATCTACAGCCACGCCCTTGGTAAGGAACTCCTTCTCGGGGGGAGCAGATAAGAATTTGTTCGGACGAGAAGGGACTGGTTCCACAGTATCCGGGTGTTCCCACGCCTCGACAAACTAAATCCAGAAGCTCGTCGAAGGGCGGAGACACCCAGGAGGCGGAGGGCTGAGCCCCAAAGGCCTTGAGGAGCACAGATTCATCCGCAGAGGGGGGTTTGGACATCCAGCCGCCTCGTTGTTTAAGGATCTCCAAGATGTCTGCAAAGGAGACATCATCCGAGGACGACTTAGGGACCCCTCTGCATCATCCATATCCGTGTCCGATGTGATAGACTCGGGGAGTCCACGTGCTTCCTCTTGCACGATCTCTTCCTTGGGGTTCCTCCGGAGAGGACTCGAAAACCCTCAGGAAGGGGAACCCCACTGGGGTAACCTCAGGCCTCGGGCTCCACTGGCCATAGACAGGGGACTACCAAGGATCCAGTCTCCACGCCCAGGAAGGTGCTGGTAAAACCGGAGAGATGGTCAAGAGGATTTGGCCAAGGCACTCCTCATGCCCCTGAAAGCCGGACCTGCAGAATCCTGGGAGCGTCCAGTCTCCGGGCCATGATAGTAGACGGAAGTCCCGCAGCAAGCACCGAGAGGGAGGCTCGGAACCGAGAGCATCGGTCCCGAAACATCACCCTCGGGTCCAGCCGAAGAAGTCCACGTACCAAACTCGAACCGGAGGGCCCGGGTTGGAGTAAAGGTCGGAGCCGACCCTCAGATCTCCACGGGCTCGAATAGCACCTGCTCCGACGGAGCCAAGCAGTCGGAGGAGGAATAGCAATGGGATGGGTCATGGCCATCGGCCCGAGGCCAACTGGGTCGGAGCCGAAACAATTTTTGGAAGACTGGGGACTGGAAAAGTCTTTGGAGCACCCTGTCTATATCCGAATCCGACATTCTCAAGACCGAGAGGAAACAGAACGGGTTCGAGAAGACCTCTCCCTCGGCCCCAATGGACTAGGGGACCGCCCGAGGCGACTCGATAAGAATCGGTGCCGAGGAAACACACACCAGATTCCATCGGCGCCGAGGTAGACTTCGGCCGAGGAGGAAGTGTCTGAGCTGGCGACTTTGTCGGCCCGAGAGCAGTGGAGCCGACGGTGACCCGCCTCGATGCCCCAGCTATCGGCTCCGAAGTCCGAGGAGTCGATACTGGAGGCATCGAGGCAGACCGTTCCGACCTCGGCTCCGAAGTCTTTGGAGCCGAAGGAGAGGCCTGCCTAGGTCTCTTGGCAGTCGGATCCGACGGACTGGTCGGAGCCGACGCCCTTTTCTTTTTGGCAGGAGTAGGAGCGGAAGACAAGGCTTCTTCAAAAGAGGGTTTAATCAACCCTTTAAGAATTAATTTATTTTTCCTCTCCTGGAGGACCCTAGAGGAAAAAGCGTGACACACGCTGCATGACTCCTGCAAGTGCTTTGCCCCTAAACAGTAAACACAAAGTAGATGGTCATCAGTGACAGACATCTTGAAAGCACATTTAGTACATTTTTTAAAGCCCGAAGGCCTAGGGGCTTGAGACATAATGCTAACAATTCCTGACAGGAAATTTAATCACTGTAGAATCGGTAAGACAAAAAGCCGAAGGCTTACAGACACTGTGTGAAACACAACCTTAATGTAACAACCGGGAACTTGAACACTAAAGTTTAGTTAGAGAGTTTGACCAAAAAGGCCCTGGATTAAAGTGGGCGCCAAAACAAACTCTACACACTCACACACAACAAATTTCAGTCACAATCAAACACAATCCAAATAGCAATAGCAATAGTAATAGCAATAGCCGTTAAAACGGCTTTTGTTTTGAAATTTAAGCACAACAACTGAATGAAAAAAGTAGTTAATAAAGCTACTCAGCCCAGCCAGCTCGAGACCACGTCCTTGCAGTTAAGCGGCAAACGAGATCTGGGGGACTGTTGGTGGTGCATCCTGGGATATAGTAAGCTCAGCCAATAAGAGACTTCGCTCTTTGGCATAAGCGTGCCGAGTCGGAGCCGAGGGATCGGCTCCGAACCATCATTCAGAATGTAGGCGAGATAGGATCACATAACATCTATTTGTATGCACACCCCAAACAGATTCCAACATGGTAAACAATTGAAAAAACAATGTTTCTACTTAAGAGCAAAACTGCAAGCTATCCTAAATACTATATACCACTAACGTGCCTTCTAACAACCTATAAACTATACAATGGAACTGATGCTGACAGAGTTTATCTTGATTTCGAAGAAAACTCAACCATGACAGTAGAACAAAAGGGTAATGAAAGAAAATCATGTGGAACAAAGGATCATTTGTTGTTAAACAAAGTCATAATGGAGAAATGTAAAAATGGGGAAGAATCTAAGTATGGCATGGATAGACTACAAAAAAACATTTAACAGTATCCCACATTCATGGTCAAACAAGTGTTTAAAAATGTATAAGATGCACCCTAATCTGATTGATTACACTACATTGATCATGAAACAGTGACAAACTACTTTGCAGTTAACAAAAAGTAAAGCAGAATAGTAGTTAAAATGCAGAAATAGGCAGCTAATCACAACGTCACTCTGCAAATCTGGCTGAATGATTCAAAAGACAATAAAGACTCCCTTTAAAATAAAAAAGCAATTTAAAACTCACTTAGAATTTGGAATTAGTGCTTTCATCCTGTTTAACAGGACTTCTTCAGATTCAGTTAAAACAAGATTGCCAACTTCCTTTTATAGGTTCATAGGTAAGTACTAGGCTATCTGCCCAAGGGCATTTATAAGCCTAGCCAGAATGTGTTGGCTTTTGCCACCCCTTAGATTAGTTCCCTGTGCCTCTGTCCAGCAGAACCATTAGTTCCCTGCACCACTGTCCAGCAGATTAGTTCCCTTATAAAGCCGCGATATCCTTGTGGTTTCATAACTCAGTGCTGGCACTGCATTCCTATCCCATTGGCACATGCCAAATGCAATCTCTTTATCCCACCCTAGTTACAGCTCTGCCCAAGTGTAAATTGTTTTGAAATCCAGCATTTACTTTCCCAACATTACGTATCCAGTCACACTTAGATCAGTCTGACTGTGTTTCTTTAACAAAAACAGTTTGTATAAAAACTTTAGAATGCATCAACAGGTATTGTTACTGCATTGGACAATGTGCTATACTAGTTAACAGGAGTGTGGAGGTATAAACTACTACATACAGAATTCATAGAATTTATCTCTGTATAAAACACATATTTGCTGTCTTTTTTATTAAGTATTATTTACTATCAAGGAAAAAGTACATTTTAAGAGGTGATTTTGATGTGTCATAAACTATATTCTTCCTGTTATAAACAAGTGTTTTACATCAGATTACTCTTACAGTTTGTTTGCATTACACTGATGCATTACACTGACTTGGTTATATTGATTTTGGCCCTGATTCCAAAAGACTTGTTCTCTGTATAAGTGGCCACTTGCACTGAGAGCAGGCTGAGAGCAGGTATTTTGGAATTTGGTCTCCATAGTAAGCCTCTTTGTAGATAGGCCTTACACCAAAGTAAGTCACACTGGGATAGGTTCTTTTGGAATTCAGGGCAGACTTATACTAATGGCAACTCTTTTGGAATCTGGCCCTTCATTTAGCCTTTAATGTAGAGAGAGCAATGATTGGGTTTCTGATCATAATCAATTTATGTGTTTCAAAAAAGGATGTCAATAAATCTGCCTTGAGAGCTGAGTGAATCCAGACACCCATGTTGAGAACTCACAATGAAAAGTTTGATTAGGAGATGCCATCATTACTCTTTGTGGTACATAGAGCTTTATCTGCACCACGTATTAGCAAATACAGAAAAAAGTGTAGGAAAATGAAGTGTTTTACAGCTTTGTAAAATGCAAAACAATTAACACAGCCACATACATAGAGAGCAGGCAAAAATGAAGTGCCTCTTTGATGAATGAATATCATTAAAAGCTGGTAAAGCTTAACTGTCACACTTTTCTTTCTTTCTTTCTTTCTTTTTTTTTTTTTTTTTTTTTGTGGGTTCAAAGTCTGTATCTTGATTTCTCTTCAGTACTGTCTTACATCAGTCTGAGTGGTTTTAGAATTATTTCACAGTTTGTTCTACTTTTAAGCATGCCTGTTGAGAGAATCCTCTGAATTGCTGTTTTATTAAATACTTTGTGAAAAGAGTTATTTATATAGCTTTAATCTGTGACTCTCTTTAATTTATGTCCTTAACCATCTTCTAAATAGATTTAAATGGGCCACTGTACAGCCTGGAAGTAATACCATTTATACAGTTCTTCTGAAAACTTTCAAAATTTTAGAAAACTAAGAAATTATGTTAAGTCATCTCTACATAAGATCAAAAGACTTTAAACAAATTCAAAGCTTGGAATTTACCAGAAATATCTGAAATTCTAAAAAAGTGTGTCTTTTTACTTGATCCAGGTAATCTACTTTAATTGTACTCTACCTGAAAGTGCAGATCACATTAGTCAGTAGTTTACTGATGCTGTTTTTATTTATTTTGACTTTGTTAACTAGAACAGAGCACTGATCCCATTGGACCTATTTCAGTCTCATCCTGGGTGTAAATACAATAAATACATGACATTATATACATAGTGAAATACAAAATGTAGCATATATATATATATATATATATATATATATATATATATATATATATATATATACATAAATGCATGTATTATATAGAAAGTGAATATCAGATTTGACTTGACAATATAAAGACAACAGATATAAAACATTCTATACAGAGTTACTGACAAAACACAATATATGCATGCATTATATACAGAGTTGATATCTGAGTTGATATGTTGAAAGAATCAAAATGAAAAGTAAAGTCAGAGCTAGCTACATATGTAGACAGCAACAGGACTGGAAGATTTTAAGTTGCATTGCCAGAGACCTTTATATGACCTTTGCCTCCCTTCACAACCTCCTCATGAACCTGATTCACATTCCAGCTCCTCCTTTCCTTCTCTAAAACTTTCCCCTTCCAAAGTTTTCTAGTATGGAAATTTCTTTGAACTTTAGAGTCCTCTAATCTAGTTTTTGCTCTGCTTCCATATGAATATCTTAACATGTCTGCAGATATTTCCTGCCACATTACCATAATCATAAATCACCTTATCCAGTAATATTTACAGTTTCATAGGTTCACAGGTTTTACTTACAACTAAAAGAGAAGCTCAGCCACATCTTCCATTTTCCGAATGGTGAGCAATGATGTGGATTTTTGTGAAGAGGTTGAATTTATAATTTCTTTATTTATGGAGAGAGGTTATCCTTTAAAGTTATTGAATAGAATGAGTTTGGAAATCAAATCAAGGAGAAGCACAGATTTTCCACCTATTTTGTCTCAAGGTCTTATGGATAAAAACATTTCACTTCAGACTAATGTTTCAGCAGTTACTCCAAGGCTTGCAGTTGAGATGACAGTGGATAGTAGTAGTATTATATCTGTAGTTAAAAACAATTGGAAAATAGTAGCTGGTAACAGTGAACTGCATGAGACTTTAGGTACGATTCCTTATTTTGTACATAAAAAAAATTCAAATCTAAAAAACAACTACAGTTTCTAGAACCAGGAAATGACATTATACTTCTCTAAAAATGCTTCCTGTGGCAAAGAATAAAATCAAAGATAAAAAAACAATTCACAACAATGAAAGCTTCCCTTACAAAAAACATAAGGTACTCGAAGTGGAATATTACAAAAAATATAAAATAAACATGAAAATGAATTATAAGAAATCACTTTCAAAACTAACACTTTATATTCTAGCCTCTAATACTGGCTTTAGTGCAATAAAATCAGTAAGTCCTGGGGGGTTGAAAGCATTTAATTTTAACTGCCAAAAAAACTTCTTTTTCTTCTAATAATAACTTACAATTGCCACCTCTCGGGTTAATGTTTACCCTTTCCAAAATGGCAAATCTGAATGTATTGCAGGTGTTGTTACTTTCCATGTGCCTGTACAAAGCATTCTTCCTGTTTTGTTTCTTAATTTCATAGTAGTGCTCATAAATTCTCTTTTTTAAGGACCTGTCTGTTTTCCGGACATAAAATGCTGGACATCTGGAGCACATGGCCAAATAAAGTACAGCCTTTATGCTGCAGTTCCCATACTGAAAGATGACCTTAGTCTGATTCGTATTTTCTAGCTGTATTTCTCCTTTGAGATATATGTATTCACACTGATTACAACATCCACATTTCTTGGTCCCCTTGACTCCTGCATATTTTCCTTTATTCTTACTGTCCACTAAGTTAGCCATAATATTCCTACCTGTTTTATATACAAAAATCGGGCTCTTTCTGAGGAATTTATAAAGTTCAGTGTCACTCCTTTGTATATTCCAGTTCTTTGTTATCACATCTTTTACCATAGAAGAATAAGGACAATATTTCAAAACCATAGCTCTACTATAATTATTTTCAGATGTATTTTTGAGTACAGGGGTAAAATCCATTCCCAATAAGAGTTTGTACAAAGTTCCCCATTTAGACAAAGTGTAGTCAATGATCCCTCTAATAAGTTTCTGAGGGTAACCCCTTTCTAAAAACATACTACCCACCATACCTAATTCTTTAACCACTTCAGTATAATCAGATGTCATTCTTGCTGCCCTAATACATTGTCCTTTAAGTACGCTTTTTTCTGTGAATATGGATGACAGCTATTAAATTCCAAGTAAGAATTACTAAAGGTGGCTTTATGGTGGATGTTGGATTTAAAACCTGTATCAGTGTGTGAAATATAACAATCTAAGTAAGCTAAACCTGCCAAATCATAAGTATGAGTGAACTTAAAATAGGAACATCTGTTGTTAGGGTATATAACAAACTTCTCTATATCCTCAGTTTCTCCTTCCCATAAAATAAAAATATCATCAAGAAAACGTACATACAGTTTGAGATTCTTTTTTGTAGGTACTGCTGAATACATGTTGGTCTTCCCTTTCAGTTAGAACTAAATTCACAAATATGGGGGCACAAGAGTCCCCCATAGCAACCCCTTTTATTTGCTTAAAGTATTCACCCTCATAAAAGATAAAATTATGTTCTAATACAATAGTCATGAATTCTAATGTAGACAACAGCTTGTCATTGTCTAAATTGGAGTGCTTAACCATTTATTGGTAAAATGATTCCAACCCCTCATCTTTGGGTATGGAATTAAATAAGTCCACCACATCAATGGTAACAAATTTTAAATCTTTATTCCAAAGTTCATGTTTCAATCTCCCTAAAAAATCCCATGAGTCTTTGAGTACATGGTGGATAATGTTGTATGTGTGTTTTAACAAATTATCCACCACTCCACCAAAAGGGAATGTTTTGGACTTACTCCTGGAGACTATTGGTCATAACGGGAGATGTAAAATGTCTTTATGCACTTTAGGCACTCCAAAGATGGTGGCTATCACAGGATGTTTGACTAAGTGTTGAAAGATATTCTTAGGCCCAACAAAAAATCTTCAAGCCATAAATCAATGCACCTGTACACTATATTGATCTCATTTAGTGAAATAGTTTCATAAACTAAAGTGCTGTACAAAATCTCATGCATTTTGTTGGAATATTCCATCTGATCCTATAGCACAATCCCCCCTCCCTTGTCAAGTTTCATGACCCTCACCTCTGTATCATTACATATCTTTCGAAATAAATCTCTTTCTGTTCTGTTTAAATTAAAAGCTTTTTTTTCTTTTTACCCTTTAACTCTTCTTGAATTTTGTATAAATCTTTAGAAATTAATTTGTCCAAAGTGACATGGGTAGGGTGTAAAGGGGGGGGGGGTAAATGTGCTTTTTTCCTTTAAGGCTGGCTTTAAAGCTCCCTGTTCCTTGTCTTTAAAATATACAGCTAAATTAAGCTTTCTAAGATATAATTTAGCTTCTATAAGGGAATCAACTAAATCAAAGTTAGTAGTTGGAACAAACTTCATTCCCTTTAGAAACAGAGTAAAATGCTCTTTGGTTACTTCTCTGTCAGTGTAATTAAAAATTCTAAAGTTTTTGAAGCACTGAACAACTTTGTTAGATCTTTCTATCTCCATTCTTTATTTGACTGGTATATCCTGTGTGAGGCGTTTTGGGAATGTTCTCAATTCCTCCCCTGACCCAAATCCTGATAATACCCTTTGCTTCTCCTGTGGCAATGGCTCCTGCCATCCTGAAAATTTCCAGGACCATAATTCTGGTTGTAATTTTAATCTGGTATACGATTCCTTTTGGGATAATTTCCTTACTTCCTACATTAGATCCATTGAACTTGTCATAGTTATTCTCTCCATTCACCTGCCTGTGATGATTCCATCTATAAGCATTCTGTTCCCTATAGTGTGTAGTGTCTCTAGCTATTTTCTTTTAAAATGAGTAGTGCTAAACTTGATAATTATATCAAACTGTTTGTTGTAAATGTGTACCCATTGGCCAAAGAGTCAATTTTGAGTAATATCAGTGTTTAAACTTTCAACTTCAGTTAACAGCATACTTAATTTAGCATCATGTTTCATTAACAATTTCATAAAATTGAATCCAAAATCATCAAGTAAGGCATTAAAATCATTAATAGCTTCCACAGTGTATTCAGTACCCATAGGTTCCTTGAATATTCTGAGTCGCTGTGGAACTATTTTCAATTCAATACATGTTTCAGAATAAACATTATCAATTTGTAAGTGCTATAATGCTAGACAATTTCTTTTCCATAAGTAATATTTTGTCTTTTAAGGAACAATAATTTCCTTTCTCAACACTTTGAAAAGGGGTGTTATTATTGTCAAAATTCAGAATGTTTGGGCCACCAAAAGAGAAGCCAGTCTTTAAAATATTGTCTGACTTACAGTTCATAGAGTCAAGGCCTGTATGCAAACAAGCATTCTCGGTAACAGTCCCAGTGCCTGCTCCTGTACTGATCATACCAAAAGTGTGTGAAGAAGCAGCTGCATACATCTGTTTGGGGATGGTTCATTTTGGCTTAGTTCCTGTATGCAGCTGTTCCTCCTCAGTATTGAATTCTTGGCCCTCACTATGAATAATAGCCACTGTCCTGGTTTCCCTTTCCACTGGTCAAAGTTGTGGTGAAAGTTGTGGAATATTACAGCCTTCAGTTGCTCTCCTCTCCATATTAACAGTTCCACTTCCTGGTAAGGATGCATCCTGAGAAACAAAAGTAGCCTGTTTAAATGATTGGTTCTCTCACTTCTCCACTGAATTGGGATGACTTTCTGAAGATGTAACAGTAGTTGAAGCATGGGCGGCCTGTTCATGCAGTTGACTCATCAATTCAATGAGGCTTGTAATTTCACACTTTACAATCTGTAACTCAGGATGTAGCCTGCTGAATTCATTATGCTGAACAGGCAAAGACAATGAAGGGATCTCGTCTAGTGAATCCATTCAAGCACAAAACTGCAAAGGAAAATTCCGCAACAAAAACCAAAGCAGAATAGTAGTTAAAATGCAGAAATAGGCAGCTAATCACAACATCACTCTGCATCGCTGGCTGAATGATTCAAAAGACAATAAAGGCTCCCTTTAAAATAAAAAAGCAATTCAAGTATCTTACAGTTTTTGTAAAGGAAGCTTTCATTGCTGTAATTTTTTATTTATCTTTGATATTATTCTTTGCCACAGGAAGTATTTTTAGAGAAGTGTGATGTCATTTCCTGGTTCTAGAAACTATAAAAGCAAGTTGGCCATCTTGTTTTAATTGAATCTGAAAAAGTCCTGTTAAACAGGATGGAAGCGCTAATTCCAAATTCTAAGTGAGAATTAAACTGCTTTTTTATTTTAAAGGGAGTCTTTATAGTAAAGTTTTTCAAAAGCTTCAATCAAAGAATTTTGTTTCAGTATACATAAACTAGGTTTCCTAAAAACAAACTTTGCATCACCATTGTTCCCTTCATACATTGTCTTTAACATAAGATTTCATGTAAATAATTTAATGTCAAACACAATTTCACTTATGTTAGAGTCCGCTGTAGGGATGAACGAAAGGCCTTTTTTCAAAACACTAAAGTCTTCTTGTGATAGTACATATGTAGACAAATTAACTACTAGTTCCTTTTGTTCATAAAAGCTTTCTTTATGGTATAGGGACTCACCGACCCTTCCTCATGTTTTTTTTTTGTCCTGGTGTTGCTCCTTCCTCTCCGAGTCCCACTGTGCTGGCCTCTGCCTCCCCTCCTCACTGATCTCTTTCTGGTTGGCAATGGAAAATTCAATGAGGGTGGGCCTAAAGTTTGTAAAAAGAAGATGACAGATTTCTATCTTCATTAATTTCAGAAACAGTCCCATTCATTTCACGATGCACTTTTGCAGTCATAATGAATGTTTTCCTTCTCGCACCCAACTGTTCAGTTGTTTATGACGTAACCAGCATGGCATCAATGGTTTTACTCAAATGGGATTGGTTCATGGCCATTTCCTGCATCGTATTTGCCCCCTGATTTAACAGAGTAATCGAGTAATCTTAGCAGTCTCTTTATTGGTGCAAACTACTGAATTTGCAGTTTCCGTATGCTCAAACCTACCATTCCCATAATTCAGGGGTCACCCAAATTGCATAAAAGTTTCAACAATCCTCCCATGAGGCCAATTGTGGCTGGACAAAATTGGTGCACTGAACCAGTTTCTATTTACTTAGAGAAGCACCTGCGCCTACTTATCAGTGAGTCTGAATATATACTGAAAGATACAGAACACTTTGTTAGGGATATGTATGATTTCTCGAAGAAGGTAAAGATACCTGAACATTGCATTTTGGTCACACTAGATGTAGTGTCACTGTTCACAGTGATACCAAATGAGGTGGGTATTAGCAGTGTTAGCAGAATGATGGAAGAAAGTATGAGTTTCATGCCACTGAAGTTACAACAAATGCAGGTATTGTTAAGGTTAGTTTTGGAAAACAATATATTTATGTTTAGGAACAACATTTATCGGCAGTGAAATGGCATTGTGATGGGAACACCGTGTGCCAATAGCTATGCCAATGCTGTTTTGGTCAAATGGGAGGCTGAAAACTTAGTTAAAACTCCTTTTCATGATAAAATTTTATTTTTTTTGGAAGTTCATAGATGACCTCTTTATTTTATGGGATGTGGCAGTGGAAACATCAATGGCCTTTGTTGAATTTATCAACCAAGCCACACAGTTCCTCAAATTCACATTAAACTGGTCGGCTAGTGATGTGAATTTCTTGGATGTCACCATATTTAAAGGAGAAAACAATGAGTTAAGTACCAAGATATATAGGAAAGAATGTCATGCTAATAATCTATTGGGCAGTGAGTGCATGCATCCAAAATTTATATTTAGAAATGTGATACAAAATCAGTTCTACAGAGCTTCTAGATTGAATGTTAATGAAAATGATTTTTTACAACAGGCATACAGGATTGCAGTTGAACTCATGGATAGGGGTTATGATCATGATACTATACAGAAAAAAAAGGATGAAAATAGATTGAGGCAAGCAAGAGCCAAGCCCTATTTTTCAGACCTAGTTGTGAACTCCACACCTGCCATAGGAAACAGATATTCTTCTAATAAACTTAATGTGTGCCTTAGTTATTCTAGGAACATAAGATAATATATGGAAATCATTAATAAACATTGGGGTGTGTTCACCACCGACAGGAAAGTGAGTAGGTTCATAGACATGAAACCACAATTCTCCTTTAAGAATAAAAAAAGTCTAAAGAAATGGCTCTGCAATTCAAGAGATTTTGAAATGCCCAAAGACATTGTAGGGACCAAACCTTCTGGGAAATGTCAGGTATGTATATACATGGCAAAAACTCTTTGACTTTTAGACATCTGGACACAGGGGGATTATTTAAAATCAGGGTCAGTGTGACTTGTGATAGCTCACATGTTGTATTCCTTACTGTATGTCAAGTGTGTAACAAATTTTACGTTGGCAAAACAGACAGTCAGCTCAAAGACAGGGTAAGAGAACATTTGTACCATATCAAGATAAAAAGCACATTCAATGAGTTAGCAAAACATGTTAATGAAACCAATGAACAACATTCATTTAAATTTGTTGTCTTAGGAGATCTTTTGCGAACCCAAGGGAAGGTGACATTAGATGTAGAACTGAAGAACTGGAGGCTGAGTGGATTGTGAGATTAAGAGCAGATGTGGGGCATGGTCTTAATAATGATGTACCCTTGAGACCTATACTTAGGAAAAGGCCATTATGTAAATGAAAGTGATGTTTGTTATGTTACTAATGCTGTCTTAAATGCACCTATTTTTATGTTTGTTTTTAATAGAGTCCTTACCTTTAAGTGCTTTGAGTGCTTAAGCATGTCACTGGATTTAAATGGTATAAGAATGGTATCAGTTTGACTTTCATTCATACACCTGAAGAAGCATTATTATGAAAGTGCTTGTGTTCATTTTTATTAAACTGTTGGAGAACCGGGAGCCTTGCCTTTGTTTATTTTTTGCTATTGGATTCTTCTATTTTTACAGAGGCACCTGGATATCATTGGGATATTTCTGTTTTGTATGTATTCAACAGTACCTACAAAAAGAATCTCAAACTGTACGTATGTTTCCTTGAAGATGTTTTTATTTTAGGGAAAGGAGAAACTGAGGATATAGAGAAGTTTGTTATATATGGTAACAACAGATGTTCCTATTTTAAGTTCACTCACACTTATGATTTGGAAGGTTTAGCTTACTTAGATTGTTACATTTCACTCATTGATAGAGGTGGTAAATCCAGCATCCACCATAAAGCCATCGTTAGTAATTCTTACTTGGAATTTAATAGTTGTCATCCCTATTCACCGAAAAAAGCATACTTATAGGACAATGTATTAGGGCAGCAAGAATGACATCTGACTATACCTAAGTAGTTAATGAATTAGGTACGGCGGGTAGTATGTTTTTGCAAAGGGGTTACCCCCAGAAATTTATTACAGAGACCATTGACTATACCTTGTTTAAATGGGGAACTTTGTACAAACCCTTATTGGAATGGATTTTACCCCTGTACATGAAAATACATCTGAAAATAAGTTTAGTAGAGCTATAGTTTTGAAATATTGCCCTTATTCTTCAATGGTAAAAGATGTGATAACAAAGAACTGGAACATACTAAGGAGTGACACCGAACTTTATAAATTCCTTGGAAATAGCCCGACTTTTGTATATGAAACAGGTAGGAATATTAAGGCTAACTTAGAGGACAGTAAGAATAAAGGAAAGTATGCAGGAGAGAAGGGGACCAAGAAGTGTGGATGTTGTAATCAGTGTGAATACCTAACTCTCAAAGGAGAAATACAGCTAGAAAACATGAATCAGACTAAGGTCATCTTTCAGTATGGAAGCTGTAGTACAACGGGTGTAGTTTATTTGGCCATGTGCTCCACCTGTCCGGCATGTTAAGTCGGGAAAACAGAGAGGTTCCTAAAAACAGAATTTACAAGCACTACTATGAAATTAGGAAACAAAACATGAAGAATACTTTGTACAGGCACATGGAAAGTAACAATACCTGTAATACATTTTTGCCATTTTGGAAAGGGTACACATTAACCCGAGGGGTGGCAATTGTAAGATATTATTAGAAGGAAAAGACGTTTTAGGCAGTTAAAATTGAATGCTTGCAACCCCCAGGACGTACTGATTTTATTGCACTAAAGCCAGTATTAGAGGCTAGGATATAAAGTGTTTCTTTTGAAAGTGATTTCTTATAATTCATTTTCATGTTTATTTTATATTTTTTTGTAATATTCCACTTCTAGTATCTTATGGTTTTTGTAAGGAAAGCTTTCATTCTTGTAATTTTTTTTATCTTTGATTTTATTCTTTGCCACAGGAAGTGTTTTTAAAGAAGTATGATGTCATTTCTTGGTTTTAGAAGCTATAAAAGGAAGTTGGCCATCTTGTTTTAATTGAATCTGAAGAACTCCTGTTAAACAGGATGAAAGTGCTAATTCCAAATTCTAAGTGAGAATTAAACTGCTTTTTTATTTTAAAGGGAGTTTTTATTGTCTTTTGAATCATTCAGCCAGATTTGCAGAGTGACATACTTTGCAATTAACCCATGATAAACAACAAATTATTATTGCAGGGAAAAAATCCAAAGGGGATAGTTTAGAGTGAATCTTTATCACCACTGCTTTTCTGTCTTGCCCTTAACCTATTAAGCTGTCTACTTAACAGATTAGGTCATTACTACAATTTGGCCCCCAGAAAACAACTAAGTGTAAAAAATTATCATCTTTTTATGGATGATTGAAAACTGTATAGTTCATCAGATGAGGAACTGAAAGCACAACTGCAAGTGGTCAAAACTTTTTCATATGATATAAGAATGTAATTTGTTCTTGATAAATGTGCAAAAGTAACCTTTAAAGCAGGAAAGCTGCAGCACGAAGAAACCATGAGTTTGGGGCAGAAATGTGATATAAAATAACTCGAACAAGAGGGAGTGTGTAAATATTTGGGAATTGATAAAGGATCAACAAAAAACATGAACAGATGCAAATAAAACTTAGGAATATTTTAGAAGACTTAAATTAATACTGAAAACAGCATTGACACCTAGGAAAAAAGTTCAAGCTATAAACACATTTGTTCTTCCTATCCTAACATACAGTTTTGGTGTGATTCATTGGCCCCAAAAGGTGTTGGATAGGTTAGACAGGAAAACAAGAAGGATGCTTCATGCTCATCAAATGATTTATAAAATTCAGTGCATACCAAGACTATATATATTCCCCATTCTCAAGGAGGTATGGGCCTCCCTGAAACTGATTACATGTATAGAACTGTAATTGTAGGACTGCATACATATCTGCAGACCTCACAAGACCCAAATGTAGTGAAAGTTTTAAAATATTATGAGAATAAGTCTAAGATGACTTCCCTACTTATTTTATCAGAAGCAGAAATGGAAGTCAAACCAGAAATAGATAAAATGCAGGCAGCAACTGAATGTGCCAAAAATCAAAATAAAGAATATAAGGTGAAGGTTTAGATGAGAAGGCAAGAAATGTGGAAAATGCATAAATATAGTTGCAGGTATGGATTACTCTTGGAACAACCTCATGCCAATCAGGGTTGAATGCAGAAATGGTTAAGGAGTGATGGATTTAAACAAAAATATGGAAGGTTAATGCTGGAAGCCCAAGATAGTGGACTGATTACACTTTGGTTTACAAAGTCCATTGAACATGTGGAAGAAACAGAGAAATATTGGTTTTGTAAATCAGAATTTGAAACAGTCACACATCTTGTTGCTGGTTGTGATATACTAATGCCTGAAGGACTGTATACTGAAAGACATAATAATGTGGCAAGACTGTTGCATTGAGCATTGCAAAAACATTACAATATTAAAGCAGCTGAAAAACACTGGAAACATGAGCCACAAAGCATTATAGAAAGTGATGACTTTTATATCACATGGGATCAACCATTATCAACAGTTCAAAAAATAGATGCAAGAAAAGTGGATATAGTAGTCCATGAAAAGAAGACAAAATTAGCATTGATCATTGAAATTGCTAAGGTGAGAGAAGAAAGAACAGCAGCCAAATACGTGCCTTGTTCTATATTTTTTTTTCCCCATTAACTCCAAACTGCAGATTTTGTACAGAAGTACCTGGTGTAGGATGTAAAGTCAATCGTAATGAAGCTGACTGCTCCAAGCACTCTAAATGTTCCATTAGTTGTTGTATTAATATTGTCAGCTCCCCTGCAGTTGAACTGGGGCATCCATTCACGCTCAACTACATGGAATTCAGTTGAATACTGCTGTGCTGCTCTGTTTCCATTTACAAAAGTAAAGAAATCCACCAACAAACTGTAAACGGTTCCAAACTCAAAAAATAAGAAAAGCAAATGCAGTACCAGATTGCACAACTGTTTTTATTGTTAAAAACAAATAAGTGCTTTTGTCCCAAGCTTAGTGTATAGGAACTTCATCAGATTTAAAGTATTTCCTGTTTCAGTAGTTTAAGTCACTTCAAAGTGATTATATTACATCCTACTGCTCTTAAAGTGCCATAGTCTGGTTAATGTGAATCTAATAAACTGACTTAAATCATTACAACATTCATTCAACAATAAAGTTCAAAAAAATCTTAAAATTTAAAAGTTAAATACTACAAAGTAAACATGCAATTAAATGTGCTTATATAACCCACAGTTCAAATTGTTGCAACATTAAAACTGGCTAATGTCCCTAAACTTATTTAAGCTTTCAAATCATATACTTCCAAAATACTATTATGCATCCATTTCAACAATGTGCTTTTAAAATTATATCCCCCCTTTTTTAAAAAGGCTTAAAATATTGACAGTAAAAGATATCTTTGTTAGTAAATAAGAATTTCATCTTCTTAGTGCTTTTAATTTAAGAAGGCTACTAATAGACTCACTATCATTTAGTCCTGGCCAGTTTAGGGCATTCAAACATAACTGCCATGTAAGCTCAAGTTTTTCCAATAAATATGGCCAAGTGCCTCTCTTTCACATATTTTTAAAGCTTCTAGAACTATAAATTTAAACTTGTGTCCAGGATTTGCAGAATTATGTTTAGTTAGGGCATTAAATTCACACCCATCCCTCATGTTTCTTAGATTTTCCCCTATCCTGTTCTTCAATTTTCATTCCGTTTTGCCCATGTAAAAACATGGGCAATTTGGATAGGTTAGACAGGAAAACAAGAAGGATGCCTCATGCTCATCAAATGAATTGTAAAAATCAGTGCATACCAAGACTATATACATTCCCTGTTCTGAAGGAGCTATGGGCCTCCTCGAATTTGATTACATGTATAGAGCTGCAATTGTAGGACTGCATACATATCTGCAGACCTCACAAGACTCAAATGTAGTGAAAGTTTTAAAATATAAGGAGAATAAGTCTAAGATGACTTCCCTACTTAATTAATCAGAAGTGGGAATGGAAGTCAAACCAGAAGTCAATAAAATACTGGCAGCAACTGAATGTACCAAGAATCAAAAGAAAGAATATACGATGAAGGATTAGATGAGAAGGCAAGAAATGTGGAAAATGCATAAATATAGCTGCAAGTATGGAAAACTTTTGGAACAGCCTCATGCAAATCAGGATTGAATGCAGAAATGGTTAAGGAGTGGTGAATTTAAACAAAAATATGGAAGGTTAATGCTGGAAGCCCAAGATATGGACTGATTACACTTTGGTTTACAAAGTCCATTGAACATGTGGGTGAAACAGAGAAATATTGGTTTTGTAAAACAGAATTGGAAAATGGCACATATCTTATTACTGGTTGTGATATACTAATGGCTGAAGGACTGTATACTGAAAGACATAATAATGTGGCAAGACTGTTACATTGACCATTACAAAAACATTATAATATTGAAGCAGCTGAAAAGCACTGGAAACATGAGTCACAAAGCATTATAGAAAGTGATGAAGTTTTTATTACATGAGATCAACCATTACCAACAGTTCAAAAAAAAGATGCAAGAAAAGTGGATATAGTAGTCCATAAAAAGAAGACAAAATTAGCATTGATCATTGAAATTGCTACACCCTGTGACTTTAGTGTCTTAAGTACAGAGAGACCAAAACTCATAAAATATCAAGATTTGCAGGCAGAAACAAGGTCAATGTGGAAGAAGGATACCCAAAGAGTTCCAATAGTAGTAAGAGCAATGGGTCATATAAAAAAAGAATTTACAATTGTACTTAGACGTGTTAGTGATACAAGTAACTCCATATGAATTGCAGAAAGATTCCTTACTGGGAACATTGCGGGTGCTGCAAAGAGTACTTCTGCTTGACATCAAAGATTGAAACAATACTAATTTTATGAATGTTAATCTTCTCCTTTTTATTTCTGCTGTTCCCATTAGAGGTCACCACAGTGGATCATCTGTTTCCATTTCTTCCTGTCTTCTGCATCTTGCTCTGTCACACCAACCACCTGCATGTCCTCTCTCACCACATCAATCATACTTTTGATTTAGGAATGGGTTCCATTCCCATCATGGTATCAGAATCCCAAAAAACTTGGAGAAATTAAAAAAAGCGAAAAAAATAAGTACAGAGAGGGTAGAAGGAATATAGAGACCTTTCATGAAAAAAAATGATGTTTGTTTCATGTTTAGCCAATACAGGTAGTCAGAAGGCACTCAGTTTATTTTCCTTATATTACAGAAAGTTATAAAGGGCTTTTTATTGTGCATCAGGCTAGAAACCAAAGCTACATCAAAAAATGCCTAAATCTTAATAAAATGTAAGGGACAGATTCACTGAAACCTAAACCATTTAAAACATTTAATATGTAGAATTAGTAATGCTTTAATCTGATAAAGCACAAAACCAGTATATTAACACATATAACCAATTTTTCCACAGGCATAAAAAATAAATTATAGTGAGATATTGGCTGTACAATGAAAAATTAATATGGTAATTGGATACAGAAATTAATATTTTCTATGTGACCCCAAAACTTAAAGCTTGGAACTTCTTATATTCACTTCCCTTTTGTGCATTGTCCCCTTCTTGTGTTAATCTTCATTTACAACCTTTCCACATATTGCATCAATTATTTGTGCAACTGCAGGAACGTAAAGCATAGTTGTCAGACTCATGGAGATTTGAGCATTCAGCTACAGGGCACAATATTTATCACTTCTGTTATGACCCCATTTTATAAAAATGTGTATTGACTGTTGTATAAATCTCAACCACTTTTCATTAAACCATTTCTTTTTGTTTCAAAACATTTTTATTTTGTTTTCATTATAAACATATGCAAATATACTTATAACAAATACAATAAAACAATAACAATTTTATTTGCATTAGTTACATTCATCCATGATAAACAATCATTATATCCATGAGAAGTTATCAGTATTTGTACAAAAGGTTTTCCAATTTTTGTCATGTTATTTTTATGAGTAATATTATGAGTTCTATAACAAATGGTTTGCAGTTCTGTTTTACAAACAACTTTTGATAAATTAATAAAATATTTAAACATCAAATCTTGTTTACTTTTCCAGTTCAAAGTAATAACTTTTCTGGCAATAGCAAGAATTGACCACAGTAACTGAATCTGAGATTTAGGTATTAGATTAGGTATAGGAACACTGAATAGGATTAGTGGGTGAGAAAAATAACAGTTATCAGACCATAAAGCATTTACAAAATATCTGAAGTCTTTCCAGTATTGAACATTTCTATATTCAACGAACATGTGAACTCAGTTGGCCTCTAGTAATTTATCACATTTCCAACATTTACTTCCACTGTTTCTGAGTACAAGATTTATTTTATGTGGAGTATAGAAACTCATATTCATAAATTTCCATGTATACAATCTTTAATATAATGAAAAAGAGGTACCATACATAGAATTCAATAACAATTGTTTTGATTCATCAGATAATTGTTATACATTAATCTTTACATAGTAATTCCAAAAATCTGAGTAAAACTTTAAAGTGTCTTCTCTTAGTATCTTATAGATAGGTGAGATACTTAATTTTTGATTATCTGTCTTTTCAAGACACCTAATAAAAAGGTGAATCAAACTAGGTATAGATTCAGTCTTTAGGTTGATTGATACTCTCATTTTGTTTTCTATAAACTGTCGTAATTAGTGTATAAACAACCAACTGTCTTGACTATTATCAAAACTACATAAAAGAGAGTTTAGTGGTTTAATACTCTTATTTTCAATAAACTGAAGCCAGAATATTAAGTAGTTTCCTTTAATTTTTGCATCACATTGATGTTGAAAGAATCTAGGCAATCAGACGAGTATACTATAGGGAATTTAAGAAATAGAAATTATTTAATGCTGTAATTATAATCAATTTTATTTTTAAAGTTACTAAATATTTGATTAATCGATTATATTTTTAAAGTTATTAAATATTTGATTAATGCCATAAGAAAAATGATCAAACTTTTTATTAAATAAATCAAATTCACGTAAAAGCCAATGAACTTTACTTATTCCATAGTGATCCTTAAATAGTTTTTCTATAGTTCTGACATCAGTTATATGAATCTCATGTATTGTTTTCCAGACATATATAGGTAGGTGTGATCCAGTGTAGTATTACATTAATTATAACTGATTTGGAATAAAGATCTAAGCTATGGAATGCTATCCCATTACTGTTCCAAGCTTTAATGTGCCATTTATATGCAAGTCTAGGTTTTAAGGGGAGCCATAAAAATTTAAGTAGCATGGAATCTAATTTTTTAAATACGGTTTTGGGAGGGGGTAGTATCAATGACTGTATATAAAACACAATTTTAGGTAAAATTATCATTTTAATTAAAGAGAGCCCATCCTCCATTGTGAAGAACATTTTATTCCATCTTTTGATTAGTTCACTAATGGTAGTTATTAAATTATTGTAGATTAGTTTAGCAGATTCTTTCCATGTACTCTTTATACTGACACCCACACATTCTAATACATCATTCTCCCAATTAAACAGGCTATTCTCTTTTAGGTTTTTGTTGATCTTTTTGTTAATTAGTAATGTTTTGGATTTATTATCATTAAATTTAAGCCCTGAAATTATTTCAAACTTGCTTAAGTTATTTATAACATCATGCAAATGACCATCAGTATCATCCAATGTTAACAACATATCATCAGCAAATAATTGCATCTTAGGACAATAGTCCTTATTAATTTGAAAGACTTTTTTATTTTTCTTGTTCCTGATATAAGTAGCAAAAGCTTTGATTGAAAGAGCAAACAATGGTGACACAGGGCAACCTTCTCTAGTTCCCTTGAGGATTTCTAGTGGTGAGGATAGGTATGATCCGATTTTCACATAAGCTGACAAAATTTGAGGAGAATTCAAAACCAGTCAGAATTCCTTGTAGATAAGACAAACTATTAGAATTGTAATCCTTTTCTATGTCTAGCCTGATAATAGTTAGTTTTTTTGTATTTGTATGCTATGTCTATTAAAGATAGTAATTTAATGATGTTATCTTGCACTTTTCTATGAAGAATGAAACTTGTCTGATCATTATGTATTAGATTAGATAATATTTTATTAATCCTGTTAGCTAATATTGTCATGAAAATTCTATAATCAGTGTTTAGTAACAAAATTGGCCTATATGAATCACAAGATTTGGGGTCCTTAACTTTTCTTAATATGGGAGAGATAATTGAGTATTTCAGTGATGAAGGCATTATACATTTTTGCTTAACCATATTAAAGGCACTCATCATTTTCTTTATTATATATTCAGCAAAAATCTTATATAGTTCAGGAGTGATTCCATCCAGTTCTGGAGCTTTATTATCTTTTAAATATTTTATTTGCTCTTTCACTTCTGTTAGTGTTATTTGCTTATTTAATATGTTATTTTGTTGCATTGACACCTTAGTAGTTATAGCTTCTTGAATAAAAGTATTTATTACATTATCTGTCTCCAAAAGTGGTGTCTTATTATTTATATCTTTATAGTAGTTTTTGAGCACTTCTAATATGTCCATTAAGTTAGATGTACTCTTAACTGAACCAACACTTTTATATTTAATCTTATTAATAAAATTGATTGTTTATTTTTTGGATCTTACCACTATTTTATGTAGATATTTGGGATTTACAGCATAAGATTGTAATTTCAATTTTCCAGGTTTATGGCTACCTTATAATTCAGAACTTCGAAGTATTTTTGATTTAACTTAGTAATTTCGTTATGTGCTACTTTGTTATATTTGTTTTGCGTCCATTTTTATCTTGTCTATGTTTTTTTTGTAAGTCTAAAACGTCTTTGTCCCACTCACTCCTTTTTTTAAGGTACCAAGATTTTATTCTACCATATATAGAAACTTTAAAGGTGTCCCATAGTATAGTAACAGTCAATTGACCATTATCATTTGTTTCCATAAACATGTCTATTTTTTTCATTATTCATTCTCTAAAGTCATTCAACTTACTTATGTAAGCAGGAATTATCTGTAGAAATCTTAAATCATCTGTACGTGTAGTTAATTTAAAGTTTAGAGCATTATGGTCCGAAAGTGTAAAATACATTATAGATATACCACTTTTATATGTTATTTGATACAAAGACCTTCCCTGGGATTCAGCAAGCAGATGTGCAGGAATAAGTTATTCCTGTACAGCATGGACTGCTCCGGCACAGCACGGCAGCGCAAATTGCATATTCATGAAGGCATGCTGCCTGTGCTGTTAAACTAACAAAGCCATGTACAAATGCAGGGGATGTGTCTGAGAACAGAGCTCTCACAATACACATGCCCCTGCACTCCAGAATTGCCTTTTAGCAATTGAAATGAGCGAGAACACTCATAACATCCCCAACACGTCAGGATGTAAACATACCTCTCAACTGTACAGATTTTCACAGAATGTCCACAGTTTTGTCTCATATTTTAGTGTGTTCCTCCTAAAAATCTGTACTTTTGTGGAAAATAACTGAGGACTGAAGTCATTAAATAAAAGGACAAAATTTGATTTTAAAAGACTCCACATTCTTCAGAAAATCTATGCTAATTCAAGGCTGTAAGAGTAATATTTAAAATATGTCCCTCTATTTGTTCTCCCATCATTTTAGGGTTTGTCCAGAGTTTTTGCTCCAAGAGGTTGAGAGGTGTTCCCACCATGAAGCAGGTAGCTGATAAAATAATATGTTTAGCATTAGCAGGGATATTCTGAAGGGTATAGATAAAATAACACAACAAAACTTTTTTTTATAAATGCAATAAAGTTTAAGCGTAGCTGCATGTGTGTGCCCATTGCTTTGCTATGCTTAGTCCAGCTTAAACAACACACAAAGTTAAATAGCAAGAGACATCCAACATAAACAGTGTTGTGATCGTGTAATGGTTCGAGTGTATGCTTTGTGAGCAGCCATTCCTGGTTCGATCCCCCTGTAACCAATTCACATTTTAAATGTGACAGCAGTGCAGAAACAATTGTTTTATTACCTACTAAATAACATATATTTGTTAACTGGAGTATTGCATTAGGTCCAGATGTGAGGTGTCAGTGTAATAAAGTGGTGAAATCCCCATATAAACACAAGTGCCGCATACAATATAGTCACACATGAATAAATGTAATGAAAGCACGTTAGGGGATGTCAGGGACAGTAAACAAATTTATAATATGTAATGAATGATGAATCAATGCCATACAGCAAATAGTCTATAAAATGAAAAATAAGCAATGCTAAGCATTGCACAACTCTGCTTACCAGGTGTAAGCATTGTGTAAATCTAACTGCTAAACAATGAGTAGCCCACTTAAATGGATTTGCCCATTGTTAATCAGTGCTGAACCTGCCTCTTTAAGCAATGCCAACCTTAGCTAAGCAGGTTTGCCCATAGCTTAGCTTAACTCAGCATATTCAAAACCATCCAATGACAACAAAGGGTGAAAAATCAGCTGTATTTAAAACCCACAGGAAGGAATACAGCTCATAACTGGTTGTAGCTTCTCACTGTAGGCAGCATGGCTGGTGCTGGAGAGGGAGCGAGCTTCTGGGCGCAGTGCTGGGGCATCCAGGATTCCAAGGTCATGGTAGGATTCCTGGTAAAAAAAAAACATGATGAGAGACTGCTGCAGGGGCAATACCAGGGCTCCCAATATAAAGTGGAAGCCTAAGACAGTCTCGCCCATGACCTCACCAGTGTCACTGGTATCCCTCAGACTGGTGAGCAGGTCTGGCACCACTATGCCAACTTGAAACAGAGGAAGAGGGAGCTCTTGGATCAGTGGATTCAAGAATCTAGGCAGAGGAGTGATGTCCCAGCAGTGTGTAAGTACTCATACCAATAACTGCTTAATAATGTCCAGCCTGAATGTATGATGGATAGGTATGGTTAAATATTTCTCTATTTCTTACAGCTGCAGCTGAGTGGGCTGTGAATCAGGAAGCCTATGTGAGTAGGCTGCAAAGGCTGTGTCATAAGGCTGGTGAGTAACAATCCTGCTTGTAGTAGTCATACCAAATAAATATAAATGTAGTGGAAAGTCAACTGCCTGTATAAAAACTGTTTTGTGTATGGGTTGTACTAAATAAACCAGACAGTATGACAGTAATAGTCCCATATAGGTTGTATTTAAATAAAACTGCAACTGCCTGGCAATAAAGTTCTAAATCCTGGACTGGTTGTGTTTACTCTGGTATCGTATGGCATTTTTAGTGTCACATTCTCTAAATAGTAAATTTGTGCTACATAATAAAAATTTCTGGGAATGTCTGTATAAGACTGTTATAATTACAAGGTTAGATTGTACAACTATGGGAGACTTAGACAGAAAACAGTAAAGCGATTGACAGCAATATCCAAATAGCACACTCTACTGTGACTTAAATTGTTGGAATTTTAGCAGACACAGCCATGGTTCAAATCCTGGGAGTGATAGTAAGCTGTATGCATAATCATACCTCTCAACTGTGCAGATTTGTTAAGAATGTCCAGATAATTGGATCATATTTTCTGCCTGTTACCCTGTCCCCATGGCAAATCAGTGGGATGATCTCAGAATTTTAGGCAGCAAATAATGACATATATCTAATTTTCAGACCTCAGAACCTTCAGAAAATGTATATGAAAACAAACCTGTCACTCTAGCAACTCACCAAAACTTTATCAGAGCAATATTCAAAATATGTCCCATTTCTACCCCAATGTTTTTAAGCTATGATCAGAGTGTGTGCATTAACAGATTGAGAGGTATGTTAATAATATTAACTCGGAAACTGGCAATACGTGAGGAAACATTCAAGAAATGTTATTCTCTCCACGGGCCTGTCAGATAAGAAAACTGTGCCTGCCAATAAAGATTGAAATCCTGGACCGGTAGTGTTTAGTCTGGTATTGTATGGCATTTTTAGTGTTGCATTCTCTGAATAGTAATGTATTAACCACTGTTACCCACACTGTGCTACATAATAAAAATGTCTAGGAATGTCTGTATAAGACTGTTGTAATTACGGGTTCCTATCATATGTTCGAAGGTTTAAAACTTTGAATCACTAAAGGTCGACCTGTAATGATCGAAGTTTTAAAACCTCGAATCATACAACAGAGATTGCCATAGAGTGCGGGAAGGGAAGATTTCCCTTTACTGCACTGTAGTGCGATCTCGGAGTTGGTATATTTAAGTAGCAGGGAGTGTTGGGGTGCAGGGGGGCTTTCCCCCCCTGCATAGAACATTTTTTTTTGTTTTGGGCTTAAAATGTTTTTTGGGTTTTTTTTGACATTCAAAATATTAAAGGTTCGATCATTAAAGTTCAAAGTTTAGTGATTTGAACTTTTAATATTTCGATATTATGATATAGAGCTGTAATTACAAGGTCAGATTGTACAACTACGAGAGACCTAGACAGAAAACACTGAAGCAATAGACAGCAATATCTAAATAGCACACTGTACTGTGACTTAAATTGTTGTATTTTTTGCAGACACAGCCATGGTTTGAATCCTGGGAGTGGTAGTAAGCTGTATGCAAATCATACCTCTCAACTGTACACATCCTTTCAGAATGTTCAGGTAATTGGATCATATTTTCTGCCTGTTCCTCTGGTCCGTGGCAAATCAGTGGGATGATCTCAGATTTGTAGTCAGCAGATAATGATATAAATTTGATTGTCAGACCTCAAAACCTTCAGAAAATGTATATGAAAACAAATCCTCTCACTCTATCAGCCCTCCAAGATTATGAGAGCAATATTTAAAATATGTCCCATTTCCTCCCCCATGTTATCAAGCTTTGACCAGCGTGTCTGCAATATAACTCAGAATCTGGGAATATGTGTAGAAACAGTCAGGTATTGTTAACAAACATTCCCTCCACAGGTATACCAGGGAAGAGATGTAGAATTTAGCTATAAGACAGTTGAAGTATACACTTGTTTACAAACATACCACTGGCCAAACCAAGTCCATAGGGTAGTGTAATAATACCTGTACCTTACTGATTAGAGCAATGAGCATTAAAGTTGTGAGAACTACAGGGATGTATAAGTTGTTAATTGTCATCTCTCTCCCCCCTCCCCACCATATCTGCAACAATAATCTAAATACACAAATCAATGGGTATATTTACACCAAACCTACTGTTGGGACATATGTCCTATTGTTCACTAAATATTGAAATGTGTTTCTATTAGTGTTCCATGTTGAAATAGTATCATTGGTGGCCTGTTGCTATCAAAGTAACCTGCATGCCATTGTAATGGCCACTGTGGTTCCATATATCCATGTGTTCTGTTTGCTATGCAACTGTTCCAAATCTGGTGTTTTAGGTTAATGGGAATATCTATGCATGCTCTTAGAACTAATGCTTGATTGTTTTTACTATTACTAACCCACATATGTTTTAAAACTGCAACACCATAGCACATTTGGGAAGGCCGTTCCCAGCAGACTCACATCTCCCACCTCATCTGGCAATGGCACCGGGCTCCAGCACATCTGGAACCCACCCCAGGACCTCCTCGTCTGCTGGTCCTGCACCACCTTTGGGTGGAACCACCTCAGGGCATGGGGCTTGCCCTCTGGGAGCAGGCACAGATGGGAAACTGTCACCTGTAGTCAAATCCGGGGCTTGGTGCATAGTGAACTCTGCAGGGAGTATGGAGATCTGTTATACCAGCTTGAGGGCCGTGTGGTGCATTTAGAAGGTCAGCTTGCTCCTCCTACCCAGCACCCAGCACAACCACCTTCAGGGCCGTAAAGGTGCAGTGGTGACTGCCCATGGGTGGGGACCTCAGTCCCATTGTTTCCATTTGGGGGCATATGGACTTCCGAATTCTAAACACCCCTCCCCATCCAAGGTGTTTACCCCACACATGTGTCATATACTACTCCTGTATGCTGTCATGTCTGTCTTTCTACCCAACCTACCTCCCCAAATATACCCACTATCTTTCCCCAACATCTCACTCTCACCTTAAAAAAAAGGGCAATCTGTTCCCAAAAATAATCTCGCCCCATACATAGCTGTCCATTTTGCACATGTGTCCACTGGACACATGTAATCTGCTCTAATTGGCATCACAACATATTGTTGTTGTCCTCACCCCACTCTTAGGGGTTTGAGTGTGTCAATCTACCTCCAAATTCAGTTTATATGCAGAGCTGTTGCTGTAGAAGAAATGGACAGTTATGGACCTTCCCTACACCCGTACTGCACACCCCCTAGCTACTTTGCCTATTGTCTTTCCCTCTGCATAACTCCCTTTTCACCACTTTCCTAACACCCCATTTTCTTTTCTTTTAAAGACATTAGTGTGGGGATAAGCAGCAGTAAGTACTTTTAAGCTGTAGTAAGTGGGTTTAAGCCTGTTTGTGTGGTGGTAAGCAACGCCTGCACAGAATAAGCAATTTTCCCGGTAACTGGCTGTAAGCATATTTAACAGGAAGTTAGTGTTACTTATCATCCCGCAAACCCATGCAAACCTCCTTACAACTGCTTAAAAGTGCCTTAGTCACTCTGTACCCAACAGCCCTTGTTCTGCCCAGCAAGAAAATAATCAATCTTTGCAAGTTTCAAACCCAGGATCCTGCACACCACAGCCACAGTGATTTACCACTACGACATTTGAGCTGTATGCAAATGTGATGCTTTCTCAAATATATCATGCAGCACAGTCATTCAACAGTAGGTAAAATGTATTTATATATATGTAGATGTATGTATGTATGTATGTATGTATGTAGATATATATATATATATATATATATATATATATATATATATATATATATGTATATATATACATTAGATATATACAGACATATATATGTAGATATGCTATCGGCCCAAAGGTCTAAGTTAGCCTAGCCAAGAAGGTTCCCTAGCTTACACCACCCAAGAAAGTTATCTTCCTGTGCCACTGTCGAGCAGAGCCACAGAAGTGATCCCCGGGGTGTAGTTCCTATTTCAAATTCACTCATCAAGATTTTTCTTGAAGAGTGCTAATGAGGAACTTTGCTTGAAATAGATGGGCAGCTTGTTCCAGAGTTTTGGAAGTCTCTGGGACAGGAATCTATCCCTCCAGCATGTCCTGCTTCTTGTGGTGACAAGGTTTAGGTTCCTAGAGCATGTAGCTCAGAGGGATTGGGTGTAACATGTCCAAAAGCTCTTGGTTTGACGTAGCTTTATGTATTAGGCAGAGATCATCTCAGAGTAGGCGATATGCTAGGGAGTAAAGCTCGAGGTTTTTGAGATGGTCAGTGTAGGGCATCTGTTTGAGGCCAGTAATCTTCTTTTTGAGGTACTTCTGTGGCCTTTCCAGCTGCTGCAGATGTCTTGTGAGGTACATTCCAAAAGGGAATATATATATATATATATATATATATATATATATATATATATATATATATATATATATATATATAAATGTGTATTGCATTCACACATTGGAACCACACTCTGAACCCCTCACTGCAAAACATCAGACCAAATGCACTGTTAATGGGGAGAAAGGGCCCAAATTAGGGGTCTCTTGTAATTATTGCCATTTCTCCTTCTTCCACAGCTGAACAGATATGCTTTGCTACACAATAACCAGCACTTGCAAGTCTTGAACCCAAGACCCTGCACAATACACCCACAACAAGTTAATAGTAAGCCATCTCAGCTGTAAGATGTCAGGATAATCTCTGTGACATATGCAGAACAGTTGACTCTACCATAGGGAATGTACAATGTGGAAACACTAAACATTCCAATGATAGATATATATATATATATATATATATATATATATATATATATATATATATATATACACACACACACACACACACACACACACACACACACATATATATATATATATATATATATACACACACACACACACACACACACACACACACACACACACACACACACACACACACACACACACACACACATATATATATATATATATATATATATATATATATATATATATATAAACATATATGTATATACACATATACATATATAAAGATAATAGTACTTACAGATATGTATAAGAAGAGTATATATAGAGGGCACACAGCATATCAAACAGCCATTATTCCTACATTTGCCACCTTTTAAAATGGCCAGTGTTGGATTCATTCCTACAAATGAGAATTATTGCATGAAACATGTACCCATACACAATGCAAATAACATGACACCACACACCTCATACACAGAAATGTTTATTTGTGTACTATTTAATTGTTTATGCCATTTCTTATAGCAGTTAGGTGTTTGAAATACATAATAACTGATTAATGCAACTCTCAAACAAAACATTTGATACAGTAATGTGAAAAACATAACACACTTTGCTGTCCAGGCTAAGGCCTTCAAGAAATACAACAATAAAAAAACACTTGCCTTGAAGATAAGAACCAACCAGCACTTAATTACAGATGTAGTTCAGCAGCCTCAAATTACAATCTGTATTCAACCCATTAGGGGGGAAACTGTTTGTTGTCACAATGTAAATGTACCTGTTTCATAACAATGCTTAACTTAAAACGTCACTATCACACTGACAAATAGAAGTGTGTGTAAGACAGTAAGCTGTAACCCACCACTGTTCCAATGGTGAAATGTATGAAAGTCTGCAGCCATATACCTCAATGTTTCTTAACACTGATATCCCTCACATGTTGTAACAGCCTAGGTTAAAAGTATTTAATATCCCTCCCCCATAAAATGACTTACAAGGGCATATAACAGTGTTTTCCATACACTGACCTCTGGACTGTACAAGGTCACACATGTTTTGTCCAGCTGTTGCCCTCATATATATGGACCCTATACTACAATTTGTGTGGGAGTCCACAACATCACTGGAATGATAGCAGGAATGCCAGCACTATATAATGATAGGCCATTACCTAACAACCTCTTACTGCATGACATCTGGGCAAAGCTTGGTATATATGTGAAGTACAGATGCTGGAACACAGGGCCATATTTGCAATATTGCTATTATAAACTCTGAATGTTGCTGGTGTTACAGGATTGGTTCCAACCTACCCTTATTCAGGAATATGAAGTCAGAAACACAAATGGATGGTGCCATGTACCGATAGCAATCAACGGAGATAATGTCACTGATATGTCAGACACAATACCTGTGTGGTGAGCAGACAAAATGTAACAGCCAATCTTCTGGCCATCATGTGGATAGGCCCACAGTTGAGAGCTATGCAAACAGACTGCATTCCATGCAAAGCAAGCATGTACACACAAACCCTGTAAAACCAGCAGAGCAGTATTCAATGCATATAACAGCAATACTTACACTGTCCATAGGTCTGGAACCTTATACAAACATGTATTTGGCCTATTTCTGCAAGTCATGTTGTAAGAGGTATTGCTACCTGCTGTCTGTAACACTGCTGCCCACACACTGGAAGGATGTCTTCCATACAGGAAAGGTAAAGGGACAATGCCCACATGATGTAGTCATTTATAGTAATGGGTTGCTATGACATTGGCTATTGGAAGTACTACACAGCTGGCTGCATGCAATTAGCAAGTGGGGAACACCAATTGGTGCAGTGGCCATCACCTGATCATGAGCATCTTCTACAAAAGCCATGCTGCAACCTGTTCAAATCAGCTCAATCCCTGTAGTTGAGAGAGAGAGAGAGAGACAGAGAGAGAAACAAAAAAACCCAGCAAAAACATAAATAATACTAAAAAAAAAAAAAAAAACAAGGGAGACATCCTGAAGTACAACACAGAAATGAGCATACTAATAAAACATGTATGTGAAACATGTCAGCATGTAATTGAATGTAGTACTTGGTCTGTAATAATGGGACAGATGATTTTGAAAGCTTGATATGTGCCATCAAGACTTGCTATAATGATGTCCTGCTGAACAACAGCTATGGACATAGCATCTGGCCCTGTGGGCAGTATGCCATACCTGTCAACTTTGCGGATCTGCACAGAATGACAAGATGTAAGCCATCATAGTGTTTGTTCTGTTCCTCAAAACATGTATATTAGTCTGGCAAATAGTTCAAGGTGGAAGTAATCAAGTCATGATAGACACATAAGTGTCAGACCCCAACTTCAGAACAGTCATGCTAATGGGAAATATATCATACACAAACTTCATAGGTTTGAAATAGGCCTATCTACGATCTGTCCCTATATATCCCCCCCAATTTTAGGCTGCATCCACATGTAAAGCCCTGTGTCATAGCAAGGTGGAGCAGTGCAGCAGTTGATGAAGGAGGTTCAGAGTGTTGACCTGATGTCTGAAGGCACTCTCTCCTTCTCTTTCTCTCTCTCTCTCTCTCTCTATATATATATATATATATATATATATATATATATATATATACATACAGGCGTGGTGTATAACATATATACCAACACACACACACAAGCACACACACACACACACACACACACACACACACACACACACACACACACACACACACACAAACACAGACACACACACACACACACACACACACACACACACACATATATATATATATATATATATATATATATATATATATATATATATATATTATAGATATATACATACATTTCCCCTAATGTTGAATGACTGCACTGCATGATATGTTTGAGAACACATCACACATATCTGCAGTTCAGATGGCTTACTGGTAAATTGATGTGGCTATGGTGTGCAGGGTTCTGGGTTACACACTTGCAAGGGCTGATAATGTATTTGCTGGCTGGAACAAAGGCTGTTAGATGCAGAGTGATTAAGGCACCCGTAAGCAGTTGTATGTGGGTGCAAAATGGGCAGTCATGTATTGTGTGACACTTTTGTTGGTAACAGATTGCCCTTTTTGTGTTAAGGTGAGAGTGGGATATTAGGGAAGGATAGTAGATATATATGGGGAGTTAGGTTGGTTCGGAAGACAGACATGACAGACAAGACAGCATACAGGGGCAGTATATGAAACATGTGGTGGGTAAACACCTTGGACAGGTCGGGGGTGTTTGGAAATTGGAAGCCCATGAGTTCCCAAATGGAAACAGTGGGACTGAGGTTCCCATGCATTGGGCAGTCACCACTGCATCTTCACGGCCCTGAAGATGGTTGTGCTGGGGGGCAGAGCAGGAGGGGCAGGCTGAACCTCTACATGTGTCATGAGAGCCTCAAAGTGGTATAGCAGATCCCATAATTCTCTGCAGAGTTCCCTATGAACTAGACCCTGGAACTGATTTCAGGTTACAGGATCCCATCTGTGTGTACTCCCACAGGGGACAGGCCCCATCCCCTGAGGTGGTTCCACCTGAAGGTAGTGCAGGACCAGGAGATGATGAGGTCCCAGGTTGGGTCTCAGATGTGCTGTGGCCTGGTGCCATGCCCAGATGAGATGGGAGAGGTGGTTCTAATAGGAGCAGCCTTCCCAAACATGCTATTATATTGCAGTTTTAGAACATATGTGGGTAGTAATAGTCAACACAATCCAGGATTAGTTATAACAGCATGCATACATATTCCCAGTAACCCAAAACACCAGATCTGGAACAGTTGCATAGCAAACAGAACATATGCATATATGGAACCATAGTGGCTTTTACAATGGCATGCAGGTTACATTGTTAGCAACAGACCACCACTGATAGTGTTTCAACATGGAACATGAATAGAAACACATTTCAGTATTTGTTGCACAATCAGATATATGTCCCAACAGAAGGTCTGGTGTAAACATAGCCATTGATGTGTGTTACGGTTAGTTATGCAGATATGGTGGGGTAGAGAGAGATGTCAATTAACAACTATGATATCCTTGCAATATGAGGTCCACAGACCTGTTTACCTGTTTATGTCTTGCAGGTACCATGTCAAGAGAGCGACTGCCAGCGTTCACTCCACAAGAGAACAACATTCTGATCAACTTCTTGGTGCATCACCATGGAACCCTCTTTGAGGAAATGGCCCATGATCTGCAGGAGAGGTCTGCCCAGTGGAACGAGCTCGTCAACAGGATAAACAATGTTTGCCTGCATAACCGCAGTTATGAGCAGGTGCAACATCATTGCACTGACCTCATCTGCCATGCCCGTCAGCGTGCTGCTGCCATTAGGAGGAACCAGCTAGCCAGAGGTGGGGATAATGCCATCCAGCCCCCATTGACACATGTGGAGGAGCTTGTCTCCAGCCTTGGGGCACCCGCCCACCAGCAAAGTTAAAAACCAGAAGATAGCATTGTGGAGGTGGGTGCTACCCATACAATGGATGAGGAGCATACAGATAAGGTCCCTGGGCACATTAGTAGACCACTGTTGCTTATCCATCCTCATCTGTAAAGTATTTTCATGCCTATGTCAGATAACATAGTCAGTTGCTGTAGTGCAGTAATGAACAGATGTGCATAATCTGTAGTATTGTGGGTTTGTACTTTTGATGTACTGAAATGCTGCTCCCACCCTGTACCAATGCCACAGGTGTGGCTACTGACATCACATCTCTCACACAACTATGTAGGTCCCTCTGGTATACCTCTGGGGCAGCAGCCTGTAGCTGGTGAGTATGGAGGTCTTTTGTTCAGGTTTACCAATATACTGGCCATGTTATGGCCATGGCATTTGCCATGCACACATTTAACACACCTACCCATAATGCATGCTGTACATGTTCACTTATTGTTGCTGTTAACTGCACTGCATCACAGTGGTGACCATGGTGGCATACCTGATGGGTATGTAAGAGTCCTGCAGTATAACTAGCAACCTGTCAGTGCAAGATGTGTGGACAGAGATGAACATAATTGTGGGAAACATGGCCTACAGCAGGGACATGTCTGGAACATTACCCTGATACAGTTGCTGAACAGTGAGTTTATATACCAGTATTACAGTGACAACTGTTACAGATCTACATAATGGCATATCACAATACCACATTCCACAACTTCTACAACCTGTAATGTGATCCTAATATGAGCAATGAATGTGTCAGATGGAATCTTATGTTAGTTCAACAAATATGGGCAATACATACCTTAAGAAACAATGGAAGCATATGTGTGCACGCACTCCAAATAACATATTGTGGAAGCAGCTTTTGAAGTACTGCAAAATTCACTCATCTTGAGTATGCACCTTCCATCAAGTATGGGTTCTCAATGTCACACAAAGTAATGGCCTGCTGTCCAAGATGTATGTCTATGACATTTGCCCACTCACATGCAACAGAGGCAGCCGTGGCTTGCACACATCTTACAAACCATGAAATGGATCTCATATCCGAAAGGTAGAACTCAGGAGTAGGAGACGTAGCCTTACCTTGCCATTGCATATATCATGGCAAAAAGTGTAGACAAGCATGTATGTGATGATGAAGTATGGGACACCATTAGTGTAGGAAATAAACAGATGCCCATCCAAGACAGATGACAACATATGTTGCAAACTGGTCATGGAGGCTGCTAAGACACATGCAGCAACACTGAGAGACTTGCAGGAGTGTCTAGCAAATACTGCCTGTGCAGTACCTGTATTGACAATTACCTGGACTCTGCATAAGTGTGGGTTAGGGTAATCTGATGGAAGAGTTGTTTCACAGGAGATATCATCCAGGGCTCTCTACAGGTAGCATATGCATAACATCAAGTCTCCCAAAGGCATGTGTTGCAATGCGTAATGGTGTACCAAGACCAAGGCTGAAACCTACAGACAGTATTAATAAAGATACATGTGCTGCACAAGCAACACCTCACTCTCCCTCAAGCCCACCATCCCCATCTGTACCTTGCTGGTGCCTGTGTACACCTGTCCGTTTGCTGTTCATTAGCAGGAACTAGGCTGGTAAACATGGTGTTATGAATTTGGGACACTGCAAAATGACACTCATGTGTGGCCCATAGTTGTCAAGCATCTGCAAAAAGGCTTTGAATGGGGAGGGGTGTCATCCTGAAACACAACAGTGAACTGAAGCATACATCCAAAGCTCGCTAAGAATGGCTGTATCTGAACGCAGTCAAGGTCATGCATTGTGCCAGACATAACTCTGACTCCAAGCAATAGTGAAGGCACTGTGTGACCTCCAAGAGCTGTGCACATGAGCTGACCTTGCAATCTGGCAGAGGTGGGGAACATTTCTAGGGCAGAGTGACCAAATAATGGGAAGTGAAGGTTGGCAATGCTAGTATACACCTTCCAGGAATAGTGACTGCTGTAGTTCACCTAACAGGTGCTACAACAAACCATCATATTAAGGGTTTGCACTCTTATGCAGCCGACATATTGTATGCATCCCAATCAACATATGCACAACTAACACATGTGTTTTATACTACATTTGATTGCACAGGTCATATGTCACATATCAGGTTTGTGTAATGTTAACATATGCAATATTGTGGTCCATGGTATATTCAGGAAGAGGGTGGCATGTCAATAAGGGTGTGAACACTCCTCAAAGCCACAGTAAACTTTGGAGGTTGTCAGTATCATTGCATTTTATGGTTCATACTTGCACTGCTGATGATGAGATCTGCAAATCAGATGTCAGGCATTCACTATTGACATCTGTCTTCATATCAACTCAGGTATGTGTCAGACAAATACATAGGGGCTGTGAGCAACAGTGCAAACATAAATGCCACACATATACACATTTATCAATGGTGTGTACACTTGTGAGGTATGGTGCACAGTACATGGCAGGGTGCTGAACAGGTGCACAGCAATACTGTGTACGTGGGTGCAATGTGTTCCATGGGAAGGGGCATCACCTACTAACACAACTCATGCATCACAGAGATGAATAATGCTGGTAACAGTGATTGAGTATAGCTGCAGTGCATGCTGTTGAGTGCCATATGCCATGCATTTTGACAGTTGGGTAATGAGAGGTCTGTGTAATATCTTTGTGCCACCTCACCTGTAAGTGTGTGTGTGTGTGTGTGTGTGTGTGTGTGTGTGTGTGTGTGTGTGTGTGTGTGTGTGTGTGTGTGTGTGTGTGTGTTTGTAGAGGTAAGCAATGACATACAGGTCTTAAAGTACATTTTCTGTTTTCCACTCACAGGTGGTGAGGTGGGTCAAGGTCCCTCCAGCAGGCAAACTAATGTTAGTGTGCATACAGACTTTGAAAATGATGATAGGTATGGTGAGGCACAGGCATGGTTTCAGGGGCTGAAGCTGTACCAGCGGTTGACATCCCACTGTTATCCACTCCATCCCTGCAAACAGTCACATTGCCTATGCATACCCCATTGCCAATGACCATAAATGAGGGACAGTTGGCGGGTGGTGGCATGGCACAGGACAGCGTGGGGACTATAGCAAGTGTGTCTGTACACAGCAGCCATAGCTGGATGACCGTCTAGGTACCACACAGGCAGATGCACAGGGGTGCTAGTAGCAGAGCTGCTGGCCATCATTCCCCTGGCAGAAGTGCCACAGCAGGTTCACACCAGATGCATGTTTTGGGCTGTCATGGAGGCACAGGCACATATGGAACGTTATACCAGACAGGGACTGAGGCTTCAGAGGGCTACTCATTCTGCTGTTATTGACAATCTCACAGGTGCCCACCATTATTTTGCAGAAGTCCTGGATACACAGTTGGGTGAGATGGTGGGAATCCTCGACCGTGCAATGTCCATGTTATAACATATGATGGGAGTAGGGCAACAGCCACATGGACATAGGTCAGCAACACCAACAGGTGGAGATCTAGGTGGATGTGCAACATGTCAGAGCTGCTCCCGTAGTGGCAGTACCAGCACCAGCACAGCACTGGGGAGCTGTCCACACCACAACACAGCAGGCCACATGCTCGTGGTCCTGGCTGGTCCCAACAGGGACCCTTGATCCAGTGGACATGTGTCATCATCAGGGGAGAGTAGCATATCTGGCCTTGTACCTGGTAGTGCCCGTGGAAGCCCTGGCAGGCACAGTTCTCATGTTTGTGGCAAGAGACAGTGAAGTGAACACCCTGCCATGTACGGTCTGCAGCTTTCCAACAAAGCCCTGTATAGGGCAGCCACATAGTCGAACTGTGTGCATACACACACACACACACACACACACACACACACACACACACACACACACACATACACACACACATCACCAACACAGCTAGGGTACCTCCATACTTACACACACCACATCTGCACAGCCCAATTAATAACAAAGCCCCCCAACACACACACACATAATGTCAACCAAACAGTTCAGCCTAGGTCTCTGACAAATCCACAACACACCCTGTGCATATGATAATACCTGTGCCACATCCCTGTCATCCATACCATTGATGCAGGGACAGGCTAATATGGTTCTGATGTACAGGGTGAATGTACTGATGTGTAGCAATCTAATGCTGTGTAACATGTTTTCAGGAGGAAAGTTTAATGCTTACATGTCAGGATGTGTAGCTGTTCAGCCATGATGCATGATAGCTGTTATTAACACTGACTGATAGTGGTCTCCATAATGTATTTAGTTTGTGTTATAGGTGTCTATGTGTCAGCAGGATGTTGGTCTGCTGTTGTTTCCTACAAGGGGGATGGCACTGTGGTGACACATTGACTGTGTCATATCCTGGGTACAGCTGAATACAAGTAACAGGTCTGTATAACAGTTACTGCATGTGCCACATGGCTGATAGGTCTGACGGGTGTATACAGGTGAGTGCATGGTGGCTAATGTCAGCAGCCCTTCTACAGTGGGCAATGGTAAGTGTACTGGGTTGCACACACCACATGTTTGTGTATAACACACACACACACACATACACACACACACACACACACACACACACACACACACACACACACACACACACACACACAGGCTTTGGTTTTGATGAAATACACAGAGAATGCTGTACACATGGATGTACTTTATTTTGCAGTGAACCCATTTTTGCCTGTGTAATTCCACCAAGACATAATAGGTAAAACATCACATCAGTAAGTAATCAGTCTGCTACTTTAATGTCATTGACGATGGTACGGGCAGGGTATATGTCACCTTCCCAAATGTAGTGCAATCCCAGTGTTGGTAAACATAGGTGTGCTGGTGTGGGTGGCACAGCCCTACACATTGGAGGGTGTGGGGTGGTGTAGAGCCACACATAGTGTGAGTGATATCTACCTGACCTGTTAACATACACTGTACAGTATTACAGCAGACTAAGCATGGGGATACACATAACGATAACCCCAATGAGGGTGGCTGTGTCCACAACATCGACAACCAACTATATGTAGCAACTCCAGTATCTCTGTACAGCTAGCTATACAGTGGGGAAGAGGGCATTTACACATCTACTACTAGTTTTGATGGAATAAATTTTCATGACATGATTCCTTTGAAATGTTAGTATTTGCCAGTCAGTTCTCAGACAGATGACCTTTTGCGACATGTATTTTCTGCAAACTGAAGTAGATCCCTTCACATGCACACACAGTTACTTGGCAATACTGAGATTAGAACCCCTACCTAGGTACTTATTGCTACTAATGTGTTTGGCTTTAATTGCACACACCACACAGCTTTTCGAATGAAGTGTGTCCCGAGTTTCTTGTTAAGTGAGGAACATCACCAGGCCTTGTGCAGTATGGTAATGGGGATGTACTGGGTGTTAATGGACAATACATAGTATGCCATACTGTCATATACACATTGACAAACACATAACAGTCACAGACACATCTGAAAGACCTTGTCAGTGAGTCCCTTCTGTGACAGATAATTTTCACACAGCACATGCGTCATTGGGCTGAATAGTGTAGTCAGTTACCTGTATGGTTGATGGTGTCAGTGGTTCTCATACAGTGGACTTTGGGACATGTACTGGGGGTATCATGGTGTAAAGACAGTATACCCAGCACCCACACCCCACATTGGATATTTTACTCACTGAAACCCATGATAATACTCTGACATACCCACAATCACACATTGATTAGGACTGCAATACAACCCCTTGTCTATCTCATCAGTGCTACTACAGAGATATGCATTTACTGTACATGCCACAGGGATAGTAGGGTGATGGTTTGTCATGGCTCTCTTAATATCAGCAACATCACTGTGCCTTATGCTGTATGGCCAGGTGTATTTTATTTGGAGAATGTGGCCTCAGAATGCTGTATCCTACAAATATACACACTTGCACACATGCACACACTTGCCAGGACTCAGAGGGTACCCATGCCTATCTAGCCATTTGTACAACAGTGTTGTACTGGTACTGCAAGCTTCAGGTAGCCCATAGGGTGAAGAGTGTGAGAAGGTACATTAAATGTGCATTACAGCAGCAGTCATTTCTAACTATGGCAATGGGGTGGGGGGCAGTGTGTGAGAAGGTCCTAAGGTTATTATCAACTGCAGATTTACAAACACACATACACTGTTATTCTCAGCAATGCACACTGACACATTTGTCAGTACTGGGGTCCATAGGTGCAGGTGTTCCTAGGTGTGTACCAGGATATTGGCCATGGAGAGATGAGACGAGTAGGGGATGTGGGTACAGTGGTGTCATGTCACTTGAAATTTGTCAGCAGGCCATCTATCAACTGATGCCATGTGAGTGATCCTCAGGGTAACAGTTAAATACAACATCCAATCATCTGGTTGTCTCTTGCAGAGGGCCATTGAGTTGCTCCAATTGACATGTATGCAACATATATTACAAAACATGGCCAGTGTCTGGGTTGGAGACCTGTAGCCAAGCATGTTCTGTTGACTGAGGTTGTCTAGTTGAGGTATCCATGCCCTGTGGTGCATACAGGGTGAGTTTTCCTAGCTGTGGCATTCATAACACAACTGGGCAGACATGTCAGTTTCAATCAAGTATAGATTGCCTGTGAGCATCCCAGATGGATTCCTGACATCTGTACAGAGGACAGACAGAAAGCAGCTAGACAATAGGTTATGCATTAGAATTAATGTTTTGATAGACAGATGTCTGACACTGATAGGTATGCCATTATTACATAACAGTAACCCTCAATGACATGTCCTATACACATAGTAGTCTACCGTTAGCATCCACATATCAGATCAATATCTAGTAGCAAGTACTTAATAACACACAGCTCACACACCAAGAACATGATAGGCAGCACTTAGAGTCCAGCTTTGCATGCATGGGGTGTATGATTCCAGTACTAGAATCTGTAATCTACTCTTACTTGGAAAAGCACAGTTAACAGTAGTAAGGTAATTATACAATACATGCAAGTGTGACTGCATATAACCTGTGATACTACCCATGTATGAAACACATACAAAAGGAAAATATGTTGTACTAGCCATATATACTCAGGTGATCCAGACAGTATACTCACACCCCTTGCTACTGTAATGACACCACATAGAAGCATGTTATGTACATGGAATTAAACACACTTATTAAAGATGTCATTACCCTGATATTTTATCCGACTGGAATGTGATCACTGGTTACCAAGGCTAAGGTATGCTTAATAGGTGTAAGCATTGCTTAAATGTAAATGCTAAGCTGATTTGCACAAAGGTAAGTGAAGCCTACATGGTGTAAGTGCCTATTCATTTAACTGTACATTAGCAATGCTTAACATTGAGCAAACCTGCACAAACATGCTTAAAACGGCCTTAACGACTCTGTATCCAACAGTCCTTATTCTGCCTAGCAACAAAATAAACAGCCCTTGCAGGTCTTGAACCCAGGATCCTGTACAATATACTCACAGCAGTTAACCATGAAGTTATCACCGCTGTGAACATGGTTGTTCTTCTTTCCAATATATTTGCCAGTACACATACTGAATAGTATTGAACAACTGCTTTGACTTCTACAATTGTGTAGTATTTATTTATTTATTATACATTTGTTAACCGGGGGTGTCTGACTGAGCTGAAAAGGCCCTTTTTCAGCTGAGGCCCAGGGAGAAAAGTGGCACAGAGAAAAATTACAGACACATTTAGTTATTTAGACATGATCAGTATACACACAAATTACAAGAGACATGTTTTTACAGTGGTATGCGGCACATACACAGCTACAGTGGAGAGAACAAACAAAAAAATATGAATTTTAAAAGTAAAGGTAATTAATAGATTTGTGGTGTACAGCTGAAATTTGGAACATAGGTAGAATACATACATAGTACACAGGTACATTACATACATTGTAGATTAGCCAGTGTTTGTGAGTAAGATTGAAAACTATTATCAAGTGCTTTAGATTTTATATATATATATATGTTATCCGCTTTCACTAGCCTGGGGAGCAATCATGACACTGCCAACTTTGCTTGAGATGTTGCCTGATGAGGTCTTTAAAGGAGGCTTTGGATGATGTGTTTTGAATGTTAGTAGGGACAGAGTTACATTTTTTAGCCACTGAACTACTATATAGTGCATCTCCAAAGCTATTGTAGCTGTTGGTGACTTCTAGTAGTAGTTTGCTTGATGATCTAAGAGGCCTTTTGGCTGAGTGATGTTGTACTAGGTTTTTGAGAGCAGGACACTTATTGGGTAGGTAATAGACAGAATGAAAGAGGCATAGTGATTGTAGGTTAGGATGTTGGACAGTTCAAGCCAGTGGAGCTGTCTCAAAGCAGTACAGTGATGAGTTCTATATGAGCAATTTGCAGCAAAGTCAGCAATTCTGTTATAGCAGGCTTCCATTTTGCTTAGTTCAGTTTTGTTGAGATTAGTCAGAATGGGAGATGCATAGAGTAGGGTGGATAGAAGTTGGGAGCGACCAATGGCTGATCTTGTGTTGTTGGTAAGAAATGGTTTGATACGGTAGAGTGACCCCAGTTTGGCATGTACTTTTTTAATAGTTAAGTTGAGATGACTATTAAATTTTTGGTGGGAGTCTATGGTTATTCCCAATAGCTTAGCCTGTGCCACTGGAGCAATTGGAGTAGCATTTGTGGAGTAGATAGTGAATTGACTGTTAGTGTTTTTGTTAGAACTGGTTATAATCATAAGCTGAGTTTTCTTTGGATTGAGGATAAGTTGGGCTTTGGTAAGGTAGTTTTCAACATCAGAGAATGCTAGTTGAGTTGTTTGCAGGAGGGTGGGAATGTTTTGTGCAGCACAGATTAAGGTAGTGTCATCTGCATACTGAATTATAGATGCATGCTGTGTGGAGGTATGGAGGTCATTTGTGAAGACTGTGAATAGGGTTGGGAGGGTGGCCTAATGGTTAAGGTGTTTGCCCTGCAAACACAAGGTACAGGGTTTGAATCTCACAGGTGATAATTGGCTAGGCTTAAACTAGCTTGCAAGGGTAGTTAGCCTAGTACTAACCTATGAACCTATGAATAGTAGTGGTCCTAAGATAGAACCCTGTGGGACTCCTATAGTTATGGGCAGCTGAGGAGAGAGAGAATTTTCCCATTTCACAGCTTGGAACCTGTCAGTTAAGTAGCTTTGGAAACAGGTAAGAGTGGAATTTGATAGATGATATTGGTTTAGTTTGTTTAGCAGGATTTGATGTGAGACTGTGTAAATGCTTTGGACATATCCAAAAAAAGAGTTGACATTTGTAGGCCTTCATTTTTGAGATGGTTTACTGTGTCTGTGAAGCAGATGATGGCTGTAGTGGTACTATGGGCAGGTCTGAAACCATGCTGAGTAGGTGCCAGGATGTTGCTGTCTATGAGATAGTTTAACATCTGGGTATGGATGCATTTTTCTAGGATTTTGGCCAGGGTGGAGAGTAAAGCAATGGGTCTGTAGTTATTAAGTTCAGTGGAGGTCCCACCTTTATGTATGGGTGTAACATAGGATATTTTCAAGAGTATTGGCACATAGTTTTCAACAAATGATCTGTTTATGAGAGTGGAGACTGGGATAGCAATAGCATCTGCTGTGAGTTTCAAGAAATAGCTGGGGAGTAGGTTGGCTGCTGTTGATGAGGTTTTTGTTTGGAGAGCATGCTTTTGATTGAAGTAATGGAAATTGTTTTGCGGGTAAAGCTTGTATTAGTGTTATTTGTGTTGGGGGGGGGGTAGTGAGGAAGGAACTGTCCTGTGATACTAAGGATAGAATTGAGTTCACAAAGTGGGAGTTGAATTGTGTTTCGATGGGAACTTTAGTGTCAGGGGTGGTTGGTTTGGGGGTAGCCTTTTGGATGGATGTTAGTAGCTGGTTTACATTTTTCCAAAATTTTTGCGGGTTGTGTTGGTATTTAGTTTGTAATAATGTGCAGTAAGATTTTTTGTCCTGTCCAGCCTAATGCATTTTTTGCACGATTGCGCAGTTCTTGGTACTTAGGCTTTGTGTTTCTTTGTTTTTTTGATAGTAAAGCCAGGCAGTGTCTCTGGACTTGAGGATTTGTTTGGTTTCTTTACTGAGCCAGTGGTTTGTAGAGGTTCTAATCTTGATTTTGCGCAATGGAGCGACAGTGTCTAGATGTCGTAGAAATGTTTTGTTGAAATATGCTACAGCCTGGTCAAGTGGGAGGGTTTTTAGGGAGGTCCAGTCACAGTTACAGAGTAAAGTGTTGAGGGCCTCAGGAGAGAATTTTTTTGTGTTTCTAGTGGATATATAGTTAGTGGTTTTGCATATGCTTGTTCTACTATGTATAGGGTATATTATGTTGTGGTCACTTAAGGTGTCTGGGAGACTGCCTGTGTGAGGGTACAATGTGGGGTTGTTACTTAGGACCCAGTCAAGGATGGATTCCCTTTTAGATTTTTTATCACATCTAGTTGGAAGTTGGACTAGCTGCTGGTAGCCATGGAGATTTATTAGATTACTTGGTGGTTCTGATATACAGGTGAACCAATCTAGGTTGAAGTCCCCCAGAATAAGGGTTTCTTGTGAGTATGTGGAAGAACACCAGGATAAAAAGTCTTTAAGGCTAGCAGGTGTATTACCATGTGGAATATAGATCACAATTGTGGTGGTGACCTTTTTAGGGTGAAGTTGAAGTTGTGAGATACGTATGTCCCAATTATTGGGGGAGGGGTAGGAGCTTGGTAATTGATGGACAGTTAAGTTGGACTTGTACAGTAAGGCAGTTCCACCCCCTTTACAAAGTGGTCTGTCTTGTCTAATGATATTGTAGCCGGTAGGGAGAACTTCTGAATTAGCTATGATTTTATTTAGCCAGGTTTCTGTTAAAGCAACTATGTCTGGGGAGTACTGTGCTATTGTGGCCTGGAGTTCAGGTATTTTATTTTTGATACTTCTAATATTAATATGTAGCATTAAAATATGGTTGGTTTTGCTGCTGTTGTTGATTTGCCCTGGGATGAAGAAATTGGGGGTGTTATGTTCTGACATTTGTGTTGGAGCAGTTTGTGTTGGACAGAATGGATTTGGGCCTGGGTTGGGGTGGATATCCCCACTTATGGTGAGCCTGGAGTTAAAATGGTTATACAGATGCTGGAGTTTAGTGAGGAGTGAGAGAAAGTATTGTGTTTTTTTGCAGTTGGAATGAGAGCATATGTGTTTAGTTCTGAATTAGTCTGTTATGTAGTTCTTGAATAACTGTGGGCAGATATTATTATAATGTGTGGTGTATGTATACGAGAGTGCATAATGCAGTGTTGTGCTACTAAGTTTAGGGATATTGCTAGAGTGATAACTTGTGGTGTTGTAAAGGATTATGAGAAGATAAACTAGACTTAGTTGTGTGATAGTCATGGTTATAAAGTTTAAGTAGTTTCTAGGTGGGGGTGGTCAGAATAGGAATTATAGGGTTGCACTATATGTGGATGGGGAAGTTGTGTGGGTGATGTAAAAAATGCCTAGTTGGAATGAGAGTGATTGGGAGTATTTTGTGTGGAGCAAGTTGGTGTGGTATAATGTGATATGACTTGAGGAGCTGTGATTGGTGGAGGTGATGTGAGGGTGAGCTGTGGATGTGGCTGTGATTGCTATAAATGTAGAGGTAGTGGGGGAGGGAGGGAATAGGGGGCAGGGCAGGGGAGCGAACAGAACCCGAGCGTTAGCGAGTGTGAACGGAGTGGGGCAAAGCCAACCAAGACAAGAGAAAAAAGTAAGTATTACTTTACAAATCTGAACATTTTTAAAACAAATTCCTGAGGTCTAATGGCTTACCGGCAAGCAGAATGTAATTGCTGAAGAGCACTTGTGTCCTGGTGGGAGACTAGAAATTTAAAGATGACTCCATGCTCAGCAGGATTCTAATATAGACTTTGTATTGGGGGATGGAGATAGCACAAGGGTTGTAAACCAGGTGGAATGCAAAGAAACCAGAGAGGCAATCAGTGGAAATCAGTGAAGGCCTCAGAGGGGGTAAGTAATAATTCAAACCACCTGTAAAGTGAAGGAGAGAAGAGATAGCAAAGTTTATTAAGGTTGGGAGTGTGTCTTCACATTGACTTGCTGATTAGTAATCAGTTTGTGCACAGATTAGAGTAGGGAGATACATTAGCAATGAACACATAAAGCAACCAAGAATGATGCCACAATACAGAGACAAGATGATCAGCTTTTGTCATTCAAAGGGGATCCATTGCAAGGCTCAAATTCTAAACCTACCACCCAGAAGTCTCAACCTCAAGATGCACGAGGCCCTTCTCAGTATGGAGAACATTGATGTCTGTGCTGTGACTGAAACCTGGTTGGTGGCAATGCACGATGCATCGGAGACCATCCAGGTGCAATTAACCATAGGCAAGACTGCTCTGCAATTTGTAGCATGTTACAGGCCACCCTCTCAATCTCAGGAACCTCACATAGCTTTCCTGAAAACACTGGAGGGGATAAATGTATCTCCAAACACCATCATACTAGGTGACTTCAACTACCCGAATATAGACTGGGATCACTACTCAAGCCCCAACACTCTAGCCCAAAGGTTCCTAGAGTTCATAAACTCAAATGCCATGGAACAACTAGTCACCATCCCCACAAGAGGAGAAAACATACTAGATCTCATCATCACGAACATGGGGTCACAATGTTCAACACTGGAAGTATAGCCCTCACTGGTGAGATCAGATCATAAACTAATCTCACTGGAAGTCCACATCCCGCCCCCACCTGAGATAAAAAAGACCACAGTGAAGAACTTCTCAAAAGCCGACTTCACACTTCTAAAGACTAGTGTTGTCTCTTTTAAGGCCCCCTGGAAACCATTACTCAAGCCTCTGAATCACTTACAAATGCCTTCTACCAGCACCTACATGACTGCATGGATCAGGCAATCCCAAACAAAACAAAGACACTTTGTACCAAAGGCAAGTGTCCAGTCTGGTGGACCCCAGCCATAAACAAGCTCTACAACAAAAGGAGGAAGCTACTACAAGATAGAGCAAAATCCTTAAAATGAAGACACCTTTGATCATTATAAGTAAAAAACTAAGATCACTCATAAAATCATCCAAGGCAAATTTTGAGAGAAAAGCTTAAGGACTCAAAAGACAATCATAAGGCCTAGAAACCTGGGAGGAAACTCCCAGATATGCTCTGAATTAGTTCAAAATGATGTAAAAATTACTGAACCTACAGACATTGCCAACATACTGGCTGACAGGTTCAGTGCAAACTCCCCCCCCACCCCCCCAAAAGGTGAGATATCTATACCAGAGGATTGTAGCCCCCCAAACATCTCTAACGCTCAGGTGAAAACTGCTCTCTCCAAAGCAAAAAACACAGCATCCATGGGACCAGATGGTGTCCCCAGTTGTGTGCTCCCCGAACTCAATGAGGAATTAAACCCGCAGTTAGGGCAGCTGTTTAATCTTAGCCTCACCTCAGGATACGACTCCAAGGAGTGGCGACGGCAACTGTGGTCCCACTCATCAGCTTGACAAGCCTGATCTGCAAAGCTATGGAGAGGATCATAATGGAACTCATAAATAAAGACATAGGGGACTTGCAGACTTTGGATCCAACCCAGTTTGGCTTTGTCAAAGGCAGATCATGCCTTTTAAACTTGGTTGACTTTTTCGAAACAGTCACCAAGGCCATTGATGAGAGAAAGGCAGTCCACACAGCCTACCTCGACCTAGCAAAGGCTTTTGACACAATACCCCACTCAGGTATCATTGAAAAACTCATCAGCTTAAATGTAAACCCATACATCACAAGATGGGTTGCAAACTGGCTAAGTGACAGAACCCACAGGGTCAGAGTTGCTGGCGCCATGTCAGACTCAAAGCCTGTCACAAGTGGTGTCCCACAGGGCTCAGTCCTGGCATCTACTTTTCAGAAGTACAAGCAAACACAGGAGGATAGTTGAGAGCACATATGACACAGATATCCTGCAGAAGGGTCTTATAGAAATGGATAACTGATGCCAGAGCCATGAAGAGGTTATCAGGATCTGGGCACCCAGGTTGACAGTAACCTAGTTTTTAACACCACGCTGCCAAAGTAGTTAGGAAGACCTTCTACATTGCCCACCTGATCAGATCATGTACTCATCACTCATCAGACCAATGATTGAGTACAATGCCCACACCTGCAGCAACTGAGCTCTATTCAGTCACTACCGTCTGCTCAGAGGTGACCTGTGCCTGACATACAAGGCCATGTCCAACCCTCAAAAATCTAGATCCCTCAGAACTACAACAGATTCATCACCCAGAGACTCCTTTGTTCAAGAGAAATCTTGACCAATGGATGGCAGTGTCACTGCTTGACAGAGGCACAGCAAAATAATGGGCATAGTATCCTTCAAACTACAAAACTCTGGGCTAGGCTTATAAATGCCCTTGGGCAGATAGCATAGTATGAACCTATGAACCTATGAAGGGGAATGTATAGAGATGCAAATAAACAGGTGGTCCTCCAAGTGATACAAACTAAGGCAGAAAGCACTGAGAGGGCTGCTTGATTGTTAATTTAGACACAGGGATGTGAATTAAATGTATATTGTCTATTGGACAGTTAAGATTAATGTACTAGTGGGGGGCAAGGCTACAACAGTCAGTTTTATTAGCAAGCTGAGATCTACTAAGAAATATTGCTAATGTAATAGCTTCACTCTCATAAAACATAAAAGTAGAATGCCTGGGTGGAGTGATCCTGCTCTTGAGGCTCAGAATGTATATCCTTGTTTAGTTTGCAATACTGATTCCTTCTTATACTGTATGGGTGGAGTGGAAGCTGCAGACTGCAAATTTGCTTGAAGGTGCTCTGAAGTGAGAGAGAGAAAAAAAAGAGAGGTTGAAGCTAGTAGAAGGAGACAAAGACAGGTCTAAGAAAGTAATGATGAGATAGGAGGGTGTAAAAGATACAAATCTGAGGATAGTGTGGATAAAGCAGGAGAATAGATGCTACTGCTACAGTTTGAGAGTGCTTCAACAGTAACCACATTACAGTGCCATAACTTAGTTTGGTAACAGGTTAATAAATCATGCACAATACATTTATCAGCCAATTATCCTGTGCATACAAGAAAAAGGAAAATGAACACAACAACCAGCCAGCACCCCAGGAAGGAAAAAGGTAGGTCAAGTGAAGTGAAGAAAAAAAAAAAAAAAAAGGGTCTTTTATGTGGACCCCAGCATCCCCAGCCCCCAGGAAAAAGAAGGTCATGGTCATAGCAGAAAAAGAAAAAAAAAAAGGGTCTTTAATGTGGAACAGAGTTCCACATTAAAGAAACTGAGTTTCACCAGAAGTTTCTAAACAACACCTTCTAGCTGCATGTTAATTTTGCTTCGCATTTCAATGCACAAGCTCCGCCAGAAGCGATGATTTTTTTGATTGGCGTATATGGGCGCATGGCCCGGGAAAAATCATAAACAAGAGATTAACGGAGCTTTGGAAACTCAAGAAACCCTCTTATTTTACAATTTTGAATTTTTGGTATGCCCCGTATAACGGGACAAAAAAAAAAAAAAAAAACAAACAAGCTGGCGGGACGGGATTTAAACCAGCAGGGCGGGACTCGGGATCAGGCTGCTGATCTCGGGACAGTCCCGCCCAAATAGGGACATCTGGCAACCCTGAGCACAACTGAAGCTGTAGCAGAAACAATTGTAGTGCTATATCAGTAAACACTGTTTCTAACTCCAAGGCTAGGTCAATTAGATGTACATTACAGTTATAACAGCAGTTTTAGTAGTATAGAGACAACATAGCTGCAGTGGTAGTGTCAGTACAAACACAATTCTTGAATGACAGAATCAACCAGTTAAATAAACAAATAAGCAGATCAGTTGTCAGGAATCAGGAAAATGAATACTAGTTGTATAGATCCAAATACAGCAAAAAGTAAGTATTACTTTACAAATCTGAACACTTTTAAAACAAATTCCTGAGGTCTAATGGCTTACTGGCAAGCAGAATGCAATTGCTGAAGAGCACTTGTGTCCTGTGGGGAGACTAGAAATTTAAAGATGGCTCCATGCTCAGCAGGATTCTAATATAGACTTTGTATTGGGGGAGGAAGATAGCACAAGGGTTGTAAACCAGGTGGAATTTAAAGAAACCAGAAAGGCAATCAGTGGAAATCAGTGAAGGCCTCAGAGGGGGATAAGTAATAATTCAAACTACCTGTAAAGTGAAGGAGAGAAGAGACAGCAAAGTTTATTAAGGTTGGGAGTGTGTCTGCACATTGACTTGCTGATTAGTAACCAGTTTGTGCACAGATTAGAGTAGGGAGATACATTAGCAATGCATTTGGGAATGTATAGAGATGCAAATAAACAGGTGGGCCTCCAAGTTGTACAAACTAAGGCAGAAAGCACTGAGAGGGCTGCTTGATGGTTAATTTAGACACAGGGATGTGAATTAAATGTATACTGTCTATTAGACAGTTAGGATTACTGTACTAGCGGGAGGGGGGACACAAGGCTACAAGTCAGTTTTATTAGCAAGCTGAGAACTACTAAGAAATACTGCTAATGTAATAGCTTCACTCTCATAAAACATACAAGTAGAATGCCTGGGTGGACTGACCCTGCTCTTGAGGCTCAAAATGTATATCCTTGTTTAGTTTGCAGTACTGATTCCTTCTTATAATGGATGGGTGGAGTGGTAGCCGCAGACTGCAGATTTGCTTAAGTATGCTCCTGCTCTTGAGGCTCAAAATGTATATTCTTGTTTAGTTTGCAGTACTGATTCCTTCTTATAATGTATGGGTGGTGTGGTAGCCGCAGACTGCAGATTTGCTTGAGTATGCTCCTGCTCTTGATGCTCAAAATGTATATCCTTGTTTAGTTTGCAGTACTGATTCCTTATTATACTGTATGGGTGGAGTGGTAGCTGCAGACTGCAGATTTGCTTGAGTATGCTCCTTCTCTTGAGGCTCAAAATGTATATCCTTGTTTAGTTTGCAGTACTGATCCCTTCTTATACTGTATGGGTGGAGTGGTAGCTGCAGGCTGCAGATTTGCTTGAGTATGCTCAGCAAGCAGAATGTAATTGCTGAAGAGCACTTGTGTCCTGGTGGGAGACTAGAAATTTAAAGATGTACTTGCTAGTGATAGTGTTGAATCACGTATGCTGTTATATCGAAATATGCACATATCAGATAAATATGGTGTGATACATGTGGAAAGATATATACAACAGTCATGTCTACATATAACAAGGATATGGATATATATATATATATATATATATATATATATATATATATATATGTGTGTGTGTGTGTGTGTGTGTGTGTGTGTGTGTGTGTGTGTGTATATATATATATATATTATGTATGTGTGTATATGTATATATATATATATATATATATATATATATATATATGTATGTGTGTGTGTGTGTGTGTGTATATATATATATATATATATATATATATATATATATATATATATATATATATATATATATATATATATATATATATATATATATATATATATATATATATATATATATATATATATATATATATATATATATATATATATATATAATATATGACCATAACATTGTACTGGAGTCATACCTCTGCACCAGTAGTCACAACCTCTTAGTGCAAGGAGATGTTGTGTAAGTATTGCAGGTGTAAATGTGGAATGTTGCTACAGTAACAGGTTATGTTAACAGACTTGTGTGGGAAGTCACTTTTGATACTGACATGTACGCCATCAGTTACTGACAGACATCATAAGATCATCATAGTGAAGTACCACACAACTCACATAATGATCCTGTGGAATACAGCAGAGATATGACCAATAAACGTTGACAGTCTGACAAAAATATGATCAGTGCAGAGGTGTACCCAGAACTCATTAGTGCAAGATGTGTGGACCAAGCCTGACAAAGTGGATGTTTACAGCCATGTAAATGGGGATATCACAAGAATACTAGAATAGATAAGCTCACACAGTTGATGCATTCACACACTCCTGTCTGTCCTAACACATATTAGCCAAAGGAGCAGACACTACTTAGTGACATGCATCTTTATACCATCCCACTGCTTTTTCAGACATACACAACAGTTATGGTGGCCACACAACAGTTCATCTGACAAATATCTGGACACAACATCACACTAGGTAAATACACTAAGCTGCTAGGCATGTCCCAAAGCACTGTGTAAACTATAGGCAGACTGCCACTACACTGACCCAAGTTTCCTATGGGGGAATACACATGTATGTATAACAGGCACTAAAGGCATGTAACAGCATGGGGTAACAGACACCAGTGTAAAAGTGCATAAACACAACCAATACGAACACTTTCATAGTCACATTATTGTAAGCCTAAATAATATTACAGTATATGTACTGTGTGAACAACACCACCCTCATATGAGCCACTCACACAGTAACCCTACATATACTGGGCAAATACACAGTGTAGTCTGATGCCTGACTGTGGTATGGGACATGTGTCAATCTGGCCCTACAAACATGTACACTGATAGGGTACCATAAACTGGAGCAGCATGCAACATCAGCTAGAACAGGACCAAGGACAATGACATCTACCACAGTCTGTACACAGGCCAAGTAACATATTCACGTTACACACTCTGTCAACAATCACCATAAGTACACAGACCTCACTACTGTACATACTATAACATTATGTCCAGATTTTGTCCTCAGATATGAGGCCTACTATACCTAACACGTCTAGCATTCTGATATCTCACTGGCTTGTTACCAGGTATGATGTCAGTAAATAATGATGTACTGTACATATGCACCTCTTACTGCATGACTTATGGACAAAGGGTGATAGACTTGGGGGACAGAGGCACAAACACAACACCAATATTGACACATTGCTGTGATAATCTGAGAAATTTCCTGGTGTAACAGGGTTTGTTGTGACATATCTCTTCTGAGGGATATGAACTCAGTAACTCACATGGATGTCACCATGTACTGACTGCAATCATCAGAGTATGCTACTGCATATCTAAAGATAGGAAATGTGTGAGTAACACAACACCTGTAAAACTCCAAACTCTGGACAGTCTGTAGATAGCCCTACAGGTGAGAGTTTCCGCAACCACATAACAATTTCATGCCAGACTTTAAATCATGTAGAACAGCTATGTCTACACAAACCCTTGTTAAACCAACATTACTTCAAATGTAGAACAGCAATACTTACATTCTATCCCCATGTCTGAAACATCCCCCTCCTGTTTGTTGGCCCATCTCCACAGTGTATGTTTTAAGAGGTATTTCCAACTACCCTATGTGATGCTGTTTGTCAAACACTTACATGAAGTCCTGCTCACAGTGAAGGAAAAGGGCCACTTCCCACATGAAGTGCTTAGTTATAGGAACGTGTTTCCATGCAATTGGCTATAGGGATGATATCACAGCTGTTCCACATGCAATTAGTAAGTGGGGGACTGTAATTCATGCACAGGCCATCAGCTGATCATGAGCATTCCTTACAAAACTCATGTTGCTGCCTATGCAAAACAGATGGACTTTTCCACAATCACCAGAAAGGGAGAGAGAGAGAGAGAGAGAGAGAGAGAGAGAGAGAGAGAGACAGAGGCAAAGTGAGAAAGGAATGGTGTAAGACAGCAAGAGCCAAGTGTGTTTGTGTTTGATCCGTGGGTGGAGAGTGGTATCTGGGTATTATCACAGTTGCAAACATTGTTTACTAATCCATATTGTCACGTAGTAATTGCACATGGCTGTACACATTTATGGCTGAGGATTGTCTACAACAACCTCTACAGTGTTTGAAAACTGTTGGCCTTGTTATGTGGACAATGGAACATATAGGTCCTCAATATAATGATGTAGTAAACCCCACACTGCAATGGATCCTGTCAGTATACACTCACCCCAACAGGATACTGATGACACACACATAAACACACACTTTCCAGTACTGAGTTTCAAACCCGTACCTGACTATGTATTGTTATTACAGTGTTAGGCAGTTATTGCATGTGCCACAGAGCTTATATGTTGGAGAGTTGTCCAAAGGTATCTTTGAAGGTGAGTGACATCAGCAACAGTGCCAAAGAAGGGGTAAGGGAAGTGTTGTACATGTGAATGTCCACAAAAGCAGGTGTCAAAGGAGGCACACACACACTATCAGAGAAGTACACACATCATCACAGTTGGCAGGATCAAGATTAGACCCCCTACCTAAATAGTTTGCTACACTACAGTATTACACAGTTATCACAAGTGCCACGGAGCTTATACAACTGATACATGGCCAAAGGGTCATGTCAAGGTGAATGACATCAGCTGGCATGCCAAAGTAGGCCAATGCAAGGTGTAGTGACTGTGAATGGCTTCAAAATCATTAATCTCCACACACACACACACACACACACACACACACACACACACACACACACACACACACACACACACACACACACACATACACACACACACACACAAACACAAACACACACACACATACTGAGATGCATAGGTTCATTGCTTTGCAGGTATGTAGTAGGTGGATGGGCCTGACAGCTGTACAAGCCTATGAAAAGGCAATATCTTGGCATCGGGCCACATGACAATGTTCTCTAGTATGGCTCAGGGGTGTAGTCCCTGGAGTGGTCCCCACATGTGGGTACTGTATTCAACATCCACTCATTTGGTTACTATTGTGGGTGGTTAGTAATGTGCACTGCTTCCCATGTATGTGAGCTATAGTCCATAACATGGACAGTGTCTCGGTTGTGCACATGTCCCACATGCATGTTCTTAGACATGTGGATGTGTACTTGAGGTCTCTGGGGCATGTTGTGTGTACAGATTGTTGTCTTCTGATGTACCTTTCCTGAACTCATTTGGAGAGAACTGGCTATGGAACTGAGGTCATGCTTGCACCTACATTAACAGCATGTTACAGGTATTCAGTGGAGTTAGTGGTGTCTGTCCATACAGTGCATGCATATAAGGCATGGTATTCCCTTTGGGGGTTACATTTGCAGACTCTACAGTTGTTGCAGGCGTCCAGTGGGGAACATAGCAAAAGGACCACTGTAAGCATTTATTTGCCTATTGTAGGGATGGAACAGGGTGCCATGTCCTTTTATTTGCTGGATAACACACACTGCATCAGGAGATGTTGCACATCTCAGTACTTTCTGATGTCAGCGGCACTGTTGTGGTCAACAAGCATGTAGTCCACTGCACTCACATCTTGGTTACTATCTGTGGGCAATATGCAGGGAGCTACCAATATAGTGTTTGTTGCCTAGCCAAGTGTGTTTGTGTATGAGACATGGGTGGAGAGTGTTATCTGACTAATACAAGGGTTGCCTATATTGTTCACTGATCCATAATGTCACATGTAAGGCTATGGATTGTCTACAGGAGCCTCTCTGCTGTTTGACATCTATTGTCCTTATAAGGTGGACATTGTGACATATAATAGGTCCTCAGTATAATAATTTAGCAAATTTCACCCCACAATGCATCCTGTCATTCCATAATCACAGCAACCTCCATGCAGAATATTGATGACAGACACACACACACTTGCCAGTACTGAGATTCAAACAGCTCCTTAGCTATGTGTTGCTACTACAGTGCACCACATTTATCGTGTGCATCACAGAGCTTATTGGAAGAATGTTGTCATAAGGTATGTCTAAGGTGAGGAACATCACCAGCCCGTGTAAATACTGGCATTGGGTGATGTAGTGTGAGAGATCCCAAAAATAATTTGACCCTAATCACACATTTACATTTGTCAGGGGTGAGGTTCTAACCTCTATCTAACAATCTTTACAGACCATTATGTTACACATTTACCACATGCACCACTGACCTAACATGGTTTAGGCTTGGCAACAGGTACTTGTAAGGTGGATAATATCCGCAGGACTGCTAAAGTCGGCTCTGAGATGTGTACTGGCTGTAAATGGGGCCAAATTCTTTAAGGTACACACACAAACACTTGCCACAGATGAGATTCAACCCCATACCTCTGCAGTTACTGCTATTATACTGTTCCGCATTTATGGCATGCACCAAAGAGCTTATAGGACTAGCGCTTGTCCAAAGGGTATTTCAAGGTGATTGATATCAGCAGGCTTGCTAACGTAGGGCAATGGGAGGTGTAGTGACTGTGAATGGCCTCAAAATCATTAATCTCTATGCACACACAATCAGAGTTTCACAGTTCTATGTCTGGGATTAGCACTGCTACCTGACTAGTATGTTACACTATAGCATTATGCAGTTATCGCATGTGCCACAGAGCTTATAGGGTTAGCCATTGTCCAAAGGGGTATTTCAAGGTGACTGACATCAGCAGGCTTGCTGAAGTATGGCAATGCGAGGTGTAGTAACTGTGAATGGCCTCAAAATCATTAATCTCCACACACACACACACACACACACACACACACACACACACACACACACACACACACACACACACACACACACACACACACACACAGTTTCACAACTGCCATGTCTGGGATTAGAACTCCTACTTAACTAGTATGTTGCAATATAGCATTATGCAGTTATCACACACACACCACGGAGCTTATAGAGTTAGCTGTTGTCCAAAGGGGTATTTCAAGGTGACTGACATCAGCAGGCTTGCTAAAGTATGGCAATGGGAGGTGTAGCGACTGTGAATGGCCTCAAAATCATTAATCTCTGCACACACATATATACATATACACACACACACACACACACACGCACACACACACACACACACACACACACACACACACACACACACACACACACACACACACAACCAGAGTTTCACACTTGCCATTTCTGGGATTAGAACTCCTATCTGATTAGTATATTACACTATAGCATTATGCAGTTATCGCACCCACTAAGGAGTTTATAGGGCTGGCCCTTGTCCAAAGGGGTATTTCAAGGTGACTGACATCAGCAGGCTTGTTAAAGTAGGGCAATGAGAGGTGTAGTGACTGTGAATGGCCTCAGAATCATTAAGCTCTATACACAGAGTTTCAAAGTTGCCATGTCTGGGATTAGAACTCCTACCTAACTAGTTTATTACACTACAGCATTACGCAGTTATCGCATGCACCATAGAGATTATGGTGCCGATAATTAGCCAGAGGGTTATTTCAAGGTGACTGACATCAGCATGAGTGCAAACATGGGCTATGGGAAGTGCAGTGTGTGTGAATGGGCCATAAACTGTTCCTCTGGGAACACACACAACATTCAGTCACACATAACTTTACATTTGACAGGACTGGTTATTCAAATGCTAGATGAATACTGATTTGTACTATCATGTTACATAGTTATCACAAGCATCACAAACACTATAGGGCTGAGGGCTACCAAAAGTAAATATCTACAGTGATTGACATTGGCACATCATGTGATAATGGCCATTTGGATGTGTGGTGGGTGGGACAGGACTCATGATGACAATCTCTTTGTCACTGTCTGCCTCTCTCTTCCTTACATCTGTTTGTGTGTGTGTTTGACCTATTATACTATTTTGGCCTTGGATATGTGTGACTATTCCTATACAATGTGTTTGCAAAGAATGAATGGTGTGCAATGTGGTATGTGTGCACAGACATCTGTGACTGACAGATGTATAGTCCACTGTTGTTGTTAGACATGGGCTTCATTTCTCTAAGTGTAGGAGCATGCCAAGTATAACCTTCTGTATTGAATGTGTGAATCCATTCCAGGTAGGTTGTACACCAGTGCAGGATTTTATGTTCTACACCTACAGCTAGAAACCTGTTTCTGCAGGATATTTGTAGATAGGTTGACAATATGGAGTTACAATGGGCGACAGATAGTGAGATACTGTAACTATTGCTGTCTGTGCTCCTTGTGTTACATGGTAGGTGTTTTATCAGAGATATTCAGACATGTATTGTTTTACACTGTGATGTATAATGTCATCATCTACCAACAGATATACTTATTTGCTCACATTTATTTCCAGGGAAATACAAGATGAATGAAGCTGTATCCAGTATTGTGGTCTGCAGCCTACATATTCTTGCATACTCATGCCATTCTGAAGGGGTGGCTGCAGACATTTGCTGATAGATCTGTGTAAATGGTCCAGCACCTTAGAATTAGGGTTTGTGCTCTCAGACCTAATTATGCCCTGACACTCTTGCCTCACTCACCTTGCAAAATTTAAAATAGTCAGTCATCAAAATGCTGCCCTGTGAGATTCAGAGAGAGAATTATTTCAGTATGCCAAATATAACCATAAAGTATAGAGCTAGTTTTAGAAGTACATTATTATTATGTATTACTTGTATATATATATTGACACTTAATGTACTTTGAGCTCTACATTCTGTGTGCTGTTTGATGGACAAGTTTCTTAGATATGTTCAGAAAAATGTACTCACTTGAGTACACTGAGTATGCCTAGCTACACCCTTGCCTTGGTACTGGGGTGGCTGAGAATCCCCTGCTTGTACATCTATTGACATAACAGAATGGCTATATCCTGCTGTGGCCATACCTATCAGCTGTACAGATTCACCCAAGTTACCCAGAGGCAGGAGTCATATATCTGGTCAGGTCCCTTTCACATTGTGGTTTATGAGTGGGTTTGTAGCGACCCATTACTCGGTTTGCAGGCAGGGATATTATGGGCACACATCAGAGTTTCAGACTTCATACACTCCATGGTGTCCATGCTTCTAGACCCCCCACTCTGTTATTCTATCTCCTTCCTAACATTATGCGAGTGATATCTGGGAAGTATCCCTATGATTGTCCCTTCATCCCAGTGTTATTTAGGGGTTGGTCCACAGTTCATGCAGTAGGACATGGTGGGCATGCTACTGAGATTTGTCAACATGGCCTTGCATTTGTGTTCTGTGGACTGTGTTATGTTGTTATTTGGTACCCCATGAGATAACATACATTGGCAGTACAGGTGAGGCACAGGCCTTTTACAGAGGACTGTAGGGCATTTGGCAGTGATGCAGGCCATCTATAGCAGGCCAGTGCATTCTGTCACTCCAACAGTCCCAGGCTATGAGCCACTGGATTCTCCTGGGCTGACAGGGTAAGTGTGGGAGGTGTTAATGGCGATAGTTCCTGTCCATATTAATCCATTGGTCTGGATGCTTGCAGGGTGCTGCTTGCAGCTAGAGGGACACACCTGCATAGGACACCTCTTCAGCATGCTGCATTCTGTGGATATTCCCATACAGAAGTGGAGGTCATGCTGTACTCATTCCCAACAGCAGGGATATGACCTGTGAAAACCTGTGGATGATAGTGGGGTGAGCTGAGTGCATGTGTGATATGGAGGCTTCTTGCAGCCTTCTGCGGAGACATAGGCATTATCTCATTACTTCATAACTGTGCCTTTTGTGGTCTGCCAGTGATTAGCCAATATACATCAGTATTCCATACTACACAGACAACAAATGTGCTGCTAATCTGTATGTACAATTCCAAAGGTGTGTTCACTTGACAGTTACATTTTATATACTCTGTCTAGGGTACATCCACCTATGTACTGTGTGTATACTTGGGCCCACATTCATGGCATGTCCATCTTTCAGATGGTTCATAGGTTCATAGGTTCATAGGTTTATACTAGGCTATCTGCCTAAGGCATTTATAAGCCTAGCCTTATATGAAAAAATACTGTGCCCATTAGTTTGTTGTGCCTCTGTCCAGCAGTGACACAGAGATGATTCCTGGGGTAAACCTACAATCTCCCATCCACAGGTCAAGATTTCTCTTGAACAGAGCCAGCGAGGTGCTCTGCCTCACATGGACCAGGATTTTGTTCCACAGCATAGGAGTCTCTGGTGATAAATCTCCCTCCAGCACGCCCTATTTATATCCTAAGGTTTAAGTCGCTTGCTCTAGTGGTTTTGTGGATTTTGAGGTGGAGCATGTCCATTAATTCGGTGGACATGGCCTTGTATGTCAGGCACATGTCACCTCTGGAGCAGACGGGGCGCGACTGAATAGAGCTGGAGTTTCTTCAATCTGGCAGCATATGACAGATTTTGGAGTCCCTTTATCCTTTTGGTGTGGAACTTTTGGGGTCTGTCCAATTGCTGCAGATGTCGGGTGAGATGTATCCCGAATGGGGCATTGTACTCGATCATTGGTCTGATAAGTGAAGAGTACAGGGGAACAATGACCTCACTAGATCTGGATGTGAATCCCTTCATGATCAGGTGGGCAATGTAGAAGGTAGAATGTAGAATGTAGAATGTAGAATGGTGACAGATATTGACATCTGAGCAATGAATATGGATGGCTGCTGAATTGGGTCTTGCTGTGATGCATTGTGGTTGGCACTGCAGTTGTTAGAACATGGCCCTGCCATCAACAGTAGTAGCCATAGACCACTGGGACACAACCCTCCATGCCTACATGCTGACTACTTCCACCCAATGTACAACACACAAAAACCTAACACACGGAGCCCTGCATATTGTACACATGCAACAATCTATCCTGTAAAGTGGGCCAGCTCAGGTAATCTGTGCTCCACTGTTATTAACCCCACTCATACATGTTACTGTATTTCTACATAGGATTGGGGTGGCACACCTGACAGCTGTAAACATTTGCTATGACTGTACTGGTATTTCAGGTACTCTGTTGGCTTCCATTACATTTTGTATTCTGACCTATCATGCAGACTACAGGCATATCAGTAGAGTACAGATCTTAGGTTTTATTGACCTACATTTCAGGTTTCAGACTTCATACCCTGCAAAACTAACTTACAACTGCCTGACCTGTTGTAGTCTGTCTGTGTAGGTCTGAAGGGGGCTGTTATCCATTGCCTTAGGACAGCCTTTCTTTGTGGTCATCTACACATGTCCTGCTGGCTGAGGCTGTTGTTGGGTATGTAAACCTCACTGACATGCAAGTGTGTGTTTTATGGACACACTTTTGGGACACCAAATGTACTGCAGTGGGATTTGTCACCTTGTCTAGTACTGCCTACTTTGTTGACACCAGTATTTGTTATGGATTCCATGCTGCCCATATAGGTGTCCACTATCTGCTGCCATCCCATTCAATCACCCAATTCCATTGCATGCTCACATCCATACCATATGACTAGCAGAACATACTACTCCATTCAGCAATTGATAGGAAGAGCGAGTTACTTGTGGCTGTGCTAGTATTAAGGATGGTGCGGGAGGGCTGACTATGTTGGATGCACATAGTACGCTCCCTATACATGGTAAAACACAGGTAGTGTCATGTTTGGCATCCCTTTTACTGTATGTGCGAGTCAGAGAGAGATGTCATTCCCTGGATCCCTACTGTGTCAGTGTATGTGCTATGTGTTGCCTATTTGCCAAAGCCTGGGCATACTGGGCATGCTGCCTCCTGCCTCCATGGGCAGGCTCAGGCTGTTCCTCCTCTGAGTCACATTGTGCCTGCGCTGCCCTTGGCAATGGTGGGGGGCTGTGTGGCCGTGCTCCATGCTGTTCCTGCTGCAGCTTTTTCCACAGGATCATATTGTGCAGGATGGCACAAACAATGAAAATGTGGATACATGTAGCTGGAGAGTACTGCAAGACTCCACCGGATATGTCCAGGCACCTGAACCGTGACTTGAGCATCCCAAACACATGCTCTGTTATGATTCTCATTTGTACGTGTGCCTCATTATGGAGTTCTTGTTCAGGTGTGTGTGTATTTCTGATGGGTGCTATCAGCCATGGCTCCAGTGCGTAACCAGCATCCCCCACTAGGTGGCCATATGGGATGTCCCCACTGGCAAATCTCTGGTACAGCTGTGTCATATGCCAGATGTGGAAGTCGTGATAGCTTCCAGGGCTGCCAGCACACACATTCATCATAATGCCTTGGGAATCGAACATGACCTGGAAGTTGATGGAGGGAAAGCCCTTGCAGTTAATGTAGACCCTGCTCCGCTCACCAGGTGGTGCTTTGATGTGTATGTGCGTGCAGTCTATAGCATCCTCTACCTCAGGGTATTCTGCTATTTGGTGAAAGAGACGCATATTGCTGGTCAATGCCTCACGGGTGTTGAGGAAATATATGTGCTCAATGACATAGCTGACATTGCAGCCAGGAACTGGTGGAGTACCCTGGATGCTGATGCCTGTAAGATCTCTATGATATCCACAGTTGGCCTTTGGAAGGTACCTGTGGCTAGTATTCTTAAGCTTGCATATACCTTGGTATCCACTGGGATGGGTTCCCCTCTGTTGGTTCTGTGTGTGATGCTTGGCATTATTCCAGCATTTGTGTTTATTATATGTGGGGCTTACAGTTTGTTGTGGAATATCAGGTTACACTATACATTTTTTATGCATATCAAGGCTGTTGACTAGATGGATATATTGGCATATAAAGTTGACAATGTGCAGTTTTGATTATGCAAGTTAGTTTATGAGAAGAACTATTATATTCAACCATAGACTGCCAGTATATAAATAAAGTACTGTATTTACACTTACTGAATTATCAGGGCTAACACTCAGGTATAGCATGTTTGATCATTTGAATTTTTCATCAGTATTATGGATCAGAATTCATCTAAGCAATCAGCTTCTTAATGTAATATTTTTTATGAGGCCATTATATATATGCAGATGTTTTTATGGACCAAGATATTTTGGTCTGTTAAATTGGTAGGGGGATGTAGTATCTTGTTTGATTTTTGGACATGCTTCAAGAAATGGCTAATATTGTCCCTTTAGGTTTTGGCATAAGGAAGTTAATACTAAACACCTTTATATACTAAATTGTTCATTTATATGGTCAGTGTTGGTATTAGGGAATGTAGTACTGTGTGTTCATCATTTGATGACGTTTTTGCACACAAGGGCTATCATTATTCACTAGTTTTGGATCTTGAAACTAAATATCCTTAAAGATATAAAGAGGTCTCAGTACCATTGTCATCATTTATTGTGAGGGAGGTAGCATTTCTTCATTTTCAATAGTGTACAGGATGGTTATTATGCTCCCCCATTTTCTATGTACACATTTTTATGTACATTTTTTGAATTGGTGATAACTCATTATCTACGTGCTAGAAATTTGATATTATTATAGTAAATCCTGTATTCTTTTTCTGTTCTTTTACCAATGTCTAGTCCTGTTTGTTATGTCATTGATATCCCTTGAATCGAGCAAGAGTTTTTGCAATATTGTCTGAACTAATTGGATTTAAATACTGGCAGATTTTTGGTTTAATTTCTTATTTGCTAATTCTCGGGTGGGAGCAATTGCTATTAACATTTGTTTTTGTCAAAAATGGACCTGATTACTATCTTTAAGAGATTGTCATCTGACAAAGATGACTTACAGGTATTTGGACTAGGGGAGAACAACACAGGGCTCTCGGAATTGAATTTGAATGATCCCATAACCCAATGCAAGTCAGCTTTTCAGCAACTTACCAAACATATAAAAGGACTTAGAAGCAATGTTTGACACCTAAAATTACTTAAGGCCTATCAGGGCAAAGGCTTTATCCCTCAAGGGTTAAGAGTTAGGCTACAACCACTAGTCAGCCAGGCTGATAATATACTATTAGAACAATGGGCCAAAATCCAACAACAAAACTCCATAAGCTTTAAGATGCTCTTAAATCTTACTATGAATGTAGGGTAGAAGATGGAATTAAAGTTGTTGAAAATCATTGTCTGGAAATCAAGATCCATGAAAATTCACCAGTTTACATGGAATGTTTAAATTTGTTAAGCTCTGATTTATTATTTTTGGAGCAACAACTCAAAGATAAAAAAACTAAAAAATTCCATTGTGACATAGGTGATTACGAAAGAGGACAACCCTTCATGCCATATAAAGGTCCTAATGTGGGTTTATGCAGAATAGAAGTAATACCAATAAACGCAAAAGGCCCAAATATATTCTGAAGAAAACTAAACACTCACTTAGTTTCACCTCGGGAGAGGACTCTTCACCAGCCACTGATGTGGATGGCAACCATTCCCCACAGTCTCCAGCTACTAAAAGACATAGTACTGACTACCCTTAAGGGCAAGGAATAGAAGAGGGGGGAAACACAAGCACAGTAAATACCTTGGAAGATATCCTCAAGGCAGTAACCACATGTTAAAGGAATGTAATAATGTTCCCAATGTTTCATCTGTGACACTTTCTGAGGCACAAACATCACTTTTGAATAAAGGCCTTAATTATGTTCCCAGCTTTTTTGTGGCAGAAGATTCTTTGGCTTCTGATGTGATTTCATTCTGTAGATTATTGAATTTAAAACTGTATTTTGATGGTGAGTCCAATACTACCAACGCTAGTTCTTTAACATTTCATATGTCTGTTTTTATGCCACCCATGTCTACACACGTTTCCATGTTCCAATCAAGTGTTCTTAAGGATTTACAGTATGGCTCCCATGAATATGACATCCTTTATCATAATCTCTCAAAGATCAAACAGGCAGCTTTGCTGGAGTTAAAAACCAACAATAATTTAGTTATTTTATCAGCGGACAAAGGTGGGGCTATAGTAGTAATGGATTGGGACATGTACTATGAGGAGGCACACAGACAGCTTCAGGATGGCAAATACTATATGGCCATGCCATTAGACCCTACAACTAAATTTAAAGCTGAGATAGATAGATTTCTACTTGATGCCAAACAGGAAGGTATCATCCCAGAAACGGATATGTATCATCTTACAGTTAAAGATCCCAAATCCCAATATATTTATTTTTTACCAAAGATACATAAGGACCCTCAGAAACCACCAAGTAGGCCCATAGTTTCAGGTATGGATAGCTTGACAGAACCCCTATCTGAATTCTTGACCCAGTAGTTAAAACCTCTTTTGGGTTGCATCAGGTCACGTATCCAGGACACAACGGAATTTTTGGGGATTGTGTCCAATACACATTGGAGTCTGATCGGCTCCTATGCACATTAGATGTAAAGTTGTTATATACAAATATTCACCACTGGGTGGGGCTTTTAGCCCTCCAATTTTGGCTAGAGAGGACTGCTTTTTATCCACCGGGGTTTAATTAATTAATTTATTTATTGACATTTGTTAACCGGGTTTGTCCAACTGGGCTTGTGGCCCATTTTCAGTAGAGACCCGAGGAGAAAAGCTCCAGTAATACATTTTAAAACAAGTACAATTTTAAACAATGTTGATATAATAGCAGTTATAGCAAAACGATTCACATATATGTTGGGTTACATGCATAAAGTTAAAGTTGCATTAAAAAGAAGCTAAGTAACAATTTTACATTGATATAGTTCAATAGGTCAACAATAAACATTTTTTGTTTGTATAAAATTGTGCAAATGCATAGTAGACACATTGGAGAAAGAGGTGTAATGAGGTACTAAGTATGGTCCTTTTGAGGGTACATAAAGGGAAGGAAGACTAGGTAGGGTCATGGCAAGGGCAGGTTCTGGAATTGAGAAAATAAGCTTTTAGTTCATTTTTAAAGTGTGAGGTGTGGGAGATTGAACGTAAGTCAAGGGGAAGTTTGTTCCAAGCATGGGCAAGAGAGTGCTTGTAGAGTAGTTTGCCTACTGACCTTTTTGGGTGGTAGATATCAAGTAATTGTTGCGTAGAAGTACAGAGGGTCCGGGATGGGATGTAGATGGAGACTAAGGAAGATAGAGATGGACAAAAGGAGGGTTTATAAAGAATAGAGTGTAGCATATGAAACTGATAAGATAGCAGAAATTGGGGAAGTTCAAGCCTTTGAAGAGAGTTTAAAGAAATGCAGTGGTGTGAGTTGTATGGGGAGTTAGTAATGAATCTGGCTATTTTATGGTAAGTCTGTTGCAGTTTGTTTAGAGTGGAGGCCTGGATATTGGTAAGAACTGGGGCAGCATATAAGAAATAAATAAATTAATTAATTAAACCCCAGTGGATATAAAGCAGTTCTCTCTAGCCAAAATTGGAGGGCTAAAAGCCCTCCACCAATGGGGAATATTTGTATATAACAGCCAATCAGACTCCAACTGTGTATTGGACACAATCCCCAAAAATTCCGTTGTGTCCTGAATACGTGACCTGATGCAACCCAAAAGAGGTTTTAAATACTGGGTCAAGAATTCAGATAGGGGTTCGGTCAAGCTATCCCTGCCTGAAACTATGGGCCTACTTGGCAGTTTCTGAGGGTCCTTGTGTATCTTTGGTAAAAAATAAATATATTGGGATTTGGATCTTTAACTGTAAGATGATACATATCCGTTTCTGTGATGATACCTTCCTGTTTGGCATCAAGTAGAAATCTATCTATCTCAGCTTTAAATTTAGTTGTAGGGTCTAATGGCATGGCCATATCGTATTTGCCATCTGAGCATGTTCTTGAGAAGAATGTTTTTTATTTTCATGGAACATGCTATTTGCAGCTACAAGGCATGGCAGTGGGGGCTTGTTTTTTATTTTCATGGAACATGCTATTTGCAGCTACATGGCATGGCAGTGGGGGCTTCTTTTGCCCCCATTTATGCAGATCTGTTTATGACCTACATAGAGGTGCAATTGATATATGATTCTAACCATAACATTTACTTAGGGGGATATGGATATTTGGAGGAGGTACTTGGACGACTGTTGGTTGGTGTGGAGGGCAGATAGTGCTTATCTTATGGAATTTGTGGAATATTTGAATCAGAACAAGTGGGCTATAGAGTTCAAGTTGAATTTTCATCCCCAAGAAATCACATTCCTGGATGTAACTATAACAAGGAATGCTGACAACACTCTAAGAACTAAAATTTATAGGTAATATCCACAATATAATTCCTTATTGCATGCCACTAGCCTCCACCCACAACATGTGATTCAGAACATCCCAAAATCACAGTTTCTGAGGGTCAGAGGTGTATGTTTAGAGGATGATACATTTAACAAATATAAGGAAGATCTTGTTGGCAGATTTCATAATAGAGGGTATAGATCAGGTAACATCACCATGGCCAGTAGGTGGGCAAGTACACAAGCAAGGGAACAATTATTACAATATAAACCAAAAACAACAGAGGGCCAAAATGTGTTAAGAATGGTCACCACTTATGGTCGGAACACTGGTGGACTCATGAATATTATAAACAAACATTGGAACGCATTGTTAGCGGACAACAGACTTACTTTAATAATTGGGGACAGATGCCACTTTTCATTTTGTAGGGGAAAAACTTTAGGTTCCCATTTAAGCCATTATAAACATTCCTACAGATCTACTAATACAGTTTAGCAAAGCACTATGACTGGGGAGAGATTAATGGGATCTTATTCATGTGGACATTGTACCTATTGCCCCAGAGTATCTAAGACCAAACGATTTACCAAAAAAATACAGCACAGGTATTTGACATCAAGTTTTTGGCAAACTGTGGTTCAGACTGGGTTGTTTACCTGGCTTCCTGCTCATGCGCAGCATTCTATGTGCGGCAAACTTCTAGGCCATTTAGAATCAGAATTTCTGAACACGAGTGATGTCAGGAACTACAAATTGACCATTTCTTTATATAAATACACTTTGAAGCATCCGACAGCCTCTTTTCATTTCACTATTATTGATAAAATTGGTGGGGACAGGAACTATAAAGGGGGCTGGCACTTCATACTATATTCCAAGGAGAAGAAATGGATAATTAAACTAGGCAGGCTGTTTAGCCCTGGTCTGAATAAGCATTTGTAAATTTTCAATTATATTTAATTGAATAATTGAGCTGTCTTTATATACAGCTTAGACTCTCCCCAGGATTCATGAAGCTCGGCGCAAGGACGGGTTTAGCCTTGCGCCAAGCATCCTCATTACAGATGGTGCAGCAGCACCATATGAATATGTATGAGGGCGCGCCGCCACACCCTCAACATGCACAGGAAATGTGTGCGAGTGCAGGGGGTGTATACAAGTGCTTTACAGAGGTGTAAACATGCCCTGACTGTCGCACAACCTACTATGCTTACTATTAGAGCCTGCCTCTAATAGTAATCCAGTAATTCGGTGTCCGTGGATACCGAAATGTATGCTAAGCATACAAGAGTGTCCACAAACAGTGAAATAAAATTGAAGTAGTAAACACACAAGCACGTAGTGGAATGTTGAGCCTCATCCCTACAACTTTCACAACTAGATTCCCTGTGTCCCTATTTTACATTTGTATTACTGCAATATCGAAAGTGTAAGCAAAGCGCAGAGTATTTGCATGTCGCTGACCTCCAGCAAGCATAGCATACACATCAAAATCATTCAAATAGAGAAAAACACACAGAATCAATGTAAATGTCAATAGTGTAGTGGTTAGAACATCCTCCTAACAAACAGGCATTCATGGTTCGAGTCCAACTATAACACATGTCATTTTCCATGTGGAATGAATGTCATTTTGCTGTAAAACTGACATAATAACATGTAAATGTGAACTTGAGTATCGCATGAGATGTTTAATTAAATTTCATTCAATCAAAGTGGTACTGTCATAATGAATAAGGCACTAGTGAGCAGGTGTAAGCACAAATAAGCAGCAGTAAACATATATAAGTACCAGTAAGCTGTCTGAGTGTGCTTGCATGGGTGTAAGCAGTGCCTAGCATATGAAATGTATATACATATGTACAGATATATATATATATATATATATATATATATATATATATATATATATATATATATGAAGAATGAACGTCATAACAATAAAGCATACAAAAGGAATGAGAAGGGAATCAACAGCAACTCCAGTATTATATAGTGCTGTCAGCGTATCTCATATCAAGCTGGGCAGGAGTGAGCAAAGCACTGCTACTCACACCGCAAGCAGGATATTACCAGTGGGAGTAACATTGTTGATCTGCTAAGTCTACTTTGCAATCAGAGGGTAGTCCCTAGTGGGACTACCCAAAAATTGATAGGATGATTGGCCGTCCGACCATTACACAAGCAAGGGCAGGCATGTTCAAGGACTAAATGGTGGGAGAGCCTGATAATCCATGGGTTGGGACAACAGACGTGTAGGGCCCATAACGCTTGGGAGAGGGCAATGTGTGGAGGTGTCATGGCTGTGATAGCAACTGGACAATAGATGGTATGTGTGTATGCTGAACTCGGGTGGGGTGGAAGAACTATGGGTATGAAATTATGGATCCAGGCATGTCAGGGTTGGATGGGCTGGTTCTAATTGGACCGCCTCGTGGAGGTCAGTGAGTTTGTTATAAGTATATATGCATACACACATGGATACATCTATATGTAGAAGTACATTCCCTGTAACACATTCATTCCATTTGCAGACATAAATTACTTGAATGTGCCCTTACAAACCTCAACAGTAGATAGAATAATAGGTTGTGCATAAGAGGGAAGGGACGAAACTGCTAAAATGCAGAAGTATTTACAATGTCTGAAGTCAGTGCTGTGCTGAAAAAATCAAATGTGAGGACTTTCTCACATATGGAATCATTCCTGTGATCTGCCTGCTACGGCAACGCCAATTACTAAGCCGGTCTATTTGTAAAAGAATTATGCCAAACTCGTACATAATTAGCTCTCATGTGTAACATATGCGTTACCACATAGTCATACTTATTAATTTATTGTAGTGTCATGTTAATGGGAATAATAATGTAATGAAGTATAGAGTCTAATCTTGAAATAAAGGCATGTGTGTCCCATGTGGGACAACCCAAACATTGTGAATAGTGTCCTATTGATCGCTCATGTCACCAATGTTTGTGGACTAAAGGTTTGGGATTTCTGAGGATATGTGGACTGAGTCAACCGATGGGATGGGTCTACAGGATTAGGGAGTGGCAAATGTGTAGTGGTGTGGATACACTGCGAATCCAACTGAAGAATGGATGACTGCAGTGTTAGTGAGGAGTTAAGGTGGGTGTTTGGGGAACTAGGAGTCATGGGTATATGGGTATATATGCAAATGAAGCAGTACAGCAATAGTGTATTGGTTAGAGCATCCACCTAACGAACAGACATTCCCATTCCAAATCCCATTGCAGCACATACCATTTTCCATCGGTAATCTGTCTATGAACATATTGTGACATCTGTCCACTGTATAACCTGCAAAATAACAATTAAAAGTAAACTGGAGCGAAGTGTCAGTGTCATAATGAATAAGGCACTAGTAAGCAGGTTTAAGCATATATAAACACCAGTAAGTGTGTGTAAGTGTGTTTGGATGGAGTATGCATTGCTTTACAGACACACACACACATATATATATATATATAAGCCGGTCACAAGTGGTGTCCCACAGGGCTCGGTCCTTGGCCCCCTATTGTTCGGCATCTACTTCTCAGAAGTACAGGCCAACATGGGAGGACTTTGGCTGACAAAGTTTGCAGAAGACTGCAAACTGGGCGCCATAGTGGAAAGTGCATCGGACACAGATATCCTTCAGAAGGGACTCACGGAAACAGATAGCTGGTGCCAGAGCCATGGCCTGAAGTTAAACGCCAAAAAATGTATAGTCATACCCTTTGGGAAAAACAAGGTAACCCCAAGCTACCATATAGGTGGCAATCCACTAAGCACAGAAGAGGTTATCAGAGACCTGGGGACCCAGGTTGACAGTGGCCTTTCTTTTGACACTCACATTGCTAAAGTGGTTAGAAAGACCTTCTACATTGCCCACCTGATCATGAACGGATTCACATCCAGATCTAGTGAGGTCATTGTTCCCTGTACTCTTCACTTATCAGACCAATGATCGAGTAATGCCCCATTCGGGATGTATCTCACCCGACATCTGCAGCAATTGAGAGACCCCAAAAGTTCCTCACCAAAAGGATAAAGGACTCCAAAATCTGTCATATGCTGCCAGATTGAAGAAACTCCAGCTCTATTCAGTTGCATACCGTCTGCTCAGAGGTGACATGTGCCTGACATACAAGGCCATGTCCAACCCGGAATTAATGGACATGCTCCACCTCAAAAAATCCAAATCCACCAAAACCACTAGAGCAAGTGACTTAAACCTTAGCACGGATATAAATAGGACGTGCTGGAGGGATAGATTTATCACTAAGAGACTCCCTATGCTGTGGAATAAAATCCTGATCCATGTGAGGCAGATCACCTCGCTGGCTCTGTTCAAGAGAAATCTTAATCTGTGGATGGGAGATCGTAGGTTTATCCCGGGAATCATCTCTGTGTCATTGCTGGACAGAGGCACAACAAACTAATGGGCACAGTATTTTTTCATATAAGGGGTGGCGTAAGCCACAAAAATTTGGGCTAGGCTTATAAATGCCTTAGGGCAGATAGCCTAGTATAAACCTACGAACATATGAACCTATATATATATATATATATATATATATATATATATATATATATATATATACATGTATATGTATATATATATAGATCTATATCTATATATATATATATATATATATAGATAGATATATGTGTGTGTGTGTGTGTGTGTGTGTGTGTGTGTGTGTGTGTGTGTGTGTGTGTGTGTGTGTGAGCAGATATACACAGATATACAGCTATGATAGGAAATAGCACACAAAAATGACATATGTTCACAGGCTATGCCAATGGAAGTGAGGGGCCTAAGCAAGAAACATGAAACTTGTAGCATGACCTTCCACCACCCCCAGCCGGACACAAGAAACATACACACAAACCCACAAACAATGTAAATAGTCCACTGCTCCCCAGACCACATGGCAGGCTACAACCAGGGGAGGTACACAGTGCACCCGTGAAATCTAATCTTGGAAAACAGACAGGAGCATCCCTTGCGAGACGCCCCAAAAATTGACATAAGACCAAAGGAAAGTGATACGCCGACCATTTAGGGTGGGGTGTGTACATACCCAGAATACAAGGGTAGGAAAGCCTGATGACCCATGGGTCGAGACAATGTATGACATGGGACCCGTGAAGTGGAGAGTGGGCAGCGTGTTGTGGTCTGCCGACCAGGACCCAGAGTAAGGATGGATGCTGTAGAGGAGGTATGGGAGCGGGAACTATGGGTAGCTAGTTATGGGTCTAGGTGTTCAGGTGTTGGCTGATGTGGGCCTATATGGACAGCCCCAGGGATGTAAGCAAAAGTGTTTATTGGGCAGAGGCGTCTCCCAACGAGCAGACACACCCGCTACGAGTTCCACTGCAGCAAAGTGTAATCTGCATGGCAAGGAACGGAATAACCAGATGTAGATGTATATATGTAGAGGTATGTGTGTGTATATCTACCCAAAGTGACATAGAAATATACCTCTCCCTCTCCATAGTACAAATGTATACATACAGAGACAGAATAAATATACATACCCATATGTAGATATATACATAAGCAGACACCCATAGACTCATATGTTGTTAGATATATATAGAGAGCAGTATATAAAAATATACATGTATGCATACATATACAGGTATATCTGTATATAGTAATGTGTGTATATGTATATATATATATATATATATATATATATATATATATATATATATATATATAGATATATATAGATATATAGATACATAGATATAGATATATATGACTGTAAATATACACATGTATATAGCTAGATATGAAACAGAAGTTACGAATTACATATGTTCACAGGCCGTGCATATGGGTGTGAGGGGTCCAATCAACAAATGTTTAACATGTAGCATCAACCCCCCCCAGCTAGGCTGGTGAAATATACAGACACACAATAAAAGTAAACACACCACTGCTTCCCAGACTATCGGCAGGATACTACCAGTGGGAGAGACCTGCCATGTCTAATCTTGAAACAAAGACATCAATGTCCCTTGCGGGACACCCCAAAAATTACTTATCATCGGAGTCAGCCCCTGTAATGATTCATCAAACCAGTCTGTAGATGTACACGGACCAGTTGGTTGTGCAAGCCTGATAACCCATGGGTCGACACAATGTACGACATGTGTCCCGACACTCAGAGAGTGAGCAGTGTGTAGTGGTGTGTTTATACCCCACCTGCACCCACAGTAAGGATGAGTGCTGTAGAGGTGGGGGAACTATGGGTATGCAATTATAGGCCTAGGTGTGTAGGTGTTGGCTGGTGCAGTCATATTAGGACCACCCCAGGGATGTAAGTAATATTCCAAAATGGGCATAGCTTATGCCCATACCTCTCAACCCCTAAGACCAAATCCACTGGACAGGACATAAACTGCTGGGAGAACAAATAGGGACCATACCTCTCAACTGTCCCTGATTTCCAGGGACGTCCCTGATTTTCACTCAAATTCTAACTCTGTCCCACTTAATCCCTCCTAAAACTAGTGACTTTTGGAGGAAAGGTGGTGAATTACATGTAATGAATAATGATAACAATTAAGAGTTATAAACTTCATTTACCTCAGAAAATGTGTATCAATTCATATGCTCTGAGTCTGTCAATGTGTCAAGTTAATAGCACTAATATTTTAAATGTGTCCCTGATTGTCCCTGATGTTGTCATGACTTGTCCCTGATTCAGGTGATATTTGTCCCCAGTCGTTTGAGAGGTCTGATAGGGACAGAAAGCACATATTCCACTTACAACCTTAGAAAGATGATAGAATAATAGGTATGCAGTGGCATGACTCAGCTGATGGATATGGTTTCCAAAACCCAATTACGTGTACAAATACATTCAAAAATTGAATGATGTCATTTCCCATGTATTAACCAGACAGGTGCAGATTGTAAGAGAAACACACCAATAATATGAATCAAACTCTGGACAGACCGTGGATTCCGTACAGTCAAACGGCATGCTTACACGAAATGGGCAGCCATTCCCGATACTATAGGCATGTAATTCGATGTAATAGGCATCACAAGGTAATATTATAGCCCAGGGGTGTAAGTGTCAGATGCAAACACCAAATGCATTGCATTTGCAAGTGCGTGAGCAAGTGGGTATAAGCCTGTTTGGCTGCTGGTATGCGAGTATCACAGTAGTGAAGCAATGTAGAGGCTAACTGAGTGTAAGAAACTGTAACGGGAGCTTAGCTTTGCTTAGCTCCGCGCAAACCCATGGACACCTGCTCATGACTGCTTTAAAGTGCCTTAATCACTCTGTACCCGACAGCTCGTGTTCTGGCCAGCAACAAAAGAACCAGCCTCTGCAAGGCTAGAACGCAGGATCCTGTACATCACAGTAATAGTAGTAAACCGCTATGCCATGATAGCAGCACATATAAAGGAGGTATCAGCAAACTAATCCTTACAACAGGGAAACAAATCAAATATGTGAACTGAAACTATGTACAGTGTAATGTTCTATAAAATGTTACAGACCATAAATATGTGAATTGGAGTACTGCAGTAAACATAGAGTTGAGGTGTCACTGTAATAAGGTTCAGAAGTCCCCAGGACCCTCTACAGTGTATGTACACATGAATGACGGATGCCAAACACATATATAGCCTATAATGAGTAAGACATAGTTGACAAAAGTCAAATATAATGCTAGATAACCAATAAGCAATGCTAACTGCCACACAGCCCAACTAAGTAATTGTAAGCAACTTGTAGGAAAGCCAATACAATATGCCCACAGGTACACCTCTTTAAGTAGTGCCAACCTGAAGTAAGCATGTGTGCCCATAGCATAGCCTTTTCAAAACTGGCCAATTACTAAAAGGTGCATGAATCTGGCCCTACTTATACCAAAGATGTGGGAATATGGCTCATAACTGGTTGTAGCATCCCCCTGCAGGCAGAATGGCTGGAGAGGGAGAAGGCACTTGCTTTAAAGCACAACACTGGGGCATCCAGGAGTCCAAATTCATGGTATGGCTCCTGGTAAAGCACCATGACAGGAGACCACTACAGGGCCAGTACCAGGGCTCACAGTACAAAATGGAGGCTCGGGACAATCTTGCCCGTGACCTCACTAGTACCACAGGTATCCCATGGACTGGTGAGCAGGTCAGGCACCACCATGCAGACCTTAAGCAGTGGAGGGGGGATGTCTTGGAACAGTGGATCCAGGAAGCAAGGCAGATGCAGAATGCCCCAGAACTGCTTCCACTACGTAGTTAATAATTCCTAGCTTGTGTATACTATGGATAGGTATGGCTAAATATCACTGTACTGCCCTGATAGCTGCAGATAAGCATGCTGTGAACCAGCAAGCCTATGATGCTAGGCTGCAAAGGATGCGTCACAAGACAGGTTAGTAAATAGCCTGTACGTACTGTCATAACAAATAAATGTAAGAGCCTGAGTAAGTGTTGTACCAGTATACAGAATAGTGTAATATGCTGTGAATAAAGGTGTAACCCCTGCCCTGCTTATGTTTACTCTGCAGTCATATGTTGTACTGTTGCAGTTATTAAATAGTACTGTTGTAGTAAGCAGTGTTACCCACACTGTGGTATGCAGATACAATGTGTATGAAGTGCTGTATAACAATGTCAGAAGTGCAAACACATCAGTCATATTGCACAAAATACATTGCAAAGCCTCACAACAATTGCCTGATAGCATAGTGCACAGTGATCTTAACTATAATGCTTTTGTCACATACCGCAGGGCTTTGGATCCCAGGAGCGCTAGTAAGTTGTATGCATAATCATTCCACACAACTGCATACAGTCTGTTAGAATATTCAGAGAGAAAACTGTATGCATATTTACACTTAACAACTGTACAGATTTTGCTAGAATGCTTAAATAGAGAGTGGTATGCATATTCATACCCCTCAACTGTTCCAATATGCCCAGTATGTCCTGATAAATGGCCCACATCACCTGCCTTTTGCCCTGTTCCCCTGACAAATTAGTGTGAAGATCCAAGAAATGTAGGCAGCTGTTAATGACATATAACTGATAGTCAGATTTGTACATAGTCAGAGAATGTACATGCAAACATACCTGTCATCCCAGCATCTCATCCAAAGTGTATGAGAGCATTCTCAAAACATGTTGCATTAACACCTGCATCCTGTCAAGCCCGTACATAAGACACAGGTCCCATACATACTAATCTACAAACATACCATTGTACAATATAACACCACTGGTAGTGCAATAATACATGTAAGGGACAGACCACTGCAGTGACTACAAATGTTGTGAAAACTACAAGAATGTATTAGTTGTTAAATGAAGTCTCTCTCTCTCTCACCCCTGCCATATGTGCAAACATAACCGTTTTACACAACTCATTTGGTATGTCTACACTCCTACCCTTTGTTGGGACATATGTTCTATTGGTTTATAAATATTCACATCTGTTTCTATGCATGTGCCTTGTTAAAATACACCCATACTGGTGGCCTGTTGCCATCGATGAAACCTCATGTTGTTGTAATGGCCACTGTTTACCCATACATGCATGTGTTCTTCCTGCTCTGCAACTATGTTATATCTGGTGCCCTGGGTAATGGGAATACCTATGCATGCTGTTATAACTACTCGTGAATGCTGTTGACTATTACTGACCGATACCTGCCTTAAACATACTACAACATAGCTCATATGGGAAGGCTGGCCCCAGTGGACCCACCTGTCCCACCTCAGCTGGCCATAGCACTGGCAAGGTGCAGATTGTAAGAGGAATACACCAATAATATGAATCAAACTCTGGACAGGCCGTGGATTCCGTACAGTCAAATGGCATGCTTACACGAAATGGGCAGCCATTCCCGATACTGTAGGCATGTAATTTGATGTAATAGGCATCACAAGGTAATATTATAGCCCAGGGGTGTAAGTGTCAGATGCAAACACCAAATGCAGTGCATTTGCAAGTTAGTGAGCAAGTGGGTATAAGCCTGTTTGGCTGCTGGTATGCAAGTATCACAGTGGTGAAGCAATGTAGAGGCTAACTGAGTGTAAGAAACTGTAACCGGAGGTTAGCTTTGCTTAGCTCCACACAAACCCACGCACACCTGCTTATGACTGCTTTAAAGTGCCTTAATCACTCTGTACCCAACAGCTCATTTTCTGGCCAGCAACAAAAGAACCAGCCTCTGCAAGGCTAGAACACAGGATCCTGTACATCACAGTAATAGTAGTAAACCGCTATGCCATGATAGCAGCACATATAAAGGAGGTATCAGCAAACTAATCCTTACAACAGGGAAACAAATCAAATATGTGAACTGAATCTATGTACTGTGTAATGTTCTATAAAATGCCACAGACCATAAATATGTGAATTGGAGTACTGCAGTAAACATAGAGTTGAGGTGTCACTGTAATAAGGTTCAGAAGTCCCCAGGACCCTCTTCAGTGTATGTACACATGAATGATGGATACCAAACACATATATAGCCTATAATGAGTAAGACATAGTTGACAAAAGTCAAATATAATGCTAGATAACCAATAAGCAATGCTAACTGCCACACAGCCCAACTAAGTAATTGTAAGCAACTTGTAGGGAAGCCAATACAATATGCCCACAGGTACACCTCTTTAGTGCCAACCTGAAGTAAGCATGTGTGCCCATAGCTTAGCCTTTTTAAAACTGGCCAATTACTAAAAAGTGCGTGAATCTGGCCCTACTTAAACCGAAGAGGCGGGAATATGGCTCATAACTGGTTGTAGCATCCCCCTGCAGGCAGAATGGCTGGAGAGGGAGAAGGCACTTGCTTTAAAGCACAACACTGGGGCATCCAGGAGTCCAAATTCATGGTATGGCTCCAGGTAAAGCACCATGACAGGAGACCACTACAGAGCCAGTACCAGGGCTCACAGTACAAAATGGAGGCTTGGGACAATCTCGCCCGTGACCTCACTAGTACCAGAGGTATCCCATGGACTGGTGAGCAGGTCAGGCACCACCATCCAGACCTTAAGCAGTGGAGGGGGGATGTCTTGGAGCAGTGGATCCAGGAAGCAAGGGAGATGCAGAATGCCCCAGAACTGCTTCCACTATGTAGTTAATAATTCCTAGCTTGTGTATACTATGGATAGGTATGGCTAAATATCACTGTACTTCCCTGACAACTGCAGATAAGCATGCTGTGAACCAGCAAGCCTATGATGCTAGGCTGCAAAGGATGCGTCACGAGACAGGTTAGTAAATAGCCTGAACGTACTGTCATAACAAATAAATGTAAGAGCCTGAGTAAGTGTTGTACCAGTATACAGAATAGTGTAATATGCTGTGAATAAAGGTGTAACCCCTGCATTGCTTATGTTTACTCTGCAGTCATATGCTGCTGTACTGTTGCAGTTATTAAATAGTACTGTTGTAGTAAGCAGTGTTACCCACACTGTGGTATGCAGATACAATGTGTATAAAGTGCTATATAACAATGTCAGAAGTGCAAACACATCAGTCATATTACACAAAATACATTGCAAAGCCTCACAACAATTGCCTGATAGCATAGTGCACAGTGATCTTAACTGTAATGCTTTTGTCACACACCGCAGGGCTTTGGATCCCAGGAGCACTAGTAAGTTGTATGCATAATCATTCCACACAACTGCATACAGTCTGTTAGAATATTCAGAGAGAAAACTGTATGCATATTTACACTTAACAACTGTACAGATTTTGCTAGAATGCTTAAATAGAGAGTGGTATGCATATTCATACCCCTCAACTGTTCCAATATCCCCAGTATGTCCTGATAAATGGCCCACGTCACCTGCCTTTTGCCTTGTTCCCCTGACAAATTAGTGTGAAGATCCAAGAAATGTAGGCAGCTGTTAATGACATATAACTGATAGTCAGATTTGTACATAGTCAAAGAATGTACATGCAGCCATACCTGTCATCCAGCATCTCATCCAAAGTGTATGAGAGCATTCTCAAAACATGTTGCATTAACACCTGCATCCTGTCAAGCTCGTACATAAAACACAGGTCCCATACATACTAATCTACAAACATACCATTGTACAATATAACACCATTGGGTAGTGCAATAATACATGTAAGGGACAGACCACTGCAGTGACTACGAATGTAGTGAAAACTACAAGGATGTATTAGTTGTTAATTGAAGTCTCTCTCTCTCACCGCTACCATAAGTGCAAACATAACCGTTTTACCCAACTCATTTGGTATGTCTACACTCCTACCCTTTGTTGGGACATATGTCCTATTGGTTTATACATATTTACATCTGTTTCTATGCATGTGCCTTGTTAAAATACACCCATACTGGTGGCCTGTTGCCATCAATGAAACCTCATGTTGTTGTAATGGCCACTGCTTACCCATACATGCATGTGTTCTTCCTGCTCTGCAACTATGTTATATCTGGTGCCCTGGGTAATGGGAATACCTATGCATGCTGTTATAACTACTCGTGAATGCTGTTGACTATTACTGACCAATACCTGCCTTGTACATACTACAGCGTAGCTCATATGGGAAGGCTGGTCCCAGCGAACCCACCTGTTCCACCTCAGCTGGCCATGGCACTGGGAACCAGCACATCTGGGGTCCAGCCTGGAACCTCCTCATCCATTGGTCCTGCACCACCTTTGGGTGGAACCTCCACAGGGGATGGGCCTCGGCCCCCCTGGGAGCGGGAGCTGACAAGAACCTCTCACCCATGGTGCTGTCCGGGCCATGGTGCATAGGGAACTCAACAGGGAGATTTGAGACCACCTATGCTAGCTTGAGGGCTGAGTTGTGTAATTAGAGGGTGAGACTGCCCCTCCTACACAGCCCCCAGCACAGCCACCTTCTGGGCTGTGAAGGTGCAGTGGTGACTGCCCATGGGTGGGGACCTCAGTCCCACTGTATCCATTGGGGGGTTCATGGACTTGCGACTTCCAAACACCCCTCCCCATCCAAGGTGTTCCCCACCATGCTATATACCACCCCTTTACGCATCTTGTTTGTCTTTTTTTTTGTCATCCTACCCAACCTATCCTCCCTGATCATACCTACTCTCCTTTTCCAACATCCCACTCTCACCCAAACATAAAAGAAAAGAAGGGCAATCTGTTCCCGCAAAAAAAGCATGCCACATACATAGCTGCCCATTTTGCACACGTGCCCACTGGACAGATGTAAATGTTTCTAATTGGCATCACAACATACTATTGTTGTTCTCACTCCTGTCTCAGGGTTGTGAGTGTCCAAATGTCCTGCCAAATTTATTGCATATGCACAGCCATTGTTGTAGAAGAAATGGACAGCTATGGACCTTCCCTACACCCTTCCTGCACATCCGTAGCTATTTTCCCTACTGTCTTTCCCTCTTTGTGCCCCTTTTTCACCACTTTCCTATCAACCCTCTTTTCTTTTCTTTTAAAGAAATTAGCGTGGGGTGTAAATGGGAGCAAGCACATTTAAGCAGCAGTGAGCAGGTTTCAGCCTGTTTGCATGGGGGTAAGCACTGCCTACACAGGTTAAGCAATCAAGAAGGTAACTGAGTGTAAGGAACTGTAATGAAAAGTAACCACTGCTTACTGTCACGCAAACCCGCGCACACCTACTCCCAACTGCTTAAAAGTGCCTTAATCACTCCGTATCCAATGCCCTTGTTCTGCCCAGCAACAAGGCCTCTGTAAGGCTCGAAACCAGGACCCTGCACACCACAGCTAATGTGATTTACCACTAAGCCATGGCAGATATACAGACATTGGATGTTATCACAAACATATCATCCAGCACAGTCATTCAACAGTATAGGAAATGTATTCTATCATGCAGATGTATGTTTGTGTGTTTATGTCCAGATATAAATACATACATATATATATATATATATATATATATATATATATATATATATATATATATACATATATATATATCAGGAAAATCCCATGTGACAACAAAGCATTAAAAATGAATGAAAAGGGAAACATCAGCAACTTCTGTATCATGTAATGGTGTTGTCCTATGTAATATCAAGACTCCCTCAGACATATATGTGTTATTAATACATGCAAACATTTGTGCATTGGCCAAATACATTACTCAGTGCATTTTATTTACATTAACACAACAGTTCCTGTCCAATCATTATGTGAGAACAGTACTCTTGCAAGGTGCTGTGTGCGACATCATCATCATGAAAAAGGTAAATGAGGTAACCATAGAGGGACCGGTAGTGTCGTGTGTACAATGGAGTCATCTGCATCATGTGTACCTGGAACCTTTAGGAGTCATGTGCATATCAAGATCGTGTGCCTGAGAGACAGGGGTGAGGACAATAGTAGTATGTTGTGATGCAAATTAAAAAGGTTACATGTGTCCAGTGGACATGTGTGTGAAATGGACAGCTATATATGGGGCAAATGTTGTTCTAGGAACAGATTGGCCTTTTGTTTCTGCAAGGTGAGAGTGGGATGTTGGGGAAGGAGAGTAGATATGCTCGTGGAGGATATTTTGGGTAGGATGACAGACAAGGCAGCATACATGGTCGGTATATGGCACATTTGGGGGATACACTTTGGATGGAGAGGGGTGTTTGGCAGTCACAAGCCCATGAGCCCCCAGATGGAAACAGTGGGATGGAGGTCCCCACCCATGGGCAGCCACCACTGCACCAAAACACACGCAAATGTGGCTGTGCTGGGAGCTGTCTAGGAGGGGCAAGCTCATCCTATAAATGTGACACTCTGCTCTCGAGCTAGTGTATCTGGCCTCAAAACCCCTTATTGAGCCCTCTACACACCACGTCTGGGACTGTATGACAGCTGACATGTTCCTGTCTGGACCTGCTCCCAGGGGGGACAAGCCCCATCCTCACTGGCTGTTCCACCAGAAGGTGGTGTAGAGCCAACAGAGGTGGAGGTCCAAGACTTGGCCCCAGATGTGCTGGTGCCCGGTGACATGGTCAGCTGAAGTGGGACAGGAGTTTCCACCAGGAACCATCCCATACAGCCTATGGTGTTGCAGTTTTAACACAGATATGGCTTAGTAATAGTCAACAGCATTCAGGATTACTTATTATAGCACACATAGATATGACCATCAACCCAACACAACAGATGGCATACATTTGCAGAGGGAGCACAATACATGCATATATACTGCATGACATCTGTGCAAAGTGTAAAAGACTTGTGACTGCAGCTATGAACAGTGGCCTATTATTGACATGTCACTGTGCGAACCTCAAATAGTGACTGTCATACCACTGTTTCATGTGACATATGTCCAATCAGGGATGTATCACCATGTACTGACTGCAATCCTCACACTGCTTCTGCAGTTCACAGATGTGTGTTCAGTGAGTAGCACAAGAAACAAATGGTTCCACACACTGACCAGTCCACAGATGGCCCTGCAGATGGGGGTTCCCTCACAAACAGAACACTGTCTTGTCAATTTTAATACATGCAGACTAGCCATTACAACACACAACTTGTTAAACTGGTAATAGTCTCAATGAAGCATAGCTACACTTACATGCTGTAGTCATGTCTGGCACATCACCCTCCTGTCTTTAGGCTATTTTCCACTGTGTATGTTGTCTGAGGAATATCCAGATATCATCTGTGATGCTGTTTACCAAACACCAGATCCAGTTTCCACTCACAGTGACTGTCATGGGCAAACACCAACACGATGTTCCTAGATATTGTACTGTGTTTCCATGCGACTGGCTATGGGAACATCACCACAGCTGTTCCACATGCAATTAACTCAAGGAGGACTGCAATAGGTGCATAGGCCATCACCTAATCATGACCATCACTTACAAAACACAAGCTGCTGCTGAGCAGGTGTGCAACTCCACATCCACCAGAGAGTGTGTGGGAGGGACAGACAGAGGCAAAGTACATCAGAGAAGGGCTTGGAGACTAAAACCTAAGCATCATCTGTCACACACCTGCCAGTACAGGGGTTCAAACCCCTGACTGAATAGCCATTACTATTACAAGTGCATGCAGTTAATCCATGTACCACATAGCGGACATGTTGTTGTGCTGTAAGAACGTATATGTGTGCTGGTGAGTGACATCTGCAACAGAGATAAAGTAGACATACATTAGGTGTAGCACACATGGCTGTCCACATGAACAGATGTCACTGTCAGCACAACCACACTCTCTAAGGGACTCAGACACATTGCCAAACTTTGCCAGGCTCACAAATACACTTCCTAACTACTTAGTTTGCCACACTGCAGTAATGCACAGGTACTACATGCACTACAGGGGATATCCGGAGGTTCTATGGGCTAGGGCATGTGAACATGTCTGACATCAGTCGGTATGCCAATGGGAGTTATACTGGGTGTGACTGTGGTTGGGAGCATCATACCCCACATGCAGACACAGGTGCCAGTACTGACATGCATGTGTGCATTGCTTCATGGGTGTGTAATTGTTGGCTGTGCAAGATGGCTGTACAAAGCTGGGTGAAGGGTATTCCTTGGCATCACACCACCCGACAATGGTGTGCAGTGTGGTTCAGGGGTGTAGTGTCTGCAATGTCCACACTGATGGGTATTGTATGAACTGTCCTGTCATCCTGATTATCATTGTGTATGGCCATTGCTTTGCAATGCATGGCATGTCTGTGTTTGATAGTCCTTGACATGGACATTGCCTGGGATGTGCATGGCTCACAATAATGTACAGTGACATGTACAAGTGTACCTGGTTTGGCTGGCACATGTTGTGTACACAGACTGTTATCATCAGATATGCCAATACTGGCCTGATGTGGCAGGACCTGCTAATAGACAGCAGGTTGACCCTGCACTTGCATTGATAGCATGATACAGGTATTCCCTGGTGTCTGTGGCATCTGTCCATACAGGGCATGTGTGTAAGGCATTGCATGTCTTTTGTGGATCACATTTGATGGCACCACATATGTTGCAGGCATCCAGCGTGGAACACAGTGAAGGCACATTTTCCACAATTATGTGCCTATTGTACTGTTGGACAGGGTGCCATGCCCTCTGCAGTCCACTGCAATCACACCATGCCTACTATCTGTCATCAATGTGCAGGGTACTAGCAACATAGCAGGATATTCTAGGCAAGTGTGTTTGTGTATGACACATGGGTTCAGAATGTATTATGGGTAATAGTAAGGTTGCATACTTTGTTCACCAGGCCTTTTGCCAGATGCAGGGGTATGGCTTGCCAACACAGTGTCTTGGCTGATTGACATCTGTACTCCTTGTGAGGTGGACATTGTGACAGATAATATGGACACCATGTAGGAAAACTACAAAAAACACTCCCCAGCATGTCCGGTGGTTAGACACTCACAGCCACCTCCACACAGGCTCTGACTGTCAAACACACACCTGCCATGTCTTGGAACAGAAACCCTACCTAACTAGTTTATCACACTACAGCATTACACTGTTACAGCATGCACTGCAGAGATTACTGATTTACAGTAGTCCCAGAGGTATATTTCTAGGTTGGTTACATCAGCAGGATTGCCAAAGGTGAGTATGTGAATTGTAAAGAGTGTGCATATGCTAAAAAGCATTGTTTCTTTCTCAGGCACACAGTTGGCCTCTCTGGGATTAGAACACCTACCAAACTAGTTTATCACACTACACAGTTACAGCACGCACTGCAGAAATTACAGGGTTACAGTAGTCCCAAAGGTGTATTTCTAGGTGGGTAACATCAGCAGGATTGCCAAGGGTGTCTATGTGATTTGTAAAGAGTGTGCATACTCTAAAAAGCATTGCTCCTTTCTCAGACAGGCAGACACACACACACAAACACAGGTGGCCTGTTTGGGATTAGAACACTTACCAAACTAGTTTATCACACTACAGTATTACACAGTCACAGCACTCATTATGGAGATTACTGGCTTACTGCAATCCCAGAGGTGTATTCGTAGGTGGGTGACATCAGCAAGATTGCCAAAGAAGGGCATTTCAAGTGTACTGTGAGTTGTACATGTCTGTTACCTGTGTGTATCCGCTGCTTACTGTCACACACAAATTTACACCTGGTTACAACTGCTTAAAAGTGTCTTATTCAGTCCCAATTCACAGTATCAACAAGCCTTGCAAGACTTGAACCCTGGATCATACACACTGAGATCACTGGCCTTACCACTAAGGCATCCGCGTTGTATATATGTTTCATGGAATTTATAATGCACATCTTACTACAGGTATTCCACAGTACTAAAACAAATGGGACAGTCACCTTGTGTACATATGTACAGTACCCTTGAATGTACAGTACTCTGTGAAACAACAAAGACAAGTCTACATCTGTACAACTGCCATAACTAAATATATATATATATATTATATATACATCTACGGGATCTGTACACACACACACACACACACACACACACACACACACACACACACACACACATATATATATATATATATATATGTGTGTGTATATATATATATATATATATATATATATATATATATATACACACACACACACACACACACACACACACACACACACACACACACACACACACACACACACACACACACAAGTCTGAACAGCCTTTGTGACACAGAAGGGTTCCAAAGGAACTGACGTGTACACAAAACAGAGGCATCTCTTGTTTTATAACATTGAAATCTTAATCAGTTCACCAGAGAAGGGATGGTTGTTGTGTATGTGAAGTTTGGGGTGGGGAATGATGGCTAATGTAATCTACCCCAGGGATTGTGGAATTTAGGTGCGTGAATAATGGGTAAGGACTTACACCCCGGCGACCACTTCTGTGTCACTGCTCGACAGTGGCACAAGAAAATAACATACCTATCTGTAGTCGTTCTTGACTGTGTATTCTTTTCCATTCCTAACTATGTAATACTTTGTAGACTCCAGTCAACACAGATGGCTACCATGGTGTGCAGCATGTTAAAACACATTACACATGTGTATGGCTGGCTACAGGGAAGTCACACACACAAACACACACACACACTTGCCAGTATTTTGCATACACATCTTGCCTATGTAAAGGTAACTAGTACAGTGGTATGCAGTTGGGGTATGTGCCACAGAACACATACAATTACACTTACTCTGATTCCACGTCTGAGCTGGGTGACATCACAGGACTGATTACTTGCAGTGAGGAGGGGGGGGGGAGAGAGGTTTAGCAGTTGACAAGGATAAAGGCCAGTGCAAAAGGTGGTATTTCTTTGGAATGCAGCAAAACCCACTGTCATGACAGGATGCAGACACATACAACCACACTCAGCCATTTGCTGACACACACACAAACACACGCACACAGTTACCAGTTGTGGGATCAGAACTCCTGCCTCTCTATAGATCAGTATTACAGTACTACGCAGTTACGAGATGCACCACAGAGATTACACATTCCAAGGCAGTCAGAATGCCTTTCTAAGACTGAGGACAACAACAGGGATACTGACAGTCAAAATGTACATAGCTGTAAACCTGTGTGTTTAAAGTAGGAGTCCATTACAACCTGTATGCACAAACAAGACACATCATCTGCAGGTAAGACGTAGGTATGCCTGAGAGGTATAGTTGTAGCACAACAAGCACTGAACTGAAGTATGCCCATCTGTGGAATGGACAACTACTATCACTATACAGGGTTACAGTGGTCATGCTCATACACATAGAATCACAGTTTGGATGCAATGACTCCAATTACACAAGGTGACAGTGGGCATGCTCATGCACTTCGTAGCACAGGGCCATTTGGGATGCACTATGACAACAACTACACAAGGTTATACTGGGCATGCTCATACACTTAGAAACAAAGGGCTTGTTTGGATGCACTGACTCAAATTACACAAGATGGCAGTGGGTACGCTCATACACTTAGTAGCACAGGGCTGTTTGGGATGCACTCCAGTTCTAACCACAGAAGGCCACAGTGTGCATGCTCATACACTTACATGTACAGAACACACTGTAATGGACTCCTATTGTAAACATACAGGTTTACATCTATGTACATCTTACCTGTCAGTATATATGCACATCATACTGGTTTACTACCAGATACCTGTATGTGGCCGGTAAATGATATATCATTGTCTGTGCTGTGTGATACACATGCATACATGTACGTGAAGTACTGACATATATATGTTAAGTATACACGACCATGCATGTGTGGATGTGACAGACAATAGGTTAACTAGGACACACAGGCAGATGCCACCTACAGCATGTGTCACACAACTTGTTGCCCTGAAAGGCATACATTGATAGCAGGTTGTGGACAGTGGCATTATACCTGGAACAGTGGCATGTGCAAGCATAATGTGTGAGCCCCATTGTGTAATGGTACTGAGGTGCAGGTGTCAAGATGACCTCTCCCGGCTGTGTTACTAGTTGTCATTATTAGCAGGACTGCTACACTAAGTATATCTCACATTGGTCATATACACAACATCTGCTGCTGTCTGTCACCTTAGATGTGGTATTTGCTACCAAGCACATTACTGCCATGTGCAGTGATGTCATGGTAAGAGTGGCAACTGCTAAACCAAAACAATGAGCCAATGTCCTGCTGTGATTATGAGATTGTCCAGTGTCTGTCATTCTGGGCTGTCACGACTGAACGACAAGCCTTCGACACAGAGCACATGCATCCATGTTACAAGTGAGTGTGGATAATACCTAGGTCGCATTTACCTATATAGTCATATTCCAATGCAAAAGTCCTACACACAGAAGTAACACCCTGACACCTACAAGACAATTGCATTGGATGCTTATGCTAACCAGTGCTAGATGTGTGGCTTTCATAATCCATTTGCTCAATGTAGAACCTACAATGGGGAATACTGACATCTGTGCAGTGAGGAACACCTGGCTGAAGGCTCTGTAGTGCACAATTGCACTACCACCATATAACTCAGATACAGACATGTGGGCCATAACACTGGTATGGATCATTCCAGGTGGTGGTGTCCACATATTCATAAAAGCTACTCACATGTAAAGACCACTACTCCGACATAACTCATCACAGATGAGTCAGGTACAGGAGACAGTGGCAAATGCTGCATTCTAGGTTGTATCCTCATATACATCCACCACTTTGTCCCCAGACTACCAACACACATCCATTTGTGATATGACATAGTATGGTAGACCACCAGATAACCTTTGATTGGTGAACTGTACCTAGGCTTACATCAACTGTGCAAAGTACCCATGTGCAGACACAGCTGCATAATGTGTTATGCAATGCAATAATACCACTGTTTGTAACCAGGTCAGTTGTACACATACCAGGGTCCCTCGGATGTTGTCAGCATTAACACAGTCGACTGTTGCTGTACACCAGTAAACAACACCCTCATGGTTGTATATGACCTAACTGTACCCGCCCTAGATATGTGCATCCCACACTCATACAACATAAATGACATTACCATTGCTTTCGTTACCCTTTCTACATACAGGTGGCTACATTCATTACACACATGCACATGGCAGATAGCATGCTAACAGTACATAAGGTTTGATATCTATGTTAACAGAGGTAATATTCCCTCTCTACTGGTAGCCCATGACACCTATCATATCATACAACAACCCATGTGGCATGTATGTCATTAGACATGTCCACCTAATGCAATGCCCACAAACGTACCCAAATAACAGGATCATAGGACCTACACAAGGCCTGTATTGACAGACTCAGGGAAATCCAGCTCTGCTCTGTATGTTCCTGAGTAGTGACAGGTGATATGTTTATGACATGTAGAGCCATGTAAGGCCACAGCTCCTACATATACCCCATGTCAACAATTGCAAGCCATGCATACTGCATGCTGTCTGGACATTAGCCTTAGTACCACAATAGCCAGTACATGCTGGGATGAGATGTTTACAAGCCACAGACCTCACACATGCTTGAATGAGTGTACTACCTAGCTCTAACAGAGCACATTGCTGGCACTCTTCCAGTAAACATGAGGTGTGTGAGGCAAATATGACGTGCTCACTGTTGACAATTACAGTGCCCTGGCTTCACCATGGAACTGTCAAGTAACAGTTTGTAGGAGCATGACATGGAATAATGATGTGTGTGTCTTGCTGATATGTGCTGTTATCACATATGTATTCCTGGCTACTCAGTGAAGGTGGTTGTGTCCTACCAGTACATGAATACAACATCCATTATGGTGTAATGCTCAGCTATGTTTCACACATGGCGTGGGGAAGGTGTGGAATGTATTCTCTTGATCTGCTAGTCCACTTACTGATGTAGACCGTATATGTGTACATGTATTTATGTTTGTTTAGATTCCATGCATGTGCAGTGTATGATGTTTGAAGGTGACTGTTGTCTTAGTAAATCATGCTGTTGCAATACAGCCTCAGCATTGCCAACTGTATATGGTGATATGCTCAAAGTACAGTAAGCTGCACATGAGGTATGGACAGATGTTTGGATATGATTACTAAGTGGTGGGGCTACTTTGCCGATGAATGGTTACTGAGGACAGCTCACAGGTGTGTTACAACCATTCCTAAAATAACCTGTGTAACTGCTAAGGTCTGGTTTTGTAAATTGAAGTGGAAGACAGACAATGTAGAATGCAGTAAGGGTGACACTGAAGGCAAACCTCTTGACACCTGTAACAGTAATACCTCCCCTATGCATATATTGTGCATATATCAGCACAGTTGGCAAAGGAAAGAATCAGTATGCTTTGTAGTGAATGCAGTAGTGCTGTACCTCTGTAATACCTGTCATGTGATAGGCAGGTGTTTGATTCACAGTACTGGCACTTGTGGGTGTGTGTGTGTCCGTATATGTCACGTATGGTTGGGAATACATCCCACATGTTTTTTACTCTCCTGAACACTGTTGTTGACATCAGTACAGAGTGAAGTGTAGAAAGAAAGGCATAGGCAGGTGGTTGAACCTCACACATGTCAAGTGTCCATATGTGTGTGACATAGGTGTATATCTTTGTGAATGCCACAGTGTGTATGTGTGTGTGTGTGTGTGTGTGTGTGTGTGTGTGTGTGTGTGTGTGTGTGTATGGCTGTCCATGTTTATGGCTGTCCGGTCCCTGGAGTGAGGCTGTATTTTACCATAGTGAAATGTTATTGCCCTCTCCCACCATCCACTCAATGCAATCTAATATCCCTGTTGATATCATCAATCTTAGATGGGCATTCTAACTGCCTGTTAATGTGTACACCCTGGGATGTGGCTTGTTGTTACTTAGCCTACTGTTGAATCACTCCTCCCCACATACACTCACTGCACTGTAGTATCCCTGCCGATGCCCTCGATCTTAGGCCATTCCGAATACCTGTACATGTGTAATCTCTGTGGTGCATCTTGTAATTGCGTAACACTATAATGATGATTTGCACATAGGCAGAGGTTCTCATCCCAACACTGGCAACTGTGTGTGTGTGTGTGTCAGAGTGTGTGTTACTGTGTCTGTGAATCCCTGAGTGTGTGGGTGTGTGTGTCTGTGTTTGCATCCTGTCATGGCAGCGGGTATTACTGCTTCCTAATGAGAAGCCACCATTTTCACTTACCTTTACCCTTGACATCCACTCTTTTACCTCCTCTCCGCTCCAGGTAACTATACTTGTGATGTCACCCACTATGGATGTGACGGCTGTGAACACAGTAGCTTACTACACAGCTATCATGCTCTTAAATCATTAGAACAGTAAACATAATTGAAACATGGGAGATTATAACTGTGATGTGGAAGCTATAAAGTGCATGCAGGTATTGTCATACAGACCTGTGAGTAGTCAACATGTACATATGGGCCACTAACAGCAAACACTGACATCCCCTGGCACATGCAATAACACATGAAAGAGGAAGGCAGAACATCAAGATCAACATGCTGTTAATGTTGTTACACATGATACATACTATCAAATGTACAAAATGCATTCTAAAACAGCAATACATGGTATGGCTGCTGCCTGTCAACACTACTCAACAATATTAATCTACAATTATCTACCTAGTATGTTCACCCTGTGCATCAGACCATATGAGCATGTCCCTGCACCGATGGTGTGAATGACAGGGATGCGGCACAGGCATCATCATATATACAGGGTGATAATGTTTGCCAGAGGCCTAGGCTGTGCCATTGGATGACATCATGTGTGTGTGTGTAAGAGCCTGTGATATCATTGGGCATGTGTGAATGTTATGCGTGTGTGTGTTGAGGTGCCCTACATTTGTTTCTGTTGTGTGTGTGTGTGTCTGTGTGTGTGTGTGTGTGTGTGTGTGTGTGTGTGTGTGTGTGTGTGTGTGTGTGTGTGTGTGTGTGTGTGTGTGTGTATGCACACATGTCTGGCATGTGGCTGGCATACACAGGGGTATTATTGACAGCTGCAGACTGTACAAGGCAGGTTTCACAGTTCACGGTGTCTGGCCATGGCCATGTGACCTGCGCCTGCCAGAGGTTGCACGGGCACTACCAGGCAGACGTCCAGTTTGGGTACTGTCTGATGACACATGTCCACTGGAACCGTGTCCCTGTTGGGACTATCCAGGACCATATGCAGGTGTCCTGCTGTGTCTGGTGTGGACTGCACAGCACCAGCTGCACTGCTGCTGCTACCACCACTATGGGAGCGGGCATGTGCAGTAGCAAGTTCATGTAGACCTTCAACAGGTGATGTAGCTGACCTATGTCCATGTGCCCGATGCCTCACTCCCACCAGATGTTCCAGCACAAACATTCCATGCTCGAGGATTGACATGCCACTATCAAGGACTCCCACCTTGTCACTCAATCATCTATACAAAACATCTGCAAGATGATGGTGAGCATTTGCAATTGCTTGGATGTTGTCAGTTAATGAATGGACAGCAGACCTCTGAAGCCTCAGACCTTCTCTGTTGTGCCATTCAGCACATGCCTGTGCCTCTATTACAGCCTGAAACATGTGTCTGGTGACTCCAGCTGATGTGCTTTGTTTCGCAAGGGCATGTTGGCCAGTGGTCCTCCTATGAGCGGCACTGGGCACATGCCTGTGTGGGACATCACCAGTCAGTTGACTGGGAACTTGGTGTGCAGGAAAACCTTCCATAGTCTCCACACTTCCCTGTTCCATGCTACCACCCACCAACTGTTCTTCCTCTATGGCCAGTGGTGATGGGGTATGTGTAGGCAGGGAAACTGTGTGCGAGGAGGAGGGGGATACAGGTGGAATGGCAACCAATGGCACAGATTCAACTCCTGACAACCCTGCCTATGCCTCAATCATATTTTCATCATCACCGCTAGAGTCTGTGGTGACACTACCATCAGGTGGACCGCAGGAGGGCAAGGCACCTACATCAACACCTGTGAGGGGCAGACAAGAACTGTACATTACAAGTTATACAACACAGACACACAGACACATGCTATTGCACCCAATGGCATGCAACATGCAGGTGATATGGCAGATGGCATTCAGCTTAGACAATTATAGTGGCAATTATCATACATCCCTAAGTTGCACACAACAGCATGCATGTGTTATAGCAGATGGCGTGTACCTTACACAATTATAGTGGTGGTTAGCATACATACCTGTATTGCACCATTTGTGTTAGTAGCTTATGCCCCATACCTACAACACAATGAATGCACTATGCACTGTTGCACCGCAATGCCATGGTGTGTGCAACATACACCACATGTTAACAGACCATCACTTACCTTTGTACATATGCCACTGATGCTTTGTGTTGGCCACTACCCCTATATGTGAGGACATGAACAGAAGGGTATGTTGATTGAATACTATGTTTTCTTGAGCCCTAAGATTGCATATCTCCCCCAAAGCAGTGCATGTATGTTCAACATTATTCTGCCTACCCCTGAGCTGAGTCTACAGACATTGTGCATGTGGCTGTACAAACATGTTTGACATGTCTGTCCCTACTTTGCAATGGTGCCACAAACCAGCACAAGTTTACAGTACACCAGCCTGATGTGTGGCGTATGACCTTGCCAATCACATGTAGTATGACATGTCTTCTGCTGATGTGTTGAATGACATGCATACATGTGTAACACAATGGTGTCCTTTCCAATCTACAGTACGGTAATGGTGTCCCAATGCAGGGATTTGTTATACTAACATGGGCCTCCAGCTGACAAAATATGTTGTCTGTCCACCCTACAAATATGCAGTGGCATACTGCACAATGAGCTGATGTTCATAGCAATTGCAGGGCATCATGTGGCTTCACTATTACTATACAGTGTGAGTTACTGACACAGTTCATACCCATGACTGTGTTCACATACCTAATGTGGAATGTGACCCACATCACTGACGTGTATACTCACTAAACCCTAATGTGGAATGTGTGACACAGTTCACAGAAGGGTATACAGATGGCACTCCTGCACATCTGCAACCATATTACTGATGCCTGGCAACTATGCCCACACATGGATAACTTAGCAGTCCTCCATGCCCCACATGCCATCTGTGTACCTCACACACATGAGGAGCAGGCATGACAGTGATGTCTGACACCAGCAAGGTGAATATACTGTATCTGTGGCCTGATATGGTTGCATGTGTATGCTGTGCAACACATGTATGTACTTGGATACTGTATAGGTCAATGCTTTCATGTCCTGACACACTAAAGATGTTCAAAACATTTTGTGTGGTGGTTTCATGTTATGCCTACACAAGCTGTGCATAGGCCTATATGATGTTTAGTGTTTCACATCTGCAATATCACCATTACACAAAGGCCATAGTTGTATTGTTTCGAGCCAATGTACAACAGGGTGTACACACATGTACATTACTTCTACTGTGTGTGTGTGTGTGTGTGTGTGTGTGTGTGTGTGTGTGTGTGTGTGTGTGTGTGTGTGTGTGTGTGTGTGTGTGTGTGTGTGTTGCTTCATGTCTCTGGCCATCCTCCATGGCCATGTGTACACATGTTCTGTCCAATGGTTGTGATGGCCATCTATTTCACATGTCAGTGTTATCCCATATGACATACACCCATAGATGTCATATGCTCAACTGAGGACAGGGTTATGCAGACAAAGGGTGGAATGTATGGGATGTGAGATATCATGTTTTTCAGGATAGATGAGCAGTGTTGCAGTCAGCCCACTACATGTCATGAACATATCAGATAGCACATGACATTGTGTGACATTCATAGCAAGGGTATAATCCACAAGGGTGTATCCTGTGGGCTGGTCATACTCCAGCTCCAACACATTTAGAGTGTGTGTGCACACATATGCTCTCTGTACAGTACTGTTTGATTCCCAACATGTGTAATGCTGATCTGTAGTACCTGCCCCTACAGTGAACCACACCTCCACCATTGTATTCACAGTTGTCCACACATCTGGCAATGACAGTTTGGAAGGTTTAGTGTAGATGTTTCATATAGTCTTCAGTTGTTTCACATGGGTAACCACTGTGATGCATTTCAGGTCTGACCAGTGTCTATTAACAGGAACTTCATACATTATGCGTACATGTGTTATGGTAGATGCCATGCAATTAATATGATCTGTGCATTATCAAGCCTGGTAAGTAATAACAATTTCACCTGACACAGGCTGCTGTCACAGCAAAATGCCAGAGGTACCTAAAAAAGAGTGTCACAGCAGTAAGATCATTATCCACACCTATGTGATAGCTACAGGGTGCAATGTCCATGTTAGCACATAAGCCAGTACAATACACTATACTATGGAGTATGCACATCTGTGCATACATAGAGTAGCAGACTATAGTATGTGGCATGTGTGCATACATGCCTTGCATGTGATGTTACATTACATATTGTACAGTAACACATGTAACTATGTGAAATATAGTTGTGTTATATGTGCAGTACTGACTTACCAGGCAACTCCAGGCTCAGTGGTTTAGAGACACCCACCTCCACAATACCAGCTAAAGCTTTTGGATGGAGTTTTGCAGGTGTCCCCAGGTTGGCCAGTAGCTCCTCGGTATATGTGAGTGGGGGATGGGTGAGTGGCCCCTCACCTGTTGCACCTAGTTCCCTGGCAATTGCATTAGCATGCTGTTTCACCCATCTTATGAGGTCAGTGCAGTGTCGGCGCACCTGCTGATAGGTGCAATTCTGACCGCCAACATCATTTACCCTCCTGCGGAGTTCCTCCCACAGGGCATCCCGCTGCTGTGCATCCCGTGGCACATGGCTGAAGAGTGTTAAATGGTTGTCGAGGAGGTATGGGATGAGGACCTCATCCTCCAAGTGGGTGTATGCTGGCAGCCTGCCACACAGCATACCTGGAAGACATAATGATGGAGAGATGTCACAGTAACTCACAGAGAAGTACAGAAGTACAGCTGAACATACATGTGTATCACATTTATTAAGATTACAAATAAGTCTTTGCAAATCTACATGACACTAACACCACTGACATGTTTAAGTCACACACATTTGACACTTACCGGTGATATGATGTTATCACCATATATGTGTGTGTCATGTGATGACATTGCTCATACTCCATGTGGATGTTGTCTTGATGTGGGCATGTCTGTTTGCCTGTACTGGTGTATTTACCTCTCAGCACATGCCTGGATGTGTTCACATTAATGCAATAGACCTTAATGCTGTGTATATGTCACATATATAGTCATACATAGCCTTTAGGGACATGACCTGTGACCCTGAAGACTTGCTCACAGAATGTTTTACATGTATGTGTTTTGCCATATACAACTACATGGCACTGTACAGCTGTGTAGCATCCTGCCATGAATTGCCTGTGTTGCACTTGTGAAACACATGGGACAATAGCTAGCCTGATGGTATTTACAGGGTTGAATATCAACTATAGCATGTATGGTCATAGTGAACTAGTAGGGTATATGCCCTGGGCCATTTATGATCCTAGGCAGAATGGTTACCTAGCTGTAGCCAACAGACAGGTAAGTTTCAGTGGCCAGTTCAAGCAGTGCCACAGAACTGATCCACAGGGTTACTGTTATATTTGGCATGCAGTCATCACACCATGTCACAGAGAGCGGCAATGTGCAGCTTCGCTGGACAGGGATGCATAGTATGGCAAGAGTATGTAAAGTGTATGGGACAGAGATCTGTCAGGCATGTTGTGATCCTTGTACTAGAAAGGTGGATGTCCATGAAGTATTTGTTTATTTGTAATCAGGATGTGTTAAGTGTAGCATGTCCAACATCTCTGGGATGGACATGGCTATATTCAGGGTAGGCTGCATGCTGCATAGAGGAGCTAGGAATTTGAAAGGGCAGTGTAGGCCATCTACACATGGGTAATAACCCTTAAAGGAAATATGTGATCTATTATGGGTCACATGAGTGTTGAGTATGGCTGGGCAATTATCTCTATATTCATGGATGGCACCCTTTCATGATTAGGGGTGCCACATACAACTACCTGACTGGTGTGGTGATGTAACTATCAAAGGAAAGACTACTGTCCAGCTGCATCCCATACACACACAGTTGCCATTACATTGACCGCTGCCTAGGTGACAGTTCATGGGTACAGGGTTTTTAACATAGGGGATGACAATGCAATACTTAGCTGTCAGATTGTGGCCATAAATCACACACCACACATCTGACACACAGAGGCCTTTCTGTATGTTGAACGCAGCACACATTGAGTCACCTATTGCTCTTAGTTCATAGTCATTTGCAAACATCAATAGACAGATGCCTTCTGTGTTAGTCTGTGTGGTATAGATAACAAAGATGGGGAGTTCCAGGAATGAACCCTGCATTACTGTAGCTGGCACTGGTTTGATGTGCATGTATTAGTCAGACACCTTCTGTAGTGTTGGTTCTGCCAGCAGTCCAGTGCCAACCACTCCTGTGACATAAGAATATACACCTAGTTTACTGAGTGTAGCTGGAACACAGTATGAATGATGGTGTCCTAAGACCTGACAATGTCATGATATGCAGTGTGCATCAACCTTACTGTCATCTACATCTGTACTGAGTGCATCAAATAAGTTGATCATGGTTCATGGCCTTACAGACCAGACTCAGCAGGGTAGTTGGCACTATGTCCCATTATCAAAGATGTCTCCCCCGTTATGGGGTGTGATAACTGTTGCTGTGCACCATTCGGCATGTACACAGCCTGACATGGAGCTATGATTGAACATGATGTGTATGTGGATAGCTCACTGTTCTTACATTTGTGTAGAATACACCCTGGGATGTTGACAGGTCCCATGAAAGCTGTATGTATGACTTTAGAGAGTGCAGCTTGTACCTGCATAGTCGCTAGTACAGGGGCCCTGTAGTGTACATGGATATATTACTACATGTACCTGTTGGGGGGAGGGAGGTGGGAGTAGGTTTAGGTTCTCCAAGACCCTACCTGGATGAATGGGTGCTATTTCTGTAGGTGCAGTATTTCCCATGCCATAGTGCTGAGCAGCACGGCAGGTCTTGTCATTGCCATTATGATTAATGACACAGCTATAGAATGCTCTGTGGTTGGCCTAATAATATGTGGTTGACTAGTTTCACAGTAGGTTTATGTGGTTTTATATGGTGTATCTGCATCTTACTGAGGCTGACCAGGGATCACCTACACTCATGTGTGTTCACTCTTGCAACAGTTACTACCTTCTGTGGTACAGTTTAAAGCATGGTACCACCGGGTTGCCTTCTTGTTTGTGTTTGGTTGAATCTTGGTTCTGTTTCAATAGCACAATCGCTGCACGTATGCGACTACTTAAGGTTAATTTGTACAGGATTCAGCATTTGCAGATGCATTGTCCATCTGCATGGATGCCATGACAGTCACCACTTTGCTCTTAGAAAGCATAACATTGGCTTTGGAGACTGACTATGTGTAGCATACTTTTAGCCCTGTTTGTGTGATTATTGTGATCCAGGTCATTGGGGTTGATGGAATCCAACATGCATTGAGCGCAGGTGTTGGTACATGAGGAGTCTTCCAAGTTCATAATGGAATAGTTGAGATTAGCCATTATTATTGTTTTCTCTCTCAAACCTAATCTTCCCCATTACAGTACATTATGACAGTTGGGAAATCTGCGACATGGTGGGTGATCTGTCGCAAGGTGCAATTTGAATTCCACTTTGGCACAAAGGTAGTTGCTCAGCATAATGCATCTGAAGTTATGCAAGTGCAGCTAGCGTGGGGGTGTACATATCCTTCAGGAATATAGACAAAGCTGCAGCCCGTGTGTTCCAGTAAAGGATAATGGGCAAGAGGTGAGGTATGTGTTATAACATGGTCATGCAGGTGTGCTCTCCGGAGCATTGAAACATGTCTCAGCCACTGTAAAGATATTTTCTCCATGTTAGGGATTGACATATGTGTGTCCATATAGTGTTTCTGACATGTATCATTAAGTAGCGAGACCCACAATTTATTGCTTGGCTGTCCCGGTAACTGCAGTGAACCTTCACTTGATCTGTCCATGATGAAGGCACTATAGGAGAAGCAAGAGCCATAGCCATTATCCAGATTCCCAGGGGTAACAGGTGCAGGCCCTGTCTGGCAAAGCATCATGGTCTGTCAACCATGTTATCCCAGGCAGACAGATACTGTATACCCTTTGACTTGCACCACTACATTAGACAATTGTGGAATACAATCCTTTTGTCCCTGTACTGCAGTATCATTCTGGCCAATGGCAGAATGCTACCCAGGCCTTGAGATATACCTGCATGGGCTACAAGATCTGACAGTTCCGACATGTGTTTCCACGCAGTCCAGGCTACTGCATCACAGGTCCTACACAATAACATGGAATATGCCAGAGCCATGTGTATAGTTCAAAAGGTGGTCTGAGTGTATGGGTATGTGGCTAATCATGGCAGACAGGCAGCTGACAGTATATATGCCCTCGTATAGGTTGGTGTGTAACATAGTGTTAAAGGCTGCATTCACAAATGAGTACTGTTGGGCATGTTTCCGGTCACGTGTTCTGAGGTGTGGCACAATAATGCAAACTATGTCATACAGTTTGTGTATTTCATTGTCTGTCTATTCCAGCTTGGGAGGTCACTTGTTTGGCCAGATACTTAGAAGCATCTGTGAATGTGTGCAATTTATGGTAGTGTGTGTGTGGGTGTTCTTACTGTGTTCTGGTAAGGGTATGTGTTGGTTGTGATGATGAGATGCATGTATTAACCTACACCTCATGAATGTCCAGTCCAGTCATGGCTGTAGACTGGACTGTCTTCCAGCTTACCCCTGTAGCTGCATCCCAGACAATGTGTGGGGTGTGGTGTTAGGTGGGTTTGGCAGTGTACCTGGCATAGAGATTACATTCCATCGGGATGGCCACATACACAAAGCTGACATTAGTAAACACCAGTAGCTGACTAGTGGACATGCCTTTATGAGCATTCAGTACTACAAGTACCAAGTACTGTATTTAGTTTACTTATTGCTTATGAAGATGTTTTAGACAGTGATGCTCACATGTAAATATTTGTGTTATGGACGTGACAACACTGGCTATTATGGAAACATTGTAGCTACCTTTAGCAGCAATCCTCCTCTGAGGAGCACATCACATCCTGATAGTTGATTACAGATGATGCAAGTGTCTACAGGTCTGTTTCCTTTTCTGGGTATATACTCACATATCCACCAGGACCATGAGCTCTGTTGGGCACAGACAACCCTCTCCCCAAACAGAGTCACATATGAATAGACTGATGCCACTGTCAACATGATCAGGATATAATCAGATAGTGTAAGCCATCACCTATGAAGTGGCTATTACACATGGGCAGCAGTCTCCTACATCTACTGCAGATGTTACACTGGAGTTAAAGATGATATGCAACCTGTTTCATTGCCAGTACTGTGCGCTACCTTACATACAGTATGTGCAAGCGGTTGTTAGTTTGGCAATGAGAGGTTAGGCTAGGTAGTTCAACCAGTGTGTCTCTACTCTCAATATCCACTCTATGTAGGTGTGCACATAGCCATTTGGCCCAGCCCTGCAACAAGGGTCACTACACATTTGCATAACATGTACACATGCGCAGCTGTTATTGCTTGCAAATAATACTAGAGAGGTCCAGCCCTGTAACAAGGGTCACTACACATTTGTATAACATGTACACATGCACAGCTGTTATTGCTTGCAAATGATACTAGCGAGGTGGATATTACATGTGTTATGTGCATGGATAGCTACCTAACTGTCAGATGAATACAAGTAATATGTATCCTGTTATTGACTATTGTAATTGCCAATAGACATAACTACTGTTTGCATAACATAACAGAAATGCTATGTAGCATGGAATACAGATCTGCCTAAAATACTGTAATTACACAGTTATTGGCACAATATTCCACAATGCAAACCATATTTGCACAGTAAGCCCACCTTTGACATGTTCATCTTACTTATACACCCATACATATGTCTACTGTTACACTATATTGACATATACTATCCCATTATAGCACATACTTGTTGGACCAACCCTGACACTGACAGCGGCTGGAAGCAAATTGATGAGTTCCAAGCCAATATCCTTCTTATGTAAGTGTGCACATAGCCATTTCGCCCAGCCCTGCAACAAGGGTCACTACACATTTGCATAACATGTACACATGCGCAGCTGTTATTGCTTGCAAATAATACTAGAGGTCCAGCACTGTAACAAGGGTCACTACACATTTGTATAACATGTACACATGCACAGCTGTTATTGCTTGCAAATGATACTAGCGAGGTGGATATTACATGTGTTATGTGCATGGATAGCTACCTAACTGTCAGATGAATACAAGTAATATGTATCCTGTTATTGACTATTATAATTGCCAATAGACATAACTACTGTTTGCATAACATAACAGAAATGCTATTTAGCATGGAATACAGATCTGCCTAAAATACTGTACATTACACAGTTATTGGCACAATATCTCACAATGCAAACCATATTTGCACCGTAAGCCCACCTTTGACATGTTCATCTTACTTATACACCCATACATATGTCTACTGTTACAATATATCGACATATACTATCCCATTATAGCACATACTTGTTGGACCAACCCTGACACTGATAGTGGCTGGAAGTGAATTGGTGAGTTCCAGGCCAATATCCTTCTTATGTAGGTGTGCACATAGCCATTTGGCCCAGCCCTGCAACAAGGGTCACTACACATTTGCATAACATGTACAAATGCACAGCTGTTATTGCTTGCAAATAATACTAGAGAGGTCCAGCCCTGTAACAAGGGTCACTACACATTTGTATAACATGTACACATGCACAGCTGTTATTGCTTGCAAATGATACTAGCGAGGTGGATATTACATGTGTTATGTGCATGGATAGCTACCTGTCAGATGAATACAAGTAATATGTATCCTGTTATTGACTATTGTAATTGCCAATAGACATAACTACTGTTTGCATAACATAACAGAAATGCTATGTAGCATGGAATACAGATCTGCCTAAAATACTCTACATTACACAGTTATTGGCACAATATCCCACAATGCAAACCATATTTGCACAGTAAGCCCACCTTTGACATGTTCATCTTACTTATACACCCATACATATGTCTACTGTTACAATATATCGACATATACTATCCCGTTATAGCACATACTTGTTGGACCAACCCTGACACTGACAGTGGCTGGAAGCAAATTGGTGAGTTCCAGGCAATATCCTTCCTTGCGGTGAATGAGGAGTTTGCCTTGTGACCTACAGCAGTACACACATAGAATACTACAAGCATTACTACTGCTCAACAATACATCGCTACAAGATAACTATTTCCACTACATGCATTGATTACACTGTAATACTTACAGAACAGGTACTACATACACAGACATACTACATGTTATACATACCTTCTTAGTAATTGGAGGTGTTATTGACTAGTATAATACTAATTTTGGTTTGTCTTTCAGTGTTTTGTAGTGTTCTACTGGTAGATACAGATGGTTTGAATGTGTGACAAGGCAAACTTTTATCGTTACAGATCAATAACATGTGCTATCCCTATAACCAGATGGTGTTCCTAAGTAGCTAATTACATGCACATCAGCTGCGCTGCTACTGCCTTAGCCAATACCATGGTAACAGTGGAGTATAACTGAGTACTCCACTTGGGTGTTGTCCCTTTGCCTCACTTGTGAGGAATACAGCCTAGAAGTATTGTTTGAAATCTATTGCAACAGCTGAATGGAAACGAACAGTAATATATTGTGTGTAATGCCTAGAGGATTTAGTCTAAATGTGAGTACTGCTGTTATATTTCTGAACATTGCTACTTGTGCAGGGTTTGTCTGTACCTAATACTTTTGCATATGTTTCAGTCTGGCCAGGATGTTTGACCAGCTCAAGGCTGCATAGCTATGCATATAATGTTAGGGGGTTTACAGTTTGCTTACCAGACATCTTTAATTTGGTGTTAATGTGTATCATACTGTGCTGATAATTAGTACTTGGTAACACTTCCTGGTGTACGAACCTTTCAACCCTCTGAAACAGGATTAGTTCCTACAAACCCTGTAACATCAGCAACTGTTCAATTGTATAACAGCAACTATTTCACATAGGGCCTTGTTAGTGTGTCTGTGTCCAGGTATGTTAAGGTTTCAGCAGATGTTGTACAGTAGTTGAATGATTGGTTATGGTATGACAGTATGTATTGATGTAATTATTTTGGGTGTAGGGGAGATGTTGGTGGGTGTACATAGCAGATGCAGGTGTGTAGGAACCCCTTTTATACAACTTCTATATGTGTTTGGGTGTTCTTTCCCTATGTGAACACCTATCCCTTAGTGGACTAATACTA
>NC_056729.1:595875622-596055622 GCF_019279795.1 Protopterus annectens
TATAGTGTGCATGGTCCAGGGTTCAACACCTGCAGTGCTTTAAAAATCCTTTTTTACTCCAGAATAAGGCTCATTTAAGCAGTTGTAATCATGTTTAAAAGTGTTTGTGTGACATTATAGCAGTGGTCAAAAACAGTTAAACAAACTTTGTAACGTCTAACCTGGGCTTGCAAACACGGCCACATCTGCTAACTACTCAGGATATATACATTTCGGTGAAGTAACATCTCACTATGTGCTTACATATCATTACATTCTTTGTTGACTTTACTCTCCAGCACACATGGGTTTATATGGGTGTTTCGAATGTTTATTATACAGACAATTACTACCTATATATGCAAGCTGTGGTTAAGGTATACTTTTTAATATGATAAACATCCTTGACTTTATGGGGATTGGGACCTCAAATGCACAGATACTATGCAGATGCTGTAACCATTACACTATTGACATTAATGTTGCTTCCGCCTATTTACTATTTAGATGATTTCTATGTATATGCTAGGCTAAGCAAAGGTTGGAGGCCCCCAAACCCACTGAGCTTCACTTATTCTTGAAATAACAACATATAACAAATGTAATGTGAGACAATAAATTACATTCCTAACTACATTAGGCATAGCCCCTCACTGACACACTTCAAGGGAAACCTTGTTGTGTGAATGGGTAACAGAATATACACCCCTGGGATCATATGTCCCAGAACCATACAGCCAGGGGGTGGGGGAGCCTGTCCAGTTTGATAGCTGCAAGACCTGTTGGGGAAATTGAATGGTGTTGAATTGTCACATTAACAGGCCCTCTTTAGATCACTAAGTGCCCCTATCACCCCCCACCACCCCAGTCTTCAATAGTTTCCGGCAACTCTGCCAGGAATTGCTTCATTGGCTATTCTTGACAGAGGCTCAGTTACTTCATCTATGGTGCAGAGAAAGGAAACTCACTGTAGCTATGCTTCTAATTGCTCTTGGGCAGATAGGTAGTAGGCTATCTGTGAACCTCTAAAGTGCAGGCCATCACAGCCATAACACTTGAATAAACAGACTTTCAGATCACAATATACAGTGAGAAATCACCATGTAGTCAGGAAACAGTTAAGTACAGCAAGAACATACAGAACACTGATACTTAATCACTCCAAAAGCCTATCTTGGAAGCTAGAAGACTTGTATAAGTTTAAGGCTTTCTATTGCTTACTAGTAGGTAACCTACAGGAGAGATGAGAAACAAGCACATATGTGAAAATGCATGCAACAATACCATACCGGCTTATGTGTCAGCCTTAGGCTTTGGAATACTGGCCAAGGCTATTGGCACCCCCATGGTGCCTTTTTTAGGAGCGTCTCAAAGGTGAATACCAGCTCCGTAAACAGCACAATAACAGAATCAATTAGAGTTATGCTACTCAACACAAGGGGCTGTGATCACAACATGCATGCACTCACAGCACTCCTCAGGATGGACAACGTCAGCATCTGTGCAGTAACTGAGACCTGTCTTAAGGCTCTTGAGAGCACACCAGCACTACCAGACTACAACCCATACCACACATTTTGGCCACAGAACATGGACTGACATAGACATGGAGGGGGTGTATCCATATTCATCAGGGATACATACACCTCCAGTTTAGTGTGGCAGCATGATACCTCTGAGATCATCCATGTGCAGCTAACATCAGCCACAACTGCAGTGTATACTGTGGCCTGCTACAGATCACCCTCCATGACCCAGGACCACCACTCCACCTACCTGCAGACAGTGGAAAACACCCCCACATTAAGGGGAAACACTGCTCAAGATACATACAGATTTTCAAATGCAATCTATAAGCACCTACACGGATGTATGGATCATGCCATCACTGGTAAACCAAGACTCACTCCTCCTAGACAAGGACACCAGTATGGTGGACCCCTGCAATAAACAAGCTATACTACAGAAGTAGGACAGTGTTCCAGACAAACAGCAAATCCCATGAAGGGCAGACATCCATGACCACTATTAGTATGATATGTAGGTCCCTCATGAAATCATTCAAGGCTAACATCAACAGGAAAATATGCAAGGATTTGAAAAATAACCACAAAGCCTTCTTTGGCTATGTCAAGGATCTAAGTGGTGACACACGGATTTGCACTGTGCTGGTGAAATATAGCACAAAATATGCTGACCCTACTGATATCGCCAACATCCTTGCAGATACTCACAGATAAATAATATTTAGCTGACGTTCTACCTAGAATCTTTTTAGTTTTTGCTGTTTTATCCTAATATGCTTGTTTACTGTTTTTGTCTTCTTTATCTCACTTTTGGTATTACTCGCTGCATTATAACCATGCTATTTTGTCGAGCTTAGCGTCGACATCTACCACACCTTAAATACGGTGACTGTGAGTAATTAAATACACTCTCATGTTTGCATCTGATACATGTTTAATCGGAATCCCACATCATCTCAACACATATCTCACCCTATACAGGGCTTGTTTCTAAACCCCATACTTGAATTTAGGTCTTCTGTGTTACACAGGGTATTATACTAGTGTATTTGCACCTATATTTATACCTTGCTGTGCATTTTATGACAACGTGCTGAGTCCATCTATCTTTTCTAAACCCTGGTGTTTTAAAAGGGACAAAGCTGATATTGGCGTGCAGGTTTTTGAAATACTTCCTTGGCACCAAAAGTATCTCCGTGAAGTGATACATTTACTGCTTGTATCGCCGACCTATGTCTGCGCATGTTATATCCTTTCCTTAGTCAACTCACCCCTTCTTACATCAGAAGCTGCAACGCAAGGCTATGCTCCTTATCAGGAGCACTACTTTAGCTCTACAATAGCTGTTTTATTCAGCGCTAGCACATATTTGGTACTTGGCTACCTCTGTAGGAAATTGTAGCTAGCACAACCCTATTGGCAGTCGCTGTGAAAAGGCTATGCTCCTTATTAGGAGTGCTACTTTAGCGGTAAAATAGCTGTTTCACTCAGCGTTAGCACATGTTTTGGTATTTGGCTACCTTTTTAAGAAATTTTAGCTAGCACAACCCTATTGGCGGTCGCTTCTATTGAATTACCTTTTGTAACAACATTGGGTCCACGAGGACTACATTTTTGTCTTTTTTACTCCTGAACCTGGCATATGGTTCTGATTTGATATTGCATTATTTTAAACTAATGTATACCAGTGTCAGCATAATTAAGCGGTCGCTTTGATTGCTAATGCCTTATTCATTAACAACACCAATAGATAGATATGGTCTATGTTACTTTCAATCTAATGTATATCCTTGCTTGCTAATAGACTACTCTATATTATATATTGGAATTAATGCTGATTAGTGAAGATATCCTAGAGTGTACTTGTTACATAGAATCTTATAGAATCTATCTTGAACTATACTCTAGCTTGCTAATAGACTTTTTATATAATTGGAATTAATGCTGATTACTGAAGATATCGTAGAGTGTACTTGTTATTTAGAATCCTTCTTGCTGTTTGTGTTGATTCTCATCATATGAATACAGGTGTATGATGTTAATGTTCATTATTGCATTTTTAGTCTAACAACCTAATTTCTGCTTAATGTCTCATGTTACACTTTTTACTGTACAGTTTTTAATTTGTTGCTCTCATTTTCTTCTCCTTAACCCACCTAGCTTCTAAACTTTTTCTGCTGTAAGACCTGTGCATCCTACCTGCCTAGCCTGCAAGAACCCCCAACATAACTTCAACTATCAAACTACAAGCTAAAGAAGCTGCTGTCCTATTTTCAAAAACTCCTTCCATCCAAAGACTCAGTGAAAGTATGTCTGACCACTCTACTAAATTGCAAAGTATTGTAACTATAACCTAGTCTTTTGCTATAGTGCAGTACTTCGTTTACTCTCCTACCTGAACCAGGTACCCAGCAGCCTACCTCCCCTCTCCCCCTTAAGGTATTTAGCTCTCATATTTTCTGTTATCTAACCCTGTCCTCTTTTCTCTTCATCCTCCTACATATTTTAATGTAATTTCAAACTGTCCACTAGGGGGCTCCCCCTCCAAAGGCTCCCTCTTAGTTCCTAAATAATCCTTACCTGTATCCTTTTTAGTTTAATGCTTAAACTATCTGTTTTACTTCTCTGTCCTGCCATTTATATTACTCTGTCTAGTCCCACATCTCATTCCTCTTTCTTTCTGCTATAGTCCTAATCCCAGCTATGCTACAAATATACTAACTCACCCTCACACTTCGTACTTCCAGAAACTTGGCTGTATTCTGCTATTTCACTGATTGTTTTCTGTGAGCTAGTTCTCACTTGCTTCAACCTGCTCCGTTCACCGTGAAGGCTCAATCCGCTCCCCTACCCTACCCCCAATTTCCACCCACCCCAGTACACGTCCACTTATACTACTCGTAACCACACCCCTATCTCCAATTATCCAATCAACTCTCACTTCCTCATTACTATTATCCATCCTATCCCCTACTGCCATAATTTATCACATGTTTCCTAACTACCCCACCCTTTCTATATTTCATTAATATACTTTTCCTATTAACCAGGTTTTCCCTTTAACATTACTAATCTTTAACTGGCTCATACCTCTGCCTTCATCTCCTTGTAGCTATCTCCTATTCCTCCCTGCTATGCCTACCACATACAAACCTACCCTTAACAATGGCCTTCTCTTTCTCACAATTCTTACCCCTGTATTTTTATCACACTACCTCACTTGCTATGAGTATCATAGCCCCACTAATTTTCAACCCCCCTTAAAGCACACTAATGCAATCTCTCAGCTAACCATAGAAATCCATATGAATATAATATCCTCTTCATCCTGCCTGCTTCCTAAATTTCACAGATCAACCCATATTTTGTATCCACAAACTAGAAAACAACTCCCTCTCTTTTATAAAGTCCTGAAACACCTTCATGGCCCTTTACAGCTCCTATTACTGTATGGAGATGTCCATCCAAACCCAGGCCCAATTAATACAATATCTGAACCCCACACTAACCATCTCATCACTTCTCACATCTCTAATACCTCTGGCAATTCTCTCCTCATAGGTCACCTTAATATTCGTAGTCTAAATAATAAAATAACCCAACTTCATGCCCTTCTACATGTACACTCCTTTGACATCCTATGTCTTACTGAAACATGGCTTAAACCAGATACTAAGGATATAGATATAATCCCTCCAGGTTATAACATCCTAAGATTAGATCGCCTTAATAAAAAGGGTAGTGGTGTAGCAATACTATATAAATCTCATTTACAGGTTATACCACTAAATACCCAACCGCCCACAACCAGTAACATAGAAATCCTAATCTCTAAACTACATATAAATGCTAATAAAGCATTACATATAATTTGTTCCTATATCGCTCCAGGCAACAACATTAACACTCTTGAAACTGTCCTTAATTGGCTCACAACATCTTTTCTACAAGAAACCATAATCCTTAGTGACTTTAACATTGATTGGAACTGTTGTAACTCTTCCCAATCTAATACTCATATAAACCTATATGGTTTCACTCAAACTATTACCTCCCCTACCAGAACCCATAAACATAGCAACAAGCAAACCATCTTAGACTGGATTCTAGTTAACAGTAACCCCCTTTCCTATAAATCAGGTATACTTCCTGATGATATCAGTGACCACTCTATTCTTCATTATCAGACAAAAAACCCTAATTTCTAAACAACCAATCTATAGAACTGTCTGTAACAAAAAACACCTCAACCAAGCTAGCTTTCAAGCTGAACTCAAAGCTTGCAATTGGACACCCCTTAAATTCCTACCACTTGACAAAGCTGTCTCGTACTTTAATAATAAATTTCTACAAATCCTATAACACCATGCCCCCTCTTGAACAGTCAGAACTAAGAACAAACCTGCACCTTGGCTCACTAAGGAGACAAGACAAAAAAATCCTTCAAAGAAATCGAATTTGGCCGAAATGGAAAAATACTAAAAACCCAACTGATCATGAAATCTTTAGACAGTTAAGAAATTCTACAAAAAAATCAATAGTCCAAGACAAAAAGAACCACTACCATAAGCTCCAACAAACACAAAACAAAAACCCTCAAACATTTTGGTCAGTTATAAATTCCCTACTCCACCCTGGCCACTCCAAAACTCCAACCCCAGCTAACTTAACCCAAAATTCTCCCAGCCAAATTGCAAATTCCTTTAATAACTTCTTTGTGGACTCTGTCCAAACATTAGCTAGTACCTTATCACCAGCCAGCATCCCCAACACACACTCACAAAACATTTTACCTCCTCCCCTCCAATTACAGCCTGTTCCCACCTCTCTCATCCATGCCCAGCTTCAAAAACTAAAACCATGTACCCCCTCAGCTGATCTCCTTCCAGCTGAATTTCTGCAAATGGCTGCTGGAGTACTTGCTTACCCTATCTCTATCTTAATTAATAGGACCATCACAGAATGTACTGTACCATCTCTTTGTAAGGTCTCTTATATTACACCTCTACATAAAGGAGGCAACTCAACTGAACTTCCTAACTACCGCCCCATCGCTCTACTTTCTCCTTTAGCTAAAATCATGGAGAGATGCATTCACCAGCAACTTCTCGATCACCTCCTCCAAAACAATCTTTTAGCCAACTGCCAGCATGGTTTTAGGCTTTTTAACAGTACTACTACTGCACTTTTATCTTTCTCTGACTCGATCAATAAAAATCGTAACAACTTACTCACCTCTGCTCTCTTTCTAGACCTCTCCAAAGCCTTTGATATGGTGAATCATCACTTAATGATAGATACACTTACCACACTTTCAACTGATATTCAAACAGCCAAATGGTTTGAATCCTATCTTAAAAACAGACAACAGGCAGTCCTCTGGGACAACAACCTATCAACTTTACTTCCTATCTCACAGGTAGTCCCACAAGGCTCTATTCTGGGGCCCCTCCTATTTTCTATTTTTATCAATAAACTGCAAACATCTATACCACAAACCACCTGTATTCAATACGCCGACAACGCAACCTTAATCTGTGCTGCAGCAACTTCTGCTGAACTTCAGTCCAACACCCAGAAAGTATTTACCTTAGTGGAATACTGGTTCTCTAAACGCTGTCTTCTCCTTAACCCTAAAAAAAAAACTTCTACTGTTTACCCCTACCCAGAAGTCTCCTCCTATTGACTTCACACTTACATAAAAAAATGACACTGTAATTGTACCAGACCCAACTACCAAACTCTTAGACATAACTATTGACCATAACCTCAACTTTGACTCACACATAAATTCAACCATCAAATCAGTGAATTGAAAACTAGTATTTCTCTATAGGCTAAACTCATTCCTTACACCTGTAGCCAGGACTGCTATGGCCCAAACTCACCTACTCTCCACACTTCTCTATGCCTCCCCAATTTTTACAAATCTTTCTAAAAATAATCAAAACAAGCTGGCCACCACTTATTGGCAGGTTTGCCACTGGGTCCACATTCCGTACTCACCACTGTCAAAATCTACATAAACCAGGATGGTTGGAACTTCAAAACCAGCTTCTTTTCCAACAACTAACCATCACCCACAAAATCTTGCATCACCCTACAAATACTCCCATACTCTGTAACTTAATCAACCCCTATAAAAATTTAAGCACCCTTCACTCAGCCAATAAATTACTAGCCGCTACCCTAAAATCCAATAACAAATAAGGTGATTCTCTATTTACTAACACTATTGGAATCCATTGGAATAAACTTCCCAGTAATCTCACATCCCTTTCGTCCACCCCTCTTTTCAAAAAGCATCTAAAAATCTTCCTTAACTCGCAATGGCTGTGTCCATGTACTAATGCTGGCTGAATCTACTTATATCATACCTAACCTTTTTTCTACATTTAAACACTGTTGTCAAAAATGTCCTTTTGTCTTCTTCCTTCGATTCTATATACCTAATTTGTAAGTCATTCTCTCATCGCTCTCTTTTTTTATGTAATGTAAATAAGCTAGACTCATATGACTTTTCATACCATGTATAACTAAATGTATTTTTTTAATATCCCATTATGTCTATATTTACACATGTATATTAGGCTGCATCTATCTGCTGTGGAGTTTTTCTCCCCAGGCCTCTACTGAAAATGGACATATATCCAGCTAGACTAGCCCGGTCAACAAATGTAAAATAAAAATAAAATAAAAAAATACATTCAGTGCATACTTCACCCCCTAAAGATCCGACAACACTACCCAAAAGGTACAGTATCCCACACATCAGGGACACACAGGTGGAAATGGGCCTCTCTAACAGCAGAACACAGCGTCAATGGAGGCAGATGTTGTCCCAGACTGCATCCTGCAAACAGTACAAGACAACCTGACCCCCCACCTAATTAAGCTTTTCAACCTCAGCCTCTCCTCAGGCTACATGCCTATACAATGGCACGTGGCAATGGTTATTCCACTCCACCAAGGTGGAATCACAACTCACCATGGTAACTACCACCCCATAAACCTGACTAGCCTGATCTGCAATGGTAAAGAGCGCATCCTCTTGGCACTCATTAACAAAGACATTGGTAACCTCCAAACACGTGACCCAACCCAGGTCAGCTTGGTTGAGTGCAGTTCATGCCTACTGAACCTGTTTGATGTCTTACATACAGTCACCAAGACATTAGATGTGGGGAGAGGTGATTCCCAAATACTACCTGGACCTTGCCAAGGCTTTTGACACCATGCATCCCTCAGGTATTATTGATAAACACACCAGCCTGTACATACACCCATACATCACAGGTTGGGTTGCCAATGGGCTTACACGCAGAACCCACATGGTATGGCTAGTGGTTTCTAGGTCCAACTCTTGACCAGTCATGACTGGTGTTCCACAGGACTCAGTCCTTGGAGCCCTATTGCTTGGCATATACTTCTCAGAGGTACAGGCAAACACAGGTGGACTATAGCAGACCATGTTTGGCAATGACTGCAAACTGGGAGCCATGATTGATAGTCCAGCTGACACAGACATCCCTCAAGGGGCCTCACAGAGATTGACACAGGGTGTCAAAGTCATGGCCTCCAGCTAAGTGCCACTAACTGCATGGTCATTGCATTGTGGAACATTAAGCAAGCACATAGTAACACATAAGTGGCAGCCGCTTTACTACGGATGAGTTAATGGGGTATCTGTGGACTAAGGTAGATAGTGATCTCTCCTTTGACAATCATATCTCCAAAGTAATTAGGACATCCTTCTATGTAGGCCATCTGATTAGTAAAGGGTTCCCATCTAGACATACTGGGGATATAGTGCCCTTTTACTCATAGCTCATTAGTTCCATCATAGGGTATAATAAACCATTTGGGACGTACCTCAGAAGACACTTCCAACAGCTGGAAGGTCCCCAAATGTATCTCACCAAAGGGATTACTGGCCTCAAACATATGCCCCATGCAGCCAAACTGAATAAACCCCTGCTTTACTCAGTAGCATCTCGTTTAGCCAGAGATGATCTCTGCTGGCCAACACAGCCATGTCGAACTCAGGCTTAATGGATATGCTCCACCTATGGGAATCCATGTCACAGTGAGCTACACACTTTAGTGAGCTGAACCTTTCCTCAACAATAACTGGAAGATGCTGGAGGGACAGATTCATGCCACAGACACTCCCCATACTTTGGAACAACATCCCTAACTACATTATACAGAGCCCCTCACTAACACTCTTCAAGAGAAACCTTGAAGAGTGGACGGGGAACAGTAGATACAAGCAAGGGATCCTACCATTGGCTCTGCTCCACAGAGGGACATTTAATGAATCAATGGGGTGGCAAAACTGATACATTTTGGCTAGGCTTATGAATGGCCTCTGGCAGTTGTCCAAATACCTACCTATGAACCTATACATACAGTATCAGCACATGCTGATAGCTTAATTTACTGTTCAGTTGTTGACTTACCTTGTGCCAATGGCAGTTGTGTGTGTAATAGCTGAGGGCTGCCTATGTTGGATGCACACAGTAGACTGCCTATACATGACAATTTATAGGTAGTCTTGTGAGTGTGTGCCATCCATTTTTACTGTGTGTGCAGGTGGAGAAAGGTGTCAGTCCCTAGGTGCCTACACTGTCAGTGTGTGTGCTATACGTTCCCTCCTTGCCAAGGCATGGGCATACTGGGCACACATCTGTCTGCCTAATGGGGCTGGCTAAGGGTGTTTATGGTCTGAGTACCTCTGTGCCTGTGGGGCCCTTGGCAATGGTGGTGGGCTGCGAGGGCCTTCACCATTCTGTCCCTGCTGCAGTTGTTTCCGCAGGATCATATTGTGTAGCATGGCACATACTATGAAGATGTGGGCACACATGCCTGGAGAGTATTGCAAGGCTCCACCAGAAATGTTCAAGCAATGGAACTGTGATTTCAGCATCCCAAACACACGCTCTATGATGATTCTGGTTATGGCGTTCCTGCATGGGTGTGTGTGCATTTCTGATGGGAGTCATCATCCACGGTTAAGTGTATAGCTGGCATCCCCCACCAGGCCATTTGGGATGTCCCCCCTGGAAAATACCTGATACAGCTGTGAGGCATGCCACATGTGGGAGTCGTGATAACTTCCAGGGCTGCCAGCACACACATCCATGATAATGCCCTGGGCATTGCACATGACTCAGCTAAGCAAAACTATGGCCAGTTCAATGCACCCCTACCCTGCAGCTTTGCCTAGCTAGGGGCAAACCAGTTTAGCAATGCTCCAATGTGCTTACAGCAATGGTGACACACCCCTCTCTTGATGTCATCTTTATCTCAAGGGCACACCTCGGTGTTATAACACTACGCTGTGAGGTGCATCCTTACACCAGTTGGGAATCTGTGATTCAGTATTACTCCTCTCATTTGCATGGCATTAATTACTAATTCCTAGCAACCTCACATAACAATGTCACAGCCCCTTAGCAATTCTTGTGCCATAGTATGCCTCCCTTTGACTATTATGGGGAAATCATATTTTATATTTTTATATTTATAGTGTGACTATATATATTAAATGTTAATTTTATACTGTTTACATTTCTGCATGCTTACACTATGCCTGTACCACTTCCTGGATTGCTACATACCAACAGCTAGTACTTGGATATATGTGGCCATATTTGGTTTTGGAACGCTGACGCTATGCCTGCATCTGGTGCAAGCTTTATGAATCCCGAGGCCTGTCTTCATTTATTAACTTTGTTGCACTGAGGAAGGCTAGGTTATCCAAAACTGGTTTACTGCATATTTTGTATAATTTGTGCATTCACATGGGTTTTCAACACCCCTATTGATGCTCTGAACAGTTTTTTATTAAACTGTTGATTTACAATCACCTCATTGTGCTGGCTTTGTTTTTGGAGTATTGATGCGTGGCTGGCACAGCTCAACAATTTGCTGTAGGATGTCCCTGTCCACCCTATAGCGCTCCACTATCTTCAGCTCATGTAGCCCCTGTTTGGTTACCCTGGGTCTGTACACTCTTCTCCTTCTCCTCACTGTGGGTTGGTCATCAGCATTCAAATCCTCTCCACCTTCAGCCTCTTCCACATTGATGTATGAGAGTGACAGCAGCTCCAATCATTTTGTTAGTTTTGTCTGTTAAAATTTCCCCATCTGTGTACACCGATGGTGTACAGTTTTGGAAAAAACCAGAGTGAAAGGTGTTTGCATAGTTTATAGTAGTGTGCTGGGCTGGGCTTCTGCCTATGTAATTGGCTGATTCTGATACATTTCACCTGCCAGCTATGCTAGTTCTCCTTGATTGCCTTCTTACTGCTGTTTTCCCTTCCCATTACCTTCCTGTTTAAGCCCCGAGTCACGCCACACATACCCAGTGCTCAGATGTGAACAGAGCTGCTATTTCCTGTTTTTTTGTTTTGTTTGTTTAAAATCTGGTGCATGGTGCATACACACGTTTAGACAATGTAAATCCCCTTCCTTAGATGTGCTTAGCTAAGGGCAAACACAGGTCACAGAGCCCCAATAAGCTTACAGCATGCATGACCCACCCCCTTATGAAGTCAGCTACCTCTTAGGCTTGCACCATGGTGTTACTGCACTTACACAGTTGGGTGCTAGCTAACATTGACGGGAAATTTGTGATTCAGTATCAATCCTCTCATTTGCATGAAACTGACTGCTAATGCATGGTTACAAGACTGACACTCAGCCTTCCCCCTTAGCAACCACTATTCAACGGTATTGTTGTCTTCTGCATGCCATTGGCTATTATGACAGAATGCTGATTTTGGTTTAAAAGCTTATTTCCAGCTTTTTGTTTTTATTTTTTGGGCCGATCCGATTTGTGCACCACTGCCCTGCATTTAAACAGCTGAAATCAGCCAAAAAAAGTTATTTTTTATAATTTTGCAACTATTTACCATGACAATGACCATATATTTGGCCATTGGCCTGCCTACTACATTGAATACATACTTTCCTTGGAGCTGTCATGCCTCCGTTTTGTAATTTGCAGAAATGTATTCAGTTAGTAACCAAATTCATTTCTGCAGGTTACACTATTCCTGCACAGATGCCTGCATGCTTCCTGGATCACTAATTCACCTCATTTGCATTGTTTTCACCTGCAAATGGGGTAATTAGCATGCAGGAGCTGTGTCCATGCAGGAATAGAGTTGGAGCGAGCACTCGTGCACATCCCGTGAGCTCATCCCTGGATCGCTCCTCGGCCATATTGCTTGCAGCAGCTCTTGCACTATTCCTGCACACTGTGCAGAGCTTGCTGAATCTTGGGGCTTATCAATATTTGTTTGTGTACCAAACTGATATGAATAGTGAGTATAGAATAAGGAATAATGTTGTCTTATACCATGTATATCGTTAAGGTTCGTCTGGTTTGTAAAGTCATTTAACTTCTTGGCTTGAGATTTTAGTTTTATTTTACCATTTTTAGAAGTATCATTGCCTGATAATAAGCAGATAAAATGGGACTATATCAGTTCATTGAAACAGCACATTGAATACAACGGCCTTGAACTTCTAACCACGAAATCTAAAAACATCGAAAGCTCAGAACAGCAAATTGTTTTACTGGGAAAAAATTCACTGTTCCGAGAAATACACACACTACACAAGCACACCAAAAAAACACAAATCCACACACATACACTTAAAATCCTACATCAAACCCTACACTAAACTGTACATACAGTACTATCTATCCACTATCCTTAACCCAAACCCTAATCCTAAAGTCCGTCACTATCGCACACTCACCTCACTCATGCACTAACCCTAACTCAAATCACTGGGAACTGCTGCTGTACGAACACAATAAATATTTATTAAAACACTGAGAGCAAAATTACAAACATCTCATTTTAAAAATACTTACACCAATCAGTACTCAAAAATTTTTCTGTGGGTTGTCCTAATACAAACTATTCAATTAATAATTAAAGGCACATATTACTACTGATGTTTATTCAATAAAATAAAAAATATGAAAATAAAAATTCAATAAAAAGCACGCCTATTTTTGAGAGTATCATTCAGCCCTGGTTTAATATGGGCTGTTAGATCTAAAATCCATTGTGATTCTATAGCCTCTGTTTTCAGCCTGATATCACCACCTCTCTTGTTGAGAAAAACATTAGCAATCACCCTAAATTTAAAATTATGTGTTGGGTGATCTGATTATATAGTGCATTGTGCTCATCACAATTCCTAATGGAGCCTAAATGTTGCAGGATCCTGGTCTTTAACATATTGTTGGTCTTGCCAACATAATATCCTTGACATGATGTACATCCTGCCATATATACCACATTAGTGGTCCTACAGGTAGCTTTCCCCTTAAATGTAAAACTCTTCCCTGTTAACGGATGTATAAAAACTGTCTCCCTATTAATATATTCACAGGCCTTACAACTACCACATGGCACAGTGCCCTGGGACCTAGGTAAGCATGTGACATCATTATTGCCCCTATCTCGACAGAGTATATCCTTCAGATTCTTGTTCCTCTTATAACTAAACTGCGGGATTTCCCCTACTATGTCACTCAGGTTCATATCACTTGTAATGATATTCCAATTTCTCTTAATGATGTCACATACCCCTTGAATGTTACTCCCATAGATCAAAGTCACTCTAGGTTTCATGTCCTTGTTCCTATCATTATTATTATAGCCATTTTGACTGCTGTCATTACTTTCTGACCTTGTATCTATCCTAAGCCATGGCTTATATTTCCCTTTCCTATTATCACTGCCTCTTATAGCTGCTGCTTCCACTAAGTCATGTCTATATCCCCTATCCTGAAAACACTTCTTCAAATTCACTACCTCCTTCTCAAATTGGTCATCCAACCAGGGCTGAATGATATGGTACCCCTGAAACCCACTCTCAAAAATAGGCGTGCTTTTTATTGAATTTTTATTTTCATATTTTTTATTTTATTGAATAAACATCAGTAGTAATACGTGCCTTTAATTATTAATTGAATAGTTTGTATTAGGACAACCCACAGAAAAAGGCGGGTTTTTTTTTTTGAGTACTGATTGGTGTAAGTATTTTTTAAAAATGAGATGTTTGTAAGAGCACTTTTGTCTGATGAAGGGTTTAGCCACTTTGTTGTTTTTTACTCTCAGTGTTTTAATAAATATTTATTGTGTTCGTACAGCAGCAGTTCCCAGTGATTTTCTTACTTTGCATTTGTTGATAATTGAAAGCACTGGGATTAGGCTAAGCACTAGCTTTCTTCTTGGACTAACCCTAACTCACATAACCCGCCCTGACCCTAAAGTATATCACACACTCACCCCTGCACTAACCCTAATGAACATACCCCACCCTAACCCTAAAATCTGTCACTATCGCACACTCACCTCACCCGCACCCTAACCCTAACTCACATACCCCACCCTAACCCTAAAGTCTGTCACTAACACAAACTCACCTCACCCGCGCCCTAACCCTAACTCATATACCCCGCACTAACCCTAAAATCTATCACTATCACACACACGCACCTCACCTGTGCCCTAACCCTAACTCACATACCCCGCCCTAAATCTAACGTCCGCACAATCGCACACCTACCTGAACCCAATCCGTAACTTTCCAACACAGTGCTGAAAATAGCAAAGCCACAGAAATGGACAACCGCATTCTTTCCCTAGGAAAAAATTTGGTTATTTGCAGCTTCGATATTTTCAGCGTTCGCTGCTTTTGGTTTGATATTAGACCATTCAAAATATTAACACTTCGATGATCTAATATAGACCCGTTAAAATCCCCTATTGCTATAATTTCCCCTTTTGCCTTTAAAATAATCAGGTCCAAATATTTGTCAACATATTGAGTACTCAGTCTTGGTATCCACTATGTATTAATCAAAGTATAATACTTCCTATTGATTTCCAAAATAACCATGCTTAGCATCCCATCTTTATCTGAAATTGTATCTATAATTCTTGGCATAGTATAAGTATTTTTCCATAGAATAAGAGTGCCCCTTTTCTTAGTCTTAAAACATGAATCAGCAAGAATGATATAGCCATTGAATAAGTATATTTGTAGATCTTTTTTAATAGATGGGTTTCCTGTAAAAAGATGATCTGGGCTTTATGCTATTTGATATATTTAAGCAAAGCAGCTCTTTTGACATTATTGTTCAAACCATTAATATTTAATGATAAACATTTATAAGCCATTGACTATAATGTGTATGTTATTACTAACTGAAAGACCTTTCTTCCATGTTGACTTGAAATCTGCTGAAAACTTACTTATCATGGATGCATAACATTTATTAAACACTACTTTCAAAAACCCAAAACTATTTAAAAACACATACATGAAACATAAAGTTTCTGGTTTAGTTAAAACTTAACTAAACCATCTACCCACCACCTCTCCAATACTAAATTACACAAATTATCCATCTCTGCTTAGACAATAGTATACAATCAAAAAAGAAAAACATCATGAAAGTAACTAAAGAAATCTGAATCCATGAAATATACATTAGAATGAGAGTGTTCAATATATCTGAAGCTATATGAATATGTCACATATGATAATAGCACCTCTAATACATAGATATGTCAGAAATATGCATCAGATCAAAGTATGTATAAACATTAGAAGCTGAAAGCTAAGAAGATTGTCATTATTTCCAAGACTTTTCAAGAAACATCAGAGAATTTAACCATTTTGTCAGTCATTTCTCTAACATTTCCATGAAAGGATCTGTTGAATATATATATATATATATATATATATATATATATATATATATATATATATATAGATATAGATAGATAGATATATAAAACACTTATTACAACATAACTATTATATTTTGCAATTATACACAAAGTACTCATATGTATTAACAATATCTATGTTGATGTCTTTCATCAGGAAGGGGGAGAGAGAGAGAGAGAAAAGGGGCCTCACAGCCCTCTGTTTAGTTACTAAAGGTTTAGTTAAATAACATAAGTCTAATGTTAATATGCTTAATGAGTTTTCTAATGCAGCTCCTAGTTCACTTGATTTCATTTAGTTACTAATAGTGTCAATGAATCTGCAGAATGTATGCATCTATAAGATAACATAGGCATTTTCAAAGGAGTTAAACACTTTTATCAGAACTAATTATTTACCATTTAAAGTATCTAGTGAAGGATAACAGAATTTTAAGAGAAAAAAATTCTAAGAACAACTATTTAACACGTTCAAAAGGTCAAATGATGTCATCACTGTTGTTTCCTCAAGCTGCAGCTTCATAAATGTTTTAAAAAGTATCTAAATTGGCTCATGCACAACAGAAGTTGTCTGTAGTGAAGAAAAAAAAAGCATTTTCAGTGCAAAATTCAGATCTTGAAGTTTTAGAGTTTACAGAAAGCAAAAAAAAAAAAACACTCAAGCTGCCTTGTCAGTGCATGTCATGAATCACCAGAATGTGAACAGTCACACAGACCACCAGTTTCCTCACAAAACATCAATATCATGAAAAAAATAACCCTTTCATGTAAAAACAGCTATTTAGAAGTAACAATAGCTGCCTCAAATCAGAAATCATATTATAACATTTCAATCATTTACCCACCAGTTAACCAGGCCAGAGAGAGAGAGAGAGAGAGAGAGAGAAAGGGGAACCTAGTATATATATATATATATATATATATATATATATATATATATATATATATGAAACTTATATTTAGCTATCTATAAAACACCATTAATGTACTGTATTAATGTTTAACTGTATCTAAACAAAGAGTCTAAAACATCTAGTTAGAAACACTAATCAGAAACAACTTGTTACCTCCATCACTGATCTGCTAGAAAAAATTCACTTTGGTATTAAGTCAAATTATACTATTACTGAAGAATTAGAAGACATACATCATTTGTAGTTATTTAAAAGGGAAACGTAAAGTACTTATAATGGGGAAAAGACAGAAAAGGAACATTGGTAACAAAAACAAATAGGAAGAAAGGAGAGAGAGAATGTTATTTAAATACTTAGTGATATATGTCATTAGAAGAAGTAGATATAGAAAGAAAAAGAGAAAGTTAACAATAAAAATCATTCATATTACCTTACAGCATAGAGACTTTCCAGAATCAAATATATTATGATTCTTAAAACAAAGCATTTAATATTAGAAGGGATTTATTCATTTGTCCTTTAGTTTCTTAGTTTTGTTTGTGCCTTCCTTCACAGACCATCCGTTTTTTGTTGCCTATCTCTTCAAACTCTGGAATGACCATTCCATTTCTTCCATGCCTTGCAGTGTTTTCTTCTTTTGGATAAATCCTACCGCTTCTTATAGGGAATCAAAGATCTTCACTACTTCTGGCAAGGTGAATTTTATTCTTGCAGGAAAAAGAATTTGAGCTTTAATATTGGCTTTTTTCAAGGACTTAATTAGAGAAACACACTCCTTTCTTCTGGATATAACTGTAGAGATGTAGCCATTGTCAAAACAAATAACTTTTTCATCCATCTAGATAGGGGAATTACTCTAAGCTGATTTCAGCACTAAGACCTTGTCTTGTGAGGAAAGAAATCTAACTATTATAGACCTAGGGTTAGATGAACTCAGAAATGAAGGTGGATTTGTCAGGGACTGAGGAGCCCTCTAAATTCCAAAAGAGCGGGATTCAGGCATGTTTAGTGCTGATGACAACCATCTATTGAAATTGAATCATGTTAGCACCCTCTTCTTTCTCAGGAATTCCATATATTCTTGTGTTATTCCTCCTTGGTCTACTTTCAAGGTCTTCCAGTTTCCCAATCAGCCTGATGTTTTGTTTCAGAAGAAATTCATTGTGATGTTCATTTTATGTCACTCTAGTATCTAGGTCAGTTGCTGTTTCCTCTAAGGCAAGAATGTGTTCAGATTTTTTTTTTACTATTCCCTTTAGAAATTCCAGTTCTTTACTGAATTTTTGTTTGATAATATCCATTTTGTTTTCAAATTTGTCCATTTTTAGTGATAGTTCTTGGATGTTTGCTATTATAAGATGTAGTTATTCTTCACTGCACTCTCCTGGTATGGGTTCTTCAAGTTGCTCATATTGAGATCTCCAGTAGAAAACTTCTTGACAGGAATAATTAAAAAAATATCTTGACTATGTATTACTTTTTAGAAAATAATAAAGAGTCTATGTTAATCTAACTTTTAGTATACTTTTAGTTAGATTTTTCTAAAAATTAAAGTATATTTCCTGTCAGGATATTAAAATCTAAGCAGAGCTATGGATTTCTGCTGCTATCAGACTGGCATCTTGGCCCCGCCCCATTAAGCCATTTCTTATGCATCTGAAGAATCATAATGATACTGTTATTTTTTTTACTTATTGATTAATACAAAACACAATTTCAGTGACAGGGAAGCCCATTGCCAACACAATTTCAGTGACAGGGCAGTCCATTGCCTTCTCCATTCAATATGAGGATATCTTTGTGTATCAGCTAGCAACTCTATTTCCACTGCAAATTTCCTCTTGTTCCAATGCAGCAACTAAAGCTTACAGTAGTTTCCAAGACATATAACGTTGATTGTTGCCTTGAAATATAACAACTGTGATCACTTGCCACTGTACTGAGCATACTAAATATAAAATTATGGCTGCGGCTAATTCGTGTAATTTAGATCACTGGATCCAAATTTCCCAATTTCTTGGATAACTTACACTGATAAATTATTCATGCATGTCCTTTCCTACCCAGTTACACAACATTCATAATCATATCTCATATTTTTATATCAGTCAGCTGTATTGTTTGCTGCTTTGATTTATATGTGTTGCTAAACACATAATAGGTCCAGTTGTCATGCAGAAATCCCATTAGATAAATATAAAAAGTTAGTATACAATTATTTTTTGTACATCTTATCATATTGTAAAACAAAGAATGCTAGAGCCATGGAAATATGGAATAGTGTAAAACACAGAATGTTATATCCTTAGAACTATGGAAGGTAAACACAACTGTCTTTTCAATGAGTAACACACATATTGCCTAACATTTATATTTTTCCCCCTTGGCCTACACTGAAAATAAGTAATACCATGCTGGACCTTCCCTATCAGCTAAAAAATATAAATAAATAAATAAACCCATTTCTTCTCATTTGTGTGCATATGTATAATGCATGCTTGCATATAAGTCATAAAAGCTACATCTACATCTAGACACTTTGCTTTATTTCTGGAACACAGGTGATGGTAGTATCTGATACTACAGTGAATACAGTGACACACTAGTGGGAGGTCACTGCTACATCATTTGTCTCAGTTGTATACTTGTGTACCACTAGTATCTGGAGCTAAATACTCTTCTTCTGGTATGTAACTGGTCATTCTTATATGTACATGGATGGACCACATTGCTATGTCTGGTACTACAGAGGCAGATTAACCAGATTAGTGTAACTATAACAGAAACTTTCAAGTGTATATGTAGAGGGATGGAGTTAGAATGCCCCATGCATTTTTGTATGCTTATATGTGCCATTTGACAAATGGGTACACTACCCATTTTTTTATTTTATTTTAGTGTATTTTTTAATTTTTCCAAATATTTGGGTTTATAACACCGTGGCAGGAGAGGTCCCATTCCTCATAAAGGAATGATTAAAGTTCAAGAGATTAACATTGCTTTAGTCCTGATGTCTGCCTGGAGTGCTCCTCTCACCACCAGCAGTGTGCCTAGAATTGTCTCCTTCTGCACTTCATATAGACTTACATATCGGTGCCATATGGGAGTATGTTTTACCATCCTTGTTTAGAAGTCCTGTTGTTCCTACTGTCAAAGTTATCTGTATGCCATGTTAGCCTGGTTTCTGCTTGCATATCTTGGCATTTTAAGGCTTCAAGTCTCTCGGTATGCAGGACACTATAATCACTATGTTAGCTATTCCCATGATTAATGTTACTTGTGCCATTTTTTATTTGACTACTATATATGTTTTCTTGCTTCTTAACAGTTTGTATTGAATGATCCCATTTGATTGCAGCTTCTTTATTTTCAGTAATTCTTTGTGGTTTATCATCTCAATACTTCTTAGCTGCCTGTTATGTTGTAGTATTTCTACAATCCCCAATGCAATAGTTTTGCCACGTTATTGTGACTTTCACTATACAGACCTTCAGCCATGAGTATATTACAAACAGCAACAAAATGTGCAAGTGTTTCTAGTTCTGTGTTACATACAGTATACCTACATTTATCTGTATTTCTCACTTTTTCTATAGACTTTGGAAACCAGCATGTACGTAGTCCACTATCTTGAGCTGCCATTATTAACCTTTCATCTTTTGCTTTAAATACCCATCTCCATAGCCATTATTTATCAAGAACTAATAAACATATGTTTTTTCCTCCAGTCCTCCATAGATGCCACTATAATTGTAGGCTTTCCATTTTTCTGTCATTTTCTTCTCTTTGTATTGTTTGCACTCTTTCTTTCAATTTTGGTACATTTTGTTGCTGCCTGATTTTTGTGTATCAATGATTTGATTTCCATCCCCATCCTTTCCAGAATTCTCCTTCTAATCTGAGCAAAGAAATTCTCATCACCAAACTAATAACAAACAAAAATAAATGCAGATACATTGTCTGCATTTATATTCCACCTGGCAAGAATGATAATACTCTAGAAAATATCTTACATTGGCTAGCTTCTAACTATCCCCAGGAAACCATTGTCTTGGGGGACTTTAACATTGATTGGAACACCTGTCCCTCTGAAACTCCCTCCACCCAATTAAACTTCCATGGGTTTACTCAGATCATTGCCATCCCCAACAGATTTAGCAAAAGTAGAGTCAAAGATAGTATCATTGTTTGGATACTTATTAACAGCCACCCCAAAAAGTACAAGTCAGGTACATTACCCAATGATCTAAGTGATCACTGCCTTACCTTTATTATTATTATGCTCAAAGCTGACATTCCCAACCAGCCCACATATAAAACTATAAGAAACTTCAGGAACTTTAACCTTGACAGCTTCCAAAATGAACTCAAAACATGTGATTGGAATGTCTTGAAATGACTCCCATTACAAGAAGCAGTTGAGTACTTCAATGCCAGATTTCTGGCTATCCTTAACCACCATGCTCCTACCCGTACCATCTGTGTAAAAGCCACAGTTGTACCATGGCTATCTAAAGAAATAAAAAACAAAATTAAACTAAGAAACATCTCCTGGACCAGGTGGCATGTTATCAAAGCCCCTATGGACCAAGTAAGATACCAGCAGCTAAGGAATCAGACCAAAAAAATCTGCCATTCTAGACAAAAAAAAAATCACTACACCCTCCTACAACAAATATAGCAGCAAAATCCTCAAAAGTTCTGGGCTGGTATTAACAATCTTCTTCACCCAGGCCATTCTGCCACTCCTACCCCATCAGCTGCCCTTGATAAATCCCCTGTAGAAATTTCAAACAGATTCAACTCCTTTACTGAAACTATTCAGTCTCTAGCTACCCATCTTACTCCATCGGACACAAACACCAGCTCTGGCACATTTAGCCCTGGTCCACCCAGCACCCTACCCACCTTTACCTTTCAAACCACACCTACCAACCTGATCCAGACTTTACTTAAAACGCTTAAGCCTACTACACTAGCTGCTGACCACCTCCCAGCTGAATATCTTCAAAAACAGCTGATGCCAAAGCACTTCCCATTTCTATTCTGATCAACAGATCCATCTCAGAAGGATCCATCCCAACAATATGGAAACTATTACATTATACCTCTCCATAAAGGAGGAATTTCCACAGAACTATCTAACTTTAAACCTATAGCCATTCTTTCACCACTAGCTAAAATCATGGAAAGATGCATACACAAACAAATCATGCACTTTCTTATTCAAAACGGAAAGCTCGCCGACTCTCAGCATGGTTTTAGGCCATTCCACAGTACCACCACGGCTCTTTTATCTTTCTCTAATGTCATCAGTCTTCATCGTAACAACAACAAACTATCTTCAGCACTATTCCTAGATCTATGAAAAGCTTTTGATATGGTCAGCCATCAGCTACTGATCAATACCCTACAAACTGTCGGTTTAGACCAACACAAAATACAATGGTTTCACTCCTACCTAAACGGTAGACAGCAGGCTGTCTTATGGCAGAGCAAGCTGTCATCCCAACTTCCTCTAACCCTAGGTGTCCCACAAGGGTCCATACTATGTCCCCTTCTTTTCTCTATCTTTACCAGTGATTTGTACACACCATCCCAGGAGTGACCTGCATCCAATATGCAGATGACTCAATGCTAATATTCTTCGCTTCCTCTCTTACACAACTTCTAACCCTCACCCAGACCACTTTCAGCATGGTAGAAACATGACTAGCTAATCGCCGCCTGCTTCTAAATCCTTACAAAACCAAGCTGCTACTTTTCTCCCCCAAACATAGAATTTCTCCTCCTTCCATTAACATCAAATCTAACAATGACACCATTATCTCCCCTGATGACCATACAATGCTTCTAGATGTAATAACAGACAACAACCTTAAATTTGATAAACATGTAAATCACACTATTAAGTCTGTCAACAAAAAACTTGGCTCCCTGTACAGAGCCAAACCTTTTTTACTCCCCTAGCTAGGGTAGCTATTGCAAGACCACACCTCCTCTCTACCCTTATGTATGCCTCCCCTGTACTCGCCAACCTATCCAAAACTGATCTCAACAAATTATCAGGATGTTACAATCATATAGCCAGATATGCTACTGGCATGGCTTTTAGGACCCACCATTGCCAGAACCTCAAAGCACTGGGATGGCTAGAGTATCCTACCCTTCTATAGTTCAACCAGTTTATAGTAGCGCATAAAATACTCCATCAACCTGATAACACCCCTGCCCTCAAAAATATTCTCACCCCTCATTGTGCCCCCAGGCCATTACGCCCAGCTGATAAATTATTGATACTGACTGAAAAATCCAACAACTCTGCAGGTGATGCTATATTTGCCAACTCAACCGGTAAAATCTGGATTCTACCCCATACTACCATTACCAAGGAAACCTCACTACCCCTATTTAAAAGAGAACTCAAAAAATACCTCATATCTCATTGGCTGTGCTCTTGTTTTAAACCTGACTAATAACTTCAGTAATACAGGCCTTGCTACCCAACCTGGTGTTTAGCCAAGTATCTATGCCTCATAGCATTTGAATGTCTAAGCACTGTGAATTATGAAATCTGATTGTATTCTATGTTCACATTTTCTGATACATCTCTGCCAATCAGATGTAAGTCTGCACATTGTGCATATTGATATCTGCCTGTATTCTTTGTCTATATTTTTCTAAACATGTCTGCCTGAGTTTATCACTCAGTGATCTATGTACTGTCTCTTTTTTGGTATGTGGAGCTTTTCTCCCCAGTCCTCCACTGAAAATGGACATATATCTGGTTGGACTATCCCAGTCAACAAATGTAAAATAAAATAAATAAATAAATAAAATAAATAAATAAATAAATATCATCTTAGACTTGTTTTATTTGTAGCTTAGAATATTCACTAACTTTCTACCTGATGTCAATAAATTTTATGCAGTCAATGCAGTAAATGCTCCACCCCAAAACTTGTATGTAAACAATCCAATAGCAAACAGAGTCAACACATGGCTAAACATTGGGCTGGATTCACGAAGGCTTGCACGGAGTCTAAGAGTAGAGTAAGACTCCATGCAGCCAACATGTCCGCCGAGCGATGCAGGAACAGCCAGTAGGGGTGCAAGAGAGCTCCTAAAATGACTCTTACATGGACAGGGCTAAGGTATGCAAATTACCTCAATTTCAGGCAAAGCTATGCAAATGAGATAAATTTGCAATCCAGGAAACCTGAAACTGTCTGAGTAAGAGTAGTGTTATTTGCAGAAATGTACTCCTTTGACAACTGAGTACCATTCTGCAAATAGCAAAACGGAGCTGTTACAGCTCCAAAAAAAGGATGCATCCAGTTGAGGAAGCATGCCAATGGCCAAAACGACAGCCATTGGCAATGTTCACCAATGCAAAATAAAAATAATTTTTTTTTTATCCCGATCTCTGAAGTTTAAGCACAGCGCAGTGCCATGCAAACGTGCTGTGCTCTAAAAACCAGAAAAACAATAATTAAAATCCACAAATATGGATTTTATTGTAAGTCTTAATTTACAATGGAAGAGAATGGCAGGTCGAAGACAACATGGCTACCGAGTAGAGGTTGCTAAGGGGGGAAGCTCAGTCTAGGAGATGTAACCAAGCATTAGTAGGCAATTCTATGCAAATGAGGTGAAGGATAGTGAATCCCAAGTTTACATAGCAAATGAGCACAGTCAATGGAGTGAAGGAGTAGGATAAGGGGAGTATCAGAGTAGAAGATAGGTGATATCATAAGGGGGGTATGTATGAAAGGAATGAAGCTCATTGGAACAGAGTGGCATGTGTTTGCTGTCAGTTACTCATCACTGGAAGACGTGTGTCAACAGGTACCCTAGCTAAAGGCAAGAAATTGAAGGTCTATGCCATGGATAGCACTAAAGTTTCTTGATGAAGTGCTTGCAACGTGTTTGTACATGGGTGCACACCTGTATATTCAAGTAAGACTGTGTGAGAGTGTGTGCACCTGTGTGCACATGTTTAAGCTAGAGTAAGCATGTCAAAGGTTGTTGAAATCTGTGTAAGCGTGTATGCACCTGTGTGCGCACGTTTTAGCAAGAATAAGCAGGTTTTAGTCCATGTAAGCATGTGTGCGGCGTGTGAGCTGCTGTGCGTGTGCTTACACTTGTGTGCATGGCGCTGCCCCACTGAGGGAACAGAAAGGGAAAAGGAAGCACAACACATAGTAGGAAGTTAACCGATGAGAACTAGCAGAGCTAGCAGGTGAAAACAATCAGAATCAGGCAATTACACAGGCAGTACACTAGCCCAGCCCAGCCAAGCACTTAAAACTCTGCAAACAACTTTCCACTATGTTTCTCTCAGAGGCACTGCAACACTGCAGTAAGCTAATAGAAGTGAAAACTGAAAAAGCTTTACTGAGAAAAAGAAATGTTAGGGGCTGCCATTGCTGTTATAAGGCGACATATGCAACATGCTGAGGGTGGTGACAATGTGAATGCTGCTGGACAACCCACAGTGAGGAGAAGGAGAAGAGTGTACAGGCCCAGGGTAACCTATCAGGGGCTACATGAGCTGGAGATAGTGGAGTGCTATAGAGTGGACAGAGACCTCATGCAGCAAATTGTTGAGCTGTGCAGGCCATGCCTCACACACAGAACCAACAGAGAGGAACCCATCCCAGTGGAAACCAAGGTATGTGTTGGCCTAAGAATATTAGCAACAGGTACCTTCCAGAGACCAACTGGTGATATGATGGGGATATCACAGGCATCAGCATCCAGGGTACTGCACTAGTTCCTAGATGCCATGTCAGCACATGTCAGTGATCATGTATATTTCCCCAATTCCCATGAGGTATTGGCCAGCAATATGCATCTCTTCCAGCAAATAGCGGAATAACCTGAGGTAGTGGGTGCAATAGACTGCACACACATATGCATCAAAGCACCAGCCGGTGAGAGGGGTAGGGTCTACTTTAACCGCAAGGGCTTCCCCTCCATCAACTGCCAGGTTGTGTGTGATGCCCAGGGCATAATACTGAATGTGTGTGCTGGCTGCCCTGGAAGCTACCATGATTCCCATATCTGGCATCTGATACAGCTGTACCAGACATTTGCCAATGGGGACATCCCTCATGGTCACCTAGTGGGGGATGCTGGCTATGCACTGGAGCCGTGGCTGATGACACCCATCAGAAATGCACACACACCTGAACAGGAATGCCATAATGAGGCACACGCACAAACACAAAATGTAATCGAGCATGTGTTTGGGCTGCTCAAGTCATGGTTCCAGTGCCTGGACACATCTGGTGGAGCCTTGCAGTACTCACCAACTACATGTACCCAAATTGTCATGTTATTTGCTATGCTACATAATATGATCATGTGAAAACATCTGCAGCAGGAGCAGCATAGGCCCGGACCAAATAGTCCCCCACCATTGCCAAGGCCATCACAGGCAGAGCGTGACTCAGAGGAGGAACAACCTGAGCCTGCCCCAGTAGGCAGAAGGAGGCATGCCCAGTATGCTTTGGCCTTGGCAAAGAGTCAACGCATAGCACATACACTGGCTCAGTAGGAACCCTGGAAATGATACCTCTCTCTGACTCGCACAAGTAGTAAAAGGGATGCCTAACTTGACACTACCTGTTTTCAAACATGTATAGGGAGTGTAGTATGTGCATCCGACATAGGCAGCCCTGCAGCACCACCTGAGGCATGATTGCCATGTGTTAAGCAATATAAAGCAGTGATAAACAGCTTTTAACACCATTTAGTATATGTAAACAAAATTGCACACACTAACTAGCACAACTGTGGTCAATGTTGAGCAATATTGGGCAACGTTCAGCAATGTTGGTTAACGTTGAGTAATGTTGTACAAGCTTGGTCAAAGTTGGGCATAGCTGAACAAAAGCCAACATGCTCATATTTGCTCTACTGGCCCTTAAGCAGTCTGTTCTACTCAGTATGAAAATATTTATTTATTGACATTTGTTAACCGGGTTTGTGACCCATTTTCAGTGGAGACCCAAATATAAAGCAGCGACAGGCCTCAAACCCAAAATACTGTGCACTGTAGTTATAGTACTGAACCACTAAACCATGACAGTATTTCACTGGTCAGCCTGTATGAAGAAATGTTGATAAGTCTATGCAAAGTATCTCATGGAAACACTGCAGGCACAGCATAATCCCTGTCGAGTTATGACACAAAGGTGAGCCCTGCAGTAAAAATAGAACCTGATTTTCAACACACATATAGTATAAATGTTAATATTGGTCATGTTCACACACAGTAACAAATGTAGTGTACTTCAGACAGCAACATACTGAAAGGTCACACTGGGCATGCTCACACACTTGAATAAATGAGACAAATATCAGCCAACAAAACACTGAAAGGCCAAACTGGGTATGCTCACACACTTAGGCCATGTCTGAGTACAGCAGTGGGCCACACATATCCGGAAGTTGCATGTGTTAACCCAGGAACCTCTCACTATTCACCAATCTGCCTTGTGCACACAGTTATGTCACAACAGACACATATATAATATATTGGAACCCTGTCATAATCAAATATGTACTACAGATACTTAGGTTGTTCATAAAAAATGGGAAAGCAAAGAAGATAAAAAACATGCAATCAGTATCATCAATAAACAATGTGCACTCCAAACATTATCACAGGTTCATAGATTGATACTAGGCTATCTGCCCTAGGGCATTTATAAGCCTAGCCAGAGTGCGTTTGGCTTTTGCAACCCTGTTAGATTAGTAGACTGTGCCTGTGAATAGTAGGTCACACAAGATAGCCCTTTTACAGTTAGTTTATTGTGCCTCTGACTAGCAGGGACCCAGAAGAGATCCCAGGGGTAAACATACGATCACGCATCCACTCGTCAAGATATCTCCTATAGAGGGTTAGTGAGGGGCTCTGCCTATGCGGGACTGGGATCTCATTCCAGAGTGAGGGGAGCCTCTGGGATATGAATCAGTCCCTCCAGCATGTCCTATTAATATCTGTGCTGAGGTTTAAGTCCCTGAAGCATGTAGCTCTAAGGGAGTAGGATATCCTGAGGTGGAGTATGTCCATTAATTCTGGGTTGGACATGGCTATAAACATCAGGCACAGATTGCATCCGAGCAGGCGGTAAGCAACTGAGTAGAGCTGGAGTTACTTTAAGCCGAACTGCACAGGGCATCTGTTTGGACTCTATTTCTCAACAGTTCAGGCCAAAGTATATGGCCTTTGGCTTACCAAGTTTGCTGATTCTTGCATATTGACTGCAATCATTGAGTCTACCAATGATGATAACATAGTACAGGAGGAGCTAACACAGAAAAGTGAATGGTGACAAAGGCACATGATCTACAAATAGATGTAGAATGTGTCTTTTTTATGTTGTCCATCTGAAAAGTGTAGTTCCATGTTAATCACAACATTGACAACAATCCTGCTATGCTGAAACCCCTTGATGCAAGCACTGGGAACACACACAGATAGAAATCTGAACTTCAACCACCAAGTGGCCATACTTGTATTGAAAGCCTACGTTGTGCACATCATAAGTCACACCATCATATTCATATCTTACGATTGTATGACAGCACTGTAGTCAAACCTCATCAGAACACTAATAGAGTATAATGCTCTCTTTTGCATGTACCTCACCAGACACATGCAGCAGCTGGAGATAACACGGGTTTCTCAGCAAGAAAACACATGCCTACAAACCATGCCATGATGTATGTGAATAGATTAAAAGCCATGTCACTGTAATCTGTCTTGTATAGGATGAACTGACTTCTGCCTGCCATGGTGGGAGTACTGCATATCCAAAAATCAGATGTAGTTGATGACATCAGCAGTGCCTGCTGAGGGGAAAATAACACTGACCCACAGGTTGGTATAAAATGCTGTCTGACAAGCAAGAGCACACACACACACACACACACACACACACACACACACACACACACACACACACACACACACACACACACACACACACACACACACACACACACATACACACACGCACATACACTTGACTATAGTGAGAATAGAACCTCTATCTAAGTACACAGACTACAGAACACAGTACTTTATGAAAGCACCATGGCATAAGTCTGACTTTTACAAGAGTGCAGGTGAAGTTATAGTAGATGACATCAGCAGAACATGTGGGAGACAAGATGTTGAGTTCACTGCATGAAATAGATATGTAGGCATCTGCAAGAATCAAAATGCTGTCAATCCATGGCATTGGAGCAGTAACTGTGGGATACATACTTCCGTTCTTATGTCTAAAGACAGACACACACACACACACACACACACACACACACACAAACACCATAGCTCTCAACTGTACAGATTTTCATACAACGTCCACATTTTTGCCTCATATTTTTGGTCTGTTTTTCATAAAATTGTGTTGTTTCTGTCTAATTAGTGACAGACAATTAATGATTGAAGTTAAAAAATAATGACAGACATTTGAGTTTCAGACTTCACACCCTTCAGAAAATCCATGCTAATACAAAACCTGTTCTATAAACTTTCTAAGTTTGTAAGATCAATATTTAAAGTCTGTCCCTATTTTTGGGCCTTTGTATTACTTTTATTTGTGGCTTTTTCCAGATTTCTTGCTCAGTGAGAGGTATGATACACACATACAGCTGACTGGAGTGATTACAAGAACCCTACCTATCTAAGTACACAGACTATAGAACACAGTACTTTATGCAAGTGTCACAACACAAGTCTGACTTTTACAAGAGTGCAGGTCAACTTATAGTATATGACATCAGCAGGCCTTGTGAGAGACAAGATGTTGGGAGGCCTGCATAGGTTCATGGGTTCACAGGAGAAAACTAGCCTAATGGCCCTAGGGTGATTAGAAACCTAGCTGTGTAAAAACACAAGTACCCTTCTTGAGTATAGTTAGATGGTTGTTGTTAGCAGAGCAATTTTGTGACCAGTGCCAAGTGGCTCTGTCCTAGAGGGACATAGGTTGTACCCCAGAGGTGACTTTACAATCACCAAACCAGTACTAAAGGTTGCGCTTGAACAGGGTCATTGAGGAACACTGCTTCCCATGCAGTGGGAGCCTATTACAGAGGAGTCTAAATTGCTGGGTGATATATCTGTCTCCCCATTATGTTCTGTTTATGTCAAAGACTATGCTAAGAACCCTGGGGCGAGCTATTTTATCCTATTTGATTTGCAAATGTCCAGCATTTCCAGTAGAGCATGGACTGAGACTGCTCTGTAAAGCAGGCACAGGTCACCTCTCAGCAGCCTGCATGATAATGAGTACATATGCAGGTCTTTCAGTCTTTTCATATATGTCATGTCTGGAGGTTCTGGATTCTCCCAGGCACAAACCTGTGTTGTCTCCAGTTGCTGCAGGTGTCTGGTGAGGTACAGACAGAAGGGAAAATTGTACTCAATGGTCTGATAATGGTAGAGAACACCAGAGGTATGACCTCCCTGGTCTTGGATGTAATGTCCATATGCATGAAGTGTGCAGTGCAGAATGTGTGAGTCACCACTATGAATACAGTGATGAAAGTATAGATTGTTAATAACGTGTTCCCAAGTCTCACAACACTATGCCTGAGCTTAGAGGGATGCTATGTATACTATAATTAGCAGGAGTACTTCATTGCCAAAGGGGACAATAAGGCATTTTATGCTTTAAAGTTCAGTCCATGAGTTTGGCACCAATCATTTGTGTGTGTTAGCCCCTTCTGTCATATGTTATCATCACTGGGGACTCTATATGAATGTGTTCAGTTAACAGTCATCTGCAATCTTGGTAAACCACAGGCCATCTGCCATTGTCTGCACTTCAGGAAAGTAGTTTGAAAACAGCTGAGGGCTAAGCAGAGATCCTTGTGGTATTCTAATTGGTAAGTGGCTAGTGGTGGGGGTGTTCTGCAATGAACCAGTTGGCTATCCATATATTACTGTATGGCTTAATTCCTACATGGGATATCTTCACCATGAGACATGAATGGGGGATAGTGTCAAAGGCATTGGATAACTCCATATAGGTGGAATGTCCTGTTATCCCTCATCCAGCTCTTTGGGGTCAGTAACAAAGAAATCCACAAGTTTCAAAAAGCAAGATCTTCCCTTGACAAAATGTAAATGGGTCAGGTCAAGTGTGTTGAAGGTCAGCTATGTCCCTGTGGATAAGGTCCATGCTGATTCCTTTTCTAGTTAAGGATTTTTAGGCATATGGGTTAATACGTGTAGCTCTGCATGTTCCCAGATTGATGTGCATTGCATATCACACAATATTTGATATTACATTTTTAGTGTAGGTGATATATGTGTGGAAAATGTACTGCACCACCAGGATTACAGTGTTTGGGGGGTGGCAACACATAGATGTATCATAAATATGTGAAATATTGTTAGTTATGGCCCTCAGTTTGTAATGTTTTCACATGTAGTTTCATGTCATAAACAGGAACTGGACAGTAAACAGCAATACTACCAAACAATATGTACATTTCCATAGAGAGGCAAGCAGTGGGTTTGCACAACTGCAGGCAAAGTGCACATGCATGCAAGATACATATGTTTACACATAGCTAAGGAGTGCACAAATGTGAACAGTATTGCTAAAGTCTGACAGTTAGTACTGAGTCTAACATACCTGCTGCTTAACTGACTTTGTGGCAACATGTGTTAATGCATTGATACATTATTTTTTTTGGCCCAGATGGTACTGGGTTCAAATCCAGATGCATTTAATACTTTTCCATACTTTAAAATACAGAGTGATAATGTAATGATATAAATTCTTTATAGTACATGTGCTGCTGTTTGTTGGCATAGTGCAGTGGTGTTAAGCAGAATTGTGTGGAAGTAACCATAGCAGTTTTCCATCACTCACTGCTGCTTCTCATTGGTGCATGATGCGCACCAGCCCACCAACAAGGACCCCAAAAAATGAAGTGATCCATTGCTTTTCCAGCAACCTTTTTGTGCTGTGTGTGATTCTATTTTTTGACCAGATTAAATTGGTGAAACAGGGTAGATAGCAAAGTGGTGCAATGTGGAGCAAGTAGGGGGAAAATAAAGGGAAAGCAGGACAGGAATGTGCAGGAGAGAGTTATGAAAGAACCATAGCTATCCATTTCTTTACCAGTGTAAACTGAACATATGTGCAAAATATTAACTGAATTTGCAATGTTACCTACAGAGGGAGGGGCAACCACAGTGCAACCATGTTGTATAGCCAGTTGGAGCGAATCAAGGATCTCAAGAAGACATGTGTGAAATAGAAAGCTATGTATGGGACTTTATTTTCTTTTTTGGGGGAACAGCTGCCCATTTAATTTTTATTTCAGAGAGACAGGAATGTTAGGGAAGGGACATACACATGTTTGGGTCAGGTAACTTGGGTAAGTGATGAAGCAACTGCATATAGACAAGACAAACAAGACAAGAGACAAGAATGATAATGGACACAAAAGGCTAGGAGACACCAGATTGTCTTGAGGGTGGGGACATCCTGACCTCATAGTCGTCAAGCTGGGAGACCATGAAAAATGAGCCCTCACCCACTGGACTGTCATCAGTGTCAGCTCATTCTGCTGGTGGCTGCACTGCTTGACATCTCCTCCTTTTCCTCCTAGTACTATGCAAAATGAGGGAGGGCAATGTCTCCAGCTGGTGGTGTGGAGTACCACTCTATGCGCCATCCCTGGCAACTCGCTACTGCTACTGCTCTAGTAGGTACCTCTGGACCAACCTCAGGAGCAGGACTACCTGAGGATGCAGGCAGTGCAAGGCCAGTAGATGCTGTGCTGCCAGGTTGGCTCCCAAACATTCTTGAAACTGGTGCTGCAGCCAGTGGAGTGGGGGCAGGATGATCCAATTTGGCTGGCCTTCCTCACTGTGCTGTGGAGCATTTAGTGTTGTGGTACTCATGGATGACATGGATTAATTTTGATGACACATAATACAAATAAAAAAGAAATGAAAAATAAATAAAATAAAAAAATATAAAATAAAATACAAATAAAAACTATTTTTATAAATTAAAATAAAATAAAATACAGATAAAATAAAAAATATATAAAATAAAATAAAAATAAAATAATAATAAATAAAATATGTGTAAAACCAAAATAATATACAATAAAAAGAAAGAAAATACAACAGAGAGAAAGGGTTGTGGTGAGAGAAAATAAAGGAGATAAGATTAGTTACATGCAATGCATTAATACAATTATACAATTATGTTATCTTAACTTTTACATTTAAGTCTACCACCTCCTAACAGAGGCACAGTATACTACAGAATGCAGCTAGTGATCCTTGAAATGTGCACATATTGCACATATGCATGCTGCAATTATACGGATAACAGTTTGCAGCAGGAGATTTCTGCCATGGGTATAGAGGTTTTAATTTAATGCAAATATTACTGAAGAAATAACAGTATTTTACAGCTGTTAAGTATGGAATTTGAACCCACAATCTCTGACTAAAGGCGAATATTGAACTCTTACAATTGGTTCATGCTACAGACTAATGCATGCATACTTGCTTTTATAGTTGGGATATGCATGCTCAAGTTCATACTACTCTATAATATATCAAAAAAGCTATCTTGAACTTTTAATGCTACAATAACACTACTCTTCTGCTCCATACATACGACTTCCTTCCTTCAGTCTCGCCCATCTAGCCCTGTCGGCTTGGACATTGCAGTCCTGATCACTGGCATCTGGGAAAAAATAGAACAGAAGATCATTATGCATACCAGTCCTGCCTATATTCACCCTTCTAAGTCTTACAAGTAATTCTCTTGAGTTGATAGTTACACAGATGTGTGATATTCTCAGTCTTAAAATCCTCAATCCATTGCTCAAGAGTATTCCCTCTTCCTCCATAGGTCATTAAAATGATACCTACATTACTCTCCAGTGTGCAAGATAACAGTGGCACTGGATACAGCCTGGGCTAAACTATCCCACTCATCAGACTTGTACTGGGAGCCAGAATAGTCCCTATGCAGAAGTCTGTATCTGTGCCACTTTACAAGGAGTCCAATGAATATACTGGACTCCTGGACATCCCACCTCTGTGCCCTAAACCTGGCACCTTCCCAACTAAAGCCTGCCATGTCTGTCTCCCAATGGATCTAGACCAGTGGAGACTGATGATTTCCAAGTAATTCCAGTTATTGTGTTTATTGATCTGCACAGAACTGCACTACACATTTGCTTGATGGTGCATTTAAAGCAGCAATGCCACATAGTGAGGAACAAGAAAATTGATTTTTACACTGTGGGATTCAAACCTAAACATAAGGAACAAAGCATTTACTTCCACAGAATTTATTTTCCATCTTTGCCTTAGAGGAAGTACTGCTCTGGCATACTCAGGCATCATACATAAATGCAGGTGACAGTATGAGCTATTACACATGTATGTGTGTGATCTGACAAGGTTACTGGATACAGAAGGAGTTGTGTATATGATTTAGGCAAATGTGAAAGTCATGTAAGTCCAGGTAGTAGAATTATACTTACAGGAATATAGTACAAAGTATACTCTTAGTCATACATCTGATAATAAATCTAATATATAAATAAATGAATAAATAAAAAACACAGCAATAGTGTAATTCCTCATACATATAATTAATATCAACTCCACTATCTAAATTGTTATAAGTGAGAGTGAATATAATGGGAAGTGGAACAACAATGAAAGTGTATGGAATATCCTGTATTAGAACTCGGGTCCACATATATGACAGTCCTACACTTACACATGTTGCTACAAGACAGTTGAAATCACACTTGCTCATGTTTAACTTCATTGCTATAAACTGCAGTGTCACAATAGTAAAACAAAAAGGTTGCACACCCTGTACATGAACTCAGGACCAGCTGTATTCCAGCCTTACACTTAAACTGCTGCCACAGAACTAGTTGCATGACATTCCCTAATTTACTAGTCATTCTTAAGCTCTCTGTGTTAACAGCCATGTGATGTCACTTACTGGGTTTCCGTGGTGCCCAAACAGAATTAATTCAATGTATCTGGTTTCTACTTTTGGCTGTCTGTGTCCTGTCTGCTTCCGGGGTGGTCCAGTTGTCTAGTTTGAGAATTACCATGCTTCATGCAAATGAGATGAGCACAGCCAAACCTGCCATTTATTTTCTCCATTTCCATGATTGTGCTAAGTGCCCCATTGTGCAAACACTGGCCAATATATATATATATATATATATATATATATATATATATATATATATATATATATATAAATAAATAAAATAAAATAAAAACCAAGACAGAAAAGGAGAAAAAAGGGACAAGTGGCTGAAATGAGGAAAACTCAATCTGTGACATGCACACTAGAAAATGATGGTTCACATGAGATATGTCTATGTAGATCTGGATTTTAACTCTCATTACAAAGAACCTTCAAGAGACAGGATGGGTGCCTTATCCCTCTTTGCCATGCAAACAACTTTGCATCAAAGAACTGAACTCAATCTGCACACAACCAACTGCAACAGCACCTAAAGTAATATGAAACTATACAACTGTTATTAGTACATTTTTTTATTTATGGATGTAGTGCACTTAGTGATCACACAACCTGTTATGATTACTACTTGCAAATATCCAGCTCTGTCTTACCTCTCTGTATTTGTTGCTCATTTTTCAGTTATCTGACCAGTAATGTGAGATATGCAGTCTGTAAGCCATTCTATGTCATTGGCCATAAAATGTGTGAGGATATTAACTGGAAATAATAACATATGCAGTTGCCAACAAATACTTACATTTCCAACCATACATATAACATTTTGTAGATCTAGCCTGACACACCCTTTGAATGTAAGGCAACCTGCATTGTTGTTGTGTTTTTCTTCTCCCAACCAGTAATCATTCACAGTTGCAATCCATTAAAAACAAACACTGAGGGAGTGTCTGCACTATGTTTACATCTCCTACACATATCCAATTATTTAGGATTCAGGAACTCTAATCAGTTCACATCTCATTGGCATTTTTACCATGCTAACAGCCCTGAATCTGCACTATATAAAAAGGCAACTGTGTAGCAAGGCAAACTGATGGTGAGGAAGCTTATTTATGTGGCGATGACTGAACATACAATATTTCTTTGGGATATATCTGCACAGAGGATTTATGAACTTCAGAAGGTATGATTACATTTTGTCAGCTCCATACTACATATGATGGAATGTATTTAAGAAAAATCTGAACAAAGGCTTATACACTTTTATCTGTATGAATTAGTTAGAAGTGTATTGATGCCTAGGCATCTTTCTCAAGCCATTTCACAGGTATACATGATTGTCAATTCTTGAGAATGGAATGCTCTGTGATAAATATGCACATTTGTTTCAAGGACAACTCCTTTGATATCAGTTTTAGCATTTCAAAGATGGTTTGTTAGCAAAATGTGTCAATTGTTTGTTCTTTTGGGGAGGAGCAAGGCTAAGTTACTGTTCTGGTTCACACAAGGTTATGTTGCTGTTGTAACTCTCGTTTGCTTGCATCCTGCCTGTTGATCATATACCACATCTCCAGACTGTTTCATGTTTCTCCAGTGGATAATACTGAGTGGCTACCTTTTCTGTTTTGTTTGGGAACAGTTATTTTGTAGTTATGTGATACTCATATGTATTATCCTTCTGTTGTCTTTTATGACACCTAGGAGTATTCCACATAGACGTGTCAATCATCGGAGACCCCCCTTCACCAATGTTGAGAATCAGGTCATAGTGGATGTCTTTAGGCAACATAGTCCCTTCCTACTTGAAAGAGGATGGAGAGATAAGGCATGGAGAATGCAAATTTTGTGCCAGATTGTGCATGATGCGGATGCCATGGGTGGCAATGGCAGGACATATCAGCAGGTGCACCACAGGCCCACTGACATAATCACATCTGTACAGAGAAGAGCAGCTGCAATGTGTTGTGGCCAGATGGTTACCAGGGGAGGGCCTGCTATAGAGCCACCACTAACACCAAATGAAGAGTTCCTGGCCTATATCATGTATCCAGACAGCTCTCAGGAAAGTGCAGTATAGCATGTCCTTGATGTCTGTGCAACAGCTTCAGGGACAGGCAGCACATCACAGAAGGAGCTTCCAGTTATGCTTTGGTATCTCAACAGTTGACTAGTGTTGTATAGAAAAACAATTGAAATAAGTATGCTAGTTCTGTCACATGAATTGTTTTTTTTTGGGGGGGTTGAATATTGCTGCAGTTATTAGCTTAGGTTGGAGTTGTCAGCCAAGTTCTTGTTGAAATTATAGTTAATGGACATATAAAAGGTTTAAGGTATTACCCTCTATGTTACTGTTAATTGTGATGATGTTGCTCTTACCTCTTGCTTAGTTTTTTCCAGGACTATCTGGATTGTAGAGGAGTATCTCCTCTGCAGATGGTAAGCCAAACATTTTTATGTCACTACTGCTGAGCAACTTAAGGAAATATTTTAGTGTGTGTTATTGATATTTGGCCTGTTGTGTGTATTGTTGTACTGTAGTAGTGGCAGCACTGTTACTTTGTTAGCATATATTGAACTAGAGTAGTGTAGGTATTGTTTTTGTTTTCCTGTGCTTGTTGCTTTGTATCACAGTTGATCAGGACAGTGGAAGTATGGGCTCTTTGCCATCTTATTTCAGTGTATCAGCAGACTCTGATGATGATGGTGGCCAAACAGACGCACAGTTGGGCAGTGCAGAAGGTGAATCTGACACTGAGGTTGGCATGCAGCCATCCTCTGCACTGGCACAGCCAGTAGACCTATGCCTAACCATTCCAGTGATCCCACAGATATTGGACAGGTGGAGGGCAAGCCATTGATCAGGGAAGTGTGCTTACTCTGACTTCAGTGCCAGTTGCCTCTGGCTGTAGCCAAAGTGTGGGTGAGCTGCCACTCAATGTATGTTTAGGAGCATCATTGAAGTACAGGCACATTCCCATAGCTGCTCCAGACAAATGATCATTGTTGTAGATATGACACCATCTGACATGCACAACTGCCTCCACTGTATTGCCGATTCAATGGATCGGATGAATGAGACACTGGAACGAGAGGTGTCTGTGATGGAAAGTCTGCTGGGAGGGGAATGGCATCCTTGTGCACGTAGGTCAGCCACATCATCTGCTCTTAGCCAATGTGGCCATGCCTGATCATGATCCAATAGTGGCAGTACTTCCATTGCTCTGTCAATGAATGTGCTGTCCACACCCTGACATGGCAGGCCATGGGGTCATGGAAGGGAGCTCATTCAGCAGACATCAGTCATGTTCAGAGAGCAGCAGTGCATCTGACAGTGGGTGTGGACATGCCAGTACAGCTCCTGGTAAAGACAGTTTTCATCATTCAGGATGACAACAATGAATTGCCACCTCTACCATGCATGGTCACACCATTCTGACATACCAAGATGTAAAGCCAGCACAGAGCTTGGTTGTGTTCATGCAAACACTCACACACAAATTTTCACCTAGGGGACCATTACAGGCACAAACACACAACAGTTACATGGTTCAGCCGTGCAGCTTAAAACTCATTTTTTTCTCATTGGCCATCTGTTGGTTTACCCAAATGTCTGCCTGCTTCTCTTTCTTACCTGCACACATGCACCAACCTGTTGTGTCATCCTAGGCCTTCTGTCCACCCACAAAACCACTTGGGCAAGTGATGATGACTGTGCCATATCCCTGTTTTTTTATCTTTTGGATTTAAGGATACATAAGCTTTATGTCTGATGCTCAGGGTGCATAGCTGACTTAGTGCTTAGTGTATCTGCATATGTGGTGTTGAACTGGTAATTTTACCTTTGACTTATATTGGCCTTGAAAAGTTAGACAGTTGATATCATCAACATTTCCCAACTTTATTGAGAATAATCTTGTGAGGGTTGAGAAGTCAGAAACTGCAATGTGTATCGTTACTTTCCAACTTCTCTCTTTAATGAGTTTCCAGTACAAATGTATGGTGCTAAGCAGAAGGCATGCAGTGATCATCAGTACTTTTGCAAGGATCAACTGTGTGAATCTTTGATGCCTGAAGCCTACTACTTAATGGATATGCATAAGTTACATAAGTCTCTGCTGTTACATGTTAAGATCATTTCTATAACAATCTCCCAACTTTTTCTTGCTTACAGTACCAATTAGTGAAATGCAAGCATATGCCACTCATTCAAATTATTACACAATATACTCCAGGTTCAAGACTTACCTTGAAAATACAGCAGTTGGCATGGTTTTAGTTCAGGGATGACTATGTCTGATGCAAGCAGTACACAGACAATACAGTGGAAGGTACAGGTTGTGTAAGTTGACTGGCATCACTGTTACTATATGTATGTGCATAGGAGGAAGATTTTAGGCCTCTAAATTGTGAGTGAGTGTGCTATGCATTGTTTCTTAGCCAATGCAATGGCATACTGAACACTGCTACATCTGCCAACACCCACAGCAACTGGTGGTTCCTCCTCCTACTCCTCATCTGCCTGTGGTTGTGGTGGCCTTGGCACTGGTGGTGGGATGTGTGCCCATTCCCCTTGCTGATCCTGCTGAAGCTGTTTTCTCAGGATGATGATGTGTAGCATGGCACATATTGAGATTGTGAATATTTCTGTACAGATTGTATGGAAGGGCTTCCCCTTCCCCTGATGTATCTAGGCACCAGAACTGTGACTTCAGCAGCCTAAACACATGGTCTATGATATTTCTGGTTTGAGTGTGTACCTCATTTTTGGCATTCTGCTGCGGGTGTGGGTACATTTCTGATGGGTGTCATCAGCCATGGTTTCAGTGCATAGCCTGCTTCCCCCAGTAAATGACTTTGTGGGATATCCTCCTAGCAAACCTCTGGTACATTTGGGAGGTGTGCCAGATATGTGAGTCATGGTAACTGCCAGAGTTACCATCACATATGATCAAGATGATTGCCTTGGCATTACACATGACTTGGCAGTTGATAGAATGGTAGCCATTTCTGTTTATGTAGAACCTACCCTATTCCCCGACTGGTGCCTTAATTTCTATATGTGTGCAGTCTATAGCACTCAGTTCTTCAGGGTAGTGTGCTGCAGGGTAGAAATCCTGTATATTTCTGGCCCTCTCCTCAGAACTACAGGGAAAATATATATGGTCACTGGCATGTTGGAGCATAGCATTCAAGAACTGGTGGAGGATCCTGGATGAGGATGCCAGTGACACCCCCGACATTTCCCCTGTTGGTGTCTGTAAGGTAACTGTAGCTAAGATTATAAGTGCTACACACACCTTTGTCTCTATTGGGGTGGGTTCCCCTCAGCTGGCCCTGGCTCTAAGTTGAGGATGGCAGAGGTCACAGAGTACCTGTAGTGTGTCCCTATCCACTCTGTAGTGCTGTACAATTTCATGTTGTGTAGTTGTGAAAAGTTATATGGGGCCTGAAAACTCTTCTCCTATATGCTTATTGGCAGCAGCATTGGCTTTAGTCTGTAGCACATACAAATGAATTAAAGCAGCAGCCTCCCTAACATTCTTTACATGTAAAAACCTTTCCATGACTATATTCCAAAAGGGTTTGGAATTCACAAGAAAAAACAGCATTGAGTCTGCACAGTTGCATTGCAGCTTGTTGAATAGCTCCACCATGTTGGATTTGTTGATTAGCATGTAATTCAGCTGCTTATGTTGTAACTATCATGCCACAGTGTTTTACCTTGTTTACATGGTGGTGTATGTCTCTACTCTGTGCTTATTGAATCTAAAACTCTTTGCTACCATATTGGGTTTATTGAATCCCACCATAGTCAATTTCAAGGCAACTGATACCTCCTTCAGATGGACGGATGTATAATTTTTCCATGCACTGGCTTTTATATATCATTTTATAAGCATGAAGCATTTTTCTTGTTTTCTTGCATAACAGATCTGAAGCTTTTTGTGGCCAGTCAGTCTTACCAAAGCTATAAGTCAGAACAGGAAGGTCAAGCTGATTTATAGTTTGAACTTTATTCCTACATGACAAATTTCAGTATCAGCTGTAGTCTTCTGTAATATTCCTTACTAAGCTTTGTCCTAATTTATTCATGTTTTATTGTTGGCCATTTATCTACTCCTAGACATCTATATACTCATTTTGTTCAGGTTGTTTTATACTGCATATCACAGGCTAATATTTGTTTTGTTTATTTTCCTACTACAAATATTGCTTTTACACAGTTAAGACCAAACGTCAGTTTTAAATTGATTGAGAAAGATTTAACCATTTGTATTTGTGCTTCCAAATTCTGGTCTGATGAGCTATACAGTTTTAGATAATTCCAAAAAGTAGATGAGATGTCATTGAGTAAGGTAGTCTTTTGGAAGTTAAGGTGTAACCATGGCTTAGTTTATTAAGTAAACAGTTTAATTGGTTGAAGGCAAGAGATGTTTACCCATAAACATGTTTAATCACTCACTGAGCAAGGGTATGGGCAAGTCCCGTATGAGCTATTTTTGCCCTCCCTGCTGACAAGCTGTCCCTCTGGCAGTCAGCTCAGATTATATTTTCAAGGAAATACCACTTCAATTAGGTGATGTCTATGGGGTGTTCCTCTGCTTATGCTATCTTTGAAACCTTCGGTACAGCCCTCTATTGGTGATGGCAGTGGACAGCCCCCAAACAAGAAGCCATTCATTATCTGGATGATTTTCTTAAAGTAGTTGAATAGGAAGAAGGGCCCAGAAAAGGCCTAGCAAACTAAATCAGTTTATGTCAAGACTTGCATGACCCTTTGACTTCGGATAAGATGGAAGGGTCCTGCCAGATTATTACCTTTAAGGTTTAGACATCAACAATCCTGCCTTAGCTTTTAGACTGCCTCAAGGCAACTTATAGTATTTGAAGACATCACTTGAGGAATTCCTGAAAGCTAAGAAAGTCAGGGAAATTATGCAGTTCAACAGGCTTCTCAATGTTGCATGTTAAGCAATCACATTTGGCATAACATTCATCAGGGCAGTTTCATACCTGAAGGGCATTACTGGGTACAGGTTACATCCAGAATCAAAGGGGAATTTTTCTTATGAAGAGTTTTCCTATCACATTTCAATGAGGTGGCCCTTTGGCAGAACCTGTGGGTGACATCCAATTGTCTCCAGTTATACACAGATGAAGTAGCAGAATCTGATATGGATGTTTATTTTCAATGGTGGTGGTTTTCCACAGCTTGGACTTCTTATTGGACATAAGATAGTAAAAAACATAACATTTCTCGATATAATACCTATTTAGGTAACCAGCAGGCTTGAAAAGAGGAGACAGTTTATAATCACTTAGAAAAAAAATAAGTTATGATAGTAGAACAAAAAGATAGCAAAAGAAAATATGGAACTATTGCTAAATAAAGCCATAACAACTGTCAAAAGGAGTGAAACCTAAATAAGGCATGGATATATTAGAACAGCAAAGTTATATTCTGCCTGGACAGTCAGGCAGTGATCAGAGCTTTAGCAATAAGTTCTTACTATCCGAGTTGTTTCAATCAGTTTTAAGACTGTTGGTACTCCTATGTATGCAAATTAATTAGAAGTTTGCTGCTAGACATCTTCCTGGTAAATTCAATGCCATTGGTGATTCTCTGTCATATTCTCAGCTGTCCATATTCCAGGAACTGACTCAGGATGCACAACAGATTGGAGAGGATTGGCATTGAAATCATTATACAGCTCAAGGGCATCAAATACTAGGAAGCCCTGCTTTGCATCCTACTATTCCTTTAAAGCATTTTACCTTGGCCTACCTGACCCAGAAAGGCGCTGGTCTGATCTTGTTCTTCTCCACTTCTTACTTAAAAGCTGTTTAGTACAAGAAGCAGTCAGCACAATCCATATTAATTTAGTAGCAATTGGTTGGTTAGCAAAATCATTTAACATGACAGTCATTACCAGTCACTGGCTGTTTGCCAGGATCCTGAAAGGTTGGGATAATATCAAGGGTTTAGTGTCAGACCCCATAAACCCATAGATAAAACATTGTTAAGCACCATTGTGTTAAGAGTGCTATCATCTTCAGCAGACTTTTACACATCTGTGTTTTGGGCAACCCATTTTTCCTGGTTATATGCAGGAAGTTTCAGAGTTAGTGAATTACTTCACTCTCTGTCCTGGGTGGATGAAAGTGTGGCTAATGATCACATGATCATATGGCTGAAGAAAAATAAACAGATCAGGACAATTGAGGTTAGCAAGTTAACTTAGTCAAGACATGTGATTATATTACCCAGTTAACTAGGCGGTGGTTGGAAATGGTTAACTCCAGGCATTTCACCTTCCAAAGCTGCATTTAGATTTTACTCAGGCCATTTAACTGCACTTACAGATTTGCATACAATGCTCAACAAAGCTTTTGTAAGTTGAGGAATTTCTCCCTCAGTCTTTTCTTCACACTCCTTTAGGAGTGACGGAACTTGGGACTTATCATAAGAAGGCCAGTCTGTACAGATATTAAAAAATACTGGTAGAGGGCATATAATGCTTTTCTGTCTTATATTAGGAAATCATTTTCCCCATTGTATCTTTCAGGTGGAAAGATTCTAGTGATGATAAGTCATTTGTATATTTCCGGAGCAGCCCAAAGGACTCCAGTTTGTGAAAAGGACCGACTCAACTTGGATTCAACATCTTGATCAATCCATTGGTTGGAGTTCCCAAGATTTCCTGTTTTAGATTTGGGACATTTGGGGACAACTCCTGATACAAGCTTATAAGCCCCATGTATTGTCATTTACATACCCAAGAAGATATTGTTAGCCAGAATGTTAGTTGATCTGCTGATATTAAGGATGAAGCACCTAGAAGTATTGATATTTTGGCCCTCCATAGCACAAAGACCTTTTTGGTGTGGTGCTAAAAAAGTCTGAAGAAATTGAACTTCCTAGGAGATTTATCAAGCATTGTATTGTCAAAGTAGCCGACACCATAAGATTCTTTGTTATAGGTTATCCTGACTTAGCTAAGCCCAGCAAGGACTTCTATGACAATGATGGGGTACATTTAAATCCTTTGAATCTTGATTTGTTCAGTTTAAAGCTTTCCACTATTTTGCAAAAAATATTGTCTTTAAGTGGTGCAATAGAATGTTGAAATGACTTCCATTAGTTGTTATTTGTCAGCTTTGATCAATATTGTAATCCACAGAACTTGTTCAGTTTCCTATGGTTTCCATAGTTGGCACTTGATGTTTTGCTGATTTCTGCTTAGTAGGTCTTCAGTGGAGTAACAGTATGCATTTTTAATAAATACATCACAAGAAGTTTGATGTAACTACTTATTATCTGTTTATCGGGGGACAAAGCAAAACAACAGTGATGACCAAAAAATTACCCTGGAATATCCCCTTTTGCATTTTTATCCCTGGGATAGTAATTTGTCTTTCATCATGACTCAGATGCAAAGTGTTTTTCCTCTGTTTTATAATAACTTGCCAGTGCTGGAAAATTTTACTCATCTGTAAGCATTCCGTAATCCACGAATGTAGGATGTTGTCATATATTATTTTTTTGTAATCTATCCATGCCTTTCTTAGGTTCCACCTGTTTTTACAGTTACAGTAGCTTTGTTTAATAACAGGTTAGCTTTATTTACATATTATTTTCTTTTGTTGTCTTTTTGTTCTACTGCCACAACTGATTTTTTTTTTCTAACTGCATCTCAGCAAACCCACCATATAGTTTATTTATTGCTGGAATGCAAGTTATTGGTTTATAGTTGATATTAAAGAGTAATAAGTTTTTTTTCCTGTTGTTAACCAGGTTAGTGTCTATTCAAGATGTGCAACTAAATAGCTTTACTCAGGGCTACCTTTACTCGGAGGTTAGGTACTGCATTTGGACCCAGGGTTTTCCATTTAGGAGTGTTTCTTAAATTTGTCCCAAATTTCTCAATTTCTCTGATGGTTGCTTCATACTAGTTCACTTCCTGTATATTAGAATTTCTTTTTCCTACTTTTATTTTTTCTGTTCATTTGACATCTTTGTTATATTCAACATGGGCTTTAAAATATTTCATTGTATTCCATATATTGATTTAGTGATTATTTTATCTGGTATCACTATTGCTTTAGATTTCTTTCCCAGATCTCTATAAAGCCTTTTAAGTCAACAATGAGTTGTTTGTTTTAATATTTTCCTTTATATTTGTCTCTATACTTAAGCTTTTTTGCTTGTGCTGATATCTTTAGTTTATTATTGGAGATAACGTGACATAAACCCCTACCTGTTTTGATGTTGTGTGCTGCTTTTATGACATCTATCTTAATAAGAGTTTTTGATGATCTTTCCCTTTTCTATATTCTGCTACAAATGATGCTTCTTTAGTGGTAACATTGTATTTCTTCTATTTCTTCCTTTTATTACTGTTTATTTTTGTGGTAACACTTTATCTATTATTAGCTTAGCTGTACATTGTATATTTTATTTATCTGTGTTACATCACATGATCTCTCTTAATAGTCCCAGTTATTGTGTTCTAATGTTTATTGGTCTTCTAACACAGTGAAGCTTATTCAAGTACTATAATTTCATTTTTTTAGATTCATGTTGATAGATTGACACCTTTTTATCTGAATGCCATTTTAGCTAAAATATTTTGTCTAAATCACAGTCACTGAATCTCAAAACATTTTTTTTGTAGTTGGGCAAGCCCCCTGCACTCCATGTGGATGAACACCCCCTCATATTGCAAAACTGAATATAGCTATTCTGGGTTCACAGAAAAGTACAGAAAAGGGAATTTGCCACTATCACTAAAAGTGGTTTTGGTGAAACATTTTCAGTGAAGTGGCATTCAGTGAACGATGTGTTGATAGATTGCCACATTCCTTTTTCATCTATCTTTGTATATTCATTTCTATTAAATGAAGCAGATTTTCCTTTGATCACTCAGTCTGCTCTTTCCCTTGCTGTGTAATTACATTTGGACATTCTAGCAAGTCGCTTAAAGAAAGTTCCAAAACATCACCCTGTGGTGTATCTTCTCCAGATGCTTTCTGCTCGGTCTGCTGCTCCATCATCTGGGACTTATTGACCCATCATGTTGTGATATGGTCTATATTAGGAGTTTCCAGACTAAATACTTCACTTTTCATTTGTTCGGTCACTTCAGTTTGTACATGTTCCTTTTTTGCATAATAAATGTACTGCTGTGCATTACATTCCACTTTAGTATTCTTACCCCTATGATTATAAAATTTACCCTAATCAGATGCCTTTACCTATATTTCAGTCCAAATAGTTTTGGAATCTGATTGTTCATATTGGTTAGTATGACTTATTTCTCTACATAAATGGGGCGACACATTAAATCCCTTTTTTTCTTTTGTCTGTGCTTCTTTTTTATAATTTGCAATAAGCTCTGTTTTCGTTTTTTATCCTCCGGATTCATGAAACTTGGCGCAGGGCCAGGGTTAGGCTTGCACCGACCGTGCAGCATGTAGATGGCGCAGTAGCGCCAAATGCATATTAATGAAGGCGTGCTGTCACCACAGGCACGTGCATAGGAAATGAGCGCGAGTGCATAGGACGTGTTGAAGTGCCACACGGAGGTGTGGAAATGTCAGCTGTCGACGTTCAACCTACAATGCTTGCATATAACAAGTTGCCTGCAATAGTAATCACACCTGTCAGTGTCCGTGGATACAGAAACGTATTCAAAGCATGCAAGACAGTTCTTGTGAACACAAAATTAAGAAGCAAACACAAATACACGGTACGGAATAGCGAGTCTCCATCCCTCGAACAAATGACATTGAAAAACGTGTGCCCGTATTCTAACACAGTGTAGATAGTTATACCAAGTGGAAGTGAAATGCAACATGTTAGCACGCTGCCAATAGCTATGTCTAGCCCAGTGGTCAGGGTTACCAGCTGTCCCACATTGTGAGGGATAGTACACAGCTGGGCAGATGTGCCCATACCAAAACCATGATAAATGTAAATATCTAGCAACCATATGACAAAATTATATCCCACAATGCATGTAATAGTCACATACAATAGGTATGTCCGTATGTAACATACCACATGTGACAAGAAATAGAATAAGCAAGAAAACGAAACAAAAGGAGCATATAAACTGCTACAACAATAAGCTAACATGTAGGCAGAAAGGAAAAGTATTATCCGTAGTGCTGACTATGGGTATGTGTTGTCCTGTAAAGTCAGATATGTGTCTGGAATATATCCCATCCTGGACATATGAAAAGGTGACACCCTACCAATGGTCAGAGCAGTCGGTCAAAATCCGCCCATATGCAGTCCAAGTTGTACTTGTCAGGATGTGTCACAGTTGAACGGGTATTACCCGGGTGTACCAGCCATGTCATGAAAGTTAAGTATGGGCGTGTACTTATGTGCGTGATGTACAGCATGTGGAAGGTGAAACATGCCAGGGTAGTCCACAGAACCAGACAGGTACCTGACATATGTAATGTATGCAATGTGTTCCCCTGACCGTGTCATGGGCCATCAACCAAAGAAGTGATGGATGGAGTGTCAGGAATATGTGTGTGGGGGGGGGTGGGTAATGGTATAATCCACAAAGGCGAGACTGTGTTGGATGCAGAATAGATGAACTGGAGGTGTATGAGGGAGCAGCAGGTGAATCCAAAAGAAACACAAAGAACAAGTATACACATCTGCAATACAACCTGACAGGCCATACTGTAGAACAAAATTACACAAACATATGAATACTAAAATGTGTGATACAAATGTACAGAAACGTCACTGGCACATGCCCACAGAATGATCTGGATGGAACTGGCCCATTCAAATGCAACACACCTGGATGCATAATTGAATACCCATCATCCCCTCCACAGCACACAACCTGCCCCCATACCTGAACGTTCACCAAATCCAGCCATACTCGGCCTACTGGCTTGGCGCAGCCATATCTACACATAGTGACCACTACTCATATGTAGTAGGCAGTGTCACCCTAGGCAGTTTCAGGATTGCAAACTATGTATCCCTTGCATGTAAAACCCCATCACATTTTCGTAAAGCCAAAAGAATGGACAGTATTGGTCTTGTTCAATTTTTGGATATCCCTCATGGGATAAGTAACCTGTGTAAACATCAGACTGGGTATCAGGACACGATGTCCAGTCCTGTAGACATCCAGACACAAGTTGAATGTGCAGTAGTGGTGCACGAGACTGTCCAGCCCTAGACGGTCATGCAGAACTTACTACCCAGGATCAAACACCTGCCCGTGATGCACGTTTCCCCACATGAATAATCGAGAGAATATATTGTACACATTCGCATAGTGGCACTTGGAAATAGGGTGATTAAGGCGCTGACATAAACAGGGCACCTCCTGACCCACTGTGTGAGGGACAGTCACTGTTTGGGTAGGTGTGTCCTGACCATCAATGACACAATGGCAAATGTCCTGTGATTGTAGGGAATAACTATGTACCATACTGCATGTAACAGTTGCCTAAAGCAGTCATGTCTGGATATAAAATACGTAATTCATACAAGAAACAGACTAAGCAATGAAAGTGCTAAAGGAATAAGCTCTCAGCTAGGAAAATAATGAATGTTCTAAACCCTGCACTGACCGTGGTTATGTGTTGGCCTAAACAATCTGGTGTGTCCAGAATATATCCCATCTAGTACATATGAAAATGTGGCAACCCGACCAATGGTCAGAGCATTCGCACAATAACTGGCCAGCCTCTGAATCACTCACAAAGCCAGGGACTTTTGGAGGAAAGATGTTGAATGAGGATGACTAATGACACGAATTAAGAGTAATAGATGCATTTAACTGCAGAAAATAAGTAGTAATACATATGTCTCCGAATCTGTCAACACGTTCCAAGTTAATAGTACTAATGTTGTAGAAGTGTCCGTGATTGTCCCTGATTTGTCATTGCCTTGTCCCTGTCACTGTTGAAATTAGTCCCCGAGTATCACAGAGGTCTGTACACATATGTACACCAACCAACTCTCACATTTGTTGAAAGGACAATTGCATATCTGTAGTGACTTCATAAGTGATGTCCAGAATAATATTCATCGTATATATGAATGAATGAAACAGTCAATGTGAAGGGAAACACCAGTGGAAACACCCCCCACCCTGTATCATGTAGTGGAACCACCCCCTACCCTATGTTATGTAGTGCTGACCTAATAATGTGGTCAGAGGTGCCCAAATCCCTGCGTCCGTAAACACAGGTAGAATGTTAAAATCCAGACCAACTTTGTCCATGTGCTAAATCTGACATTTGAACAGGTACAGAGCAGTGCTGGTCACCAGTCGGACAAGCCTAAACCCGAACAAGCACATGAACACCCTGACAAGCAAACAAACTTATGTGCCAGGACTAAAAACGTTGGAGTTCTGAATATCCTTGGAGTGAGTAGACATGCAGCACGGGCCCAAAGCAGTAGGGAATAGGGAATGTCATATGTGTAGTACCCCGGTTTTCCCAGCAGGAGAATGGATGCCTGCTGTGTAAGTGAAGCGGTGAGGCGTATGTTAGGGTAGCTATGAACCATGGGTATACATATAAATGAAGCAGAACACCAATAGTGTAGTGGTTAGAGCATCCGCCTAACGTAAATTCATTCCTGGTTCAAGTACGACTATAGCACACATCACTTTCTTGTGTAATGAATGCCTCTGTGCTGTAAAGCCAACATTTAAACATGTAAAGGTGAACGTGTGTTTCGCATGGGGACATTAACCAGATTCCATCAGTCAAAGTGGAACTGTCATAATGAATAAGGCACACCTAAGCACAAAGACGTGGCAGTAAACATATGTAACTCACAATAAGGATATGCAAATGCACCTGCGCATGTGTAAGCAGCTCCCAGCATAAGAAATGTATGTTGTTTTGTTCAGATGTAACTTATATATGTATATATAGCTATATAGATGTGTGTATAGATATATATCCACAGATATAAAATAAAGAAATACATAAAAAGAAATAACAATTATATATATATATATATATATATATATATATATATATATATATATATATATGTATAAAATGAACGCCGAAAGGAGAAAGCATATACACAGGTTGTGAAGGGAATCTAGAGCAACTAAGGTATTATACAGTATTTGCAGTGTATGTCAGATAAAGCTGCCCAAGAGTGAGCAGAGCACGGTTATTCACACCAGAGGCAGGGTCATACCAGTGGGCATAATATCATTGAACTGCTACGTCAACATTACACAGAGATGGAATGTATTACATGTTGTGACCACCTACACATGTAACCCGCAAATGGCCGTAATCCATAACACCAGGAAAGGCACGTATGTGTAAATAATACACGAGGCGGTACAAAATGTGTGTAGGGCCCGTAACGGTCTGGAGAGGGCAATGTGTAAAGGTGTGTCATGGCTGCGATATCATGTGGATAATGGCTGTTACGCATGGAAACTCAACACATGTGGGTTGTAGGAACTATGGCTATGCCATTATGGATACAGGTGTGCCAGGTTGGTTGCGCCGGTTCCAATGGAGCGGCCTGTGTAGGTCAGCTAGTACGTAGAAGCAATTCTCAGCTAGAGCGTCTTCTGCGTGGATACATGCATGAATGGGCGTACCGTCGTTGAAGGTTGTGCGTCAGGGCTAGCAACTATGCACGTAAAAGTCTATCAGCCAATCAGTAGCGGACCAGAGTTCCGCAGTGGCAACCCCTAACCAGGAAAAACCGAAAGACACAACAATATACAGACATCAGCATGTTGACATACATTCTCTGTAACACATGTACTCTATTTATTGACATAAATAATAGGAATGTGCACAGACACAAATACAGTAGCAGGTATACTAGGCTGTGTAGACATGGAATAGGTCAAATGACACTGTATCACAACACACTTATCAGCGGTACTCCATACTTGAACAAAGTGTGACATCTGTCCACTGTATAATGTGCTATATACCGATTACAAGTTAACCGGAGTGAAGTGTCAGTGTCATAATGACTAAGGCAATAGTATGCTGTTGAAGCAGAGATAAAACCCAATACGCATGTGTAAGTCTGTTTCTACAGGAAATGTATTGGTCAACGGACACACAGATGTGTGTGTATATATATATATATATATATATATATATATATATATATATATATATATATATATATATATACACACACACACACATATACATACATGCATACATACATATATATATATATATATATATATATATATATATATATATATATATATATATATATATATATATATATATATATATATATATATATATATATATATATATATATATATATATATATATATATATATATATGAACATATATATATATATATATATATATATATATATATATATATATATACATACATACATATATTGATGTATACATATATATATATACACATAGATACATATATATGTATATGTATATAGATATATATATATATATATATACACATATACACAAATTAAATATATATATGTCATTGCAGATATACACATGTACATAACTAGTTTACTGTACAGCAAGCAATTACGGGTAACATACGTTCAGACTAGGCATATGTTACTGGGAGGTACAATAAACAAACGTTTACCCCCACACCACTCAGCTAGGCCAGTGAGACATACAGACATGCAATAAAGGTAAATACACCGCTGCTTTCCAAACCACCAGCAGGGAAGTACCAATGGGAGAGATCTGCAAGGTCTATACTTTAAACATGGATAACGGGGTCCCTTGCGGGACACCAAAAATTCATTATACAAGCAGCCTATGGTCATTGAGGCGAGCAGGATGTAGCTGTACATAGAGCAGTAGGTTGTGCAAGTGTAATAACACATGGGTTGACAAGACGTACGACATGTGTCCAGAGACGGGGAGAGGGGGCAGTGTGTAGGTGTGTGTGTTCATACACCAGCTGTGCTCACAGTAAGTATGAGTCATGAGTGCTGTAGAGGGGTGTCAGGTAGGTGAGTCATGGGTATTCAATAATGGGCCTACGTGTGCAGGTGTCGGTTGGCAGAGATGTAGTAGGCACGCCCAGCGGAAGTAATTAATATGCCTATGTGGGCATTGCTGATGCTCATAACTCCCAAACATGAATAGCATATCTACTGCATAGTCCGTAAGCCATTTGGGGAACACATAGGGATTATATCAGTGCCCTGTACCCAATGATCATGGACGTCCGTGATTATGAATCGGAATTCAAAACAGTCCTAACTAAACCCCACCAGAACTAGTGATATTAGGTCAACAGATGGTGGAATAGACGTAATTCCTGACAGCATATTTCTCTCTCTCTCTCTCTCTCTGTATACACATATATATATATATATATATATATATATATATATATATATATATATATATATATATACATATATATCAATACATAGACAGTACAAAAATATAAATATGATATCATATATATATATATATATATATATATATATATATATATATATATATGTATATATATATATGTTACTGTAGATATACAGACCGGGCATATGCCACTGGGAGGTCCAAGAAACAAACGTTGCCCTCCCACACTGCCCAGCTAGGCCGGTCAGACATACAGACACACAATAAAGGTGAATACACTGCTGCTTTCAAAAACACTGGCAGGAAAGTACCAGTGTGAGAGATCTGCAAGGTCTACACTTTAAACATGGATAACAGGGTCCCTTGCATGACACCAATAATTCACTTTACATATGAACCTGTGGTAATCAATGCAAGCAGGATGTAGCTGTACACAGAACAGTAGGTTGTGCAAGTCTGATAACACATGGTTTGACAGAATGTATGACATGTGCCCCGAGACGGGGAGTGTGTGCAGTGTGTAGGGGTGTGTTCATACCCCAGCTGCACTCACAGTAAGTATGAGTCATGAGTGCTGTAGAGCGGTGTCAGGTAGGGGAATCATGGGTATGCCATAATGGGCATAAGTGTGAAGGTGTTGGTTGGCAGAGATGTATTAGGCATGCCTCGTGGAAGTAATTAATATTCCTATGTGGGCATAGTAAACGCCTATACCTCCTACACCTGAAGAGCACATCTACTGGATAGTCCGTAAACCATTGTGGGAACGGGACTATAACAGTGCCTTGTACCCGATTAGCATGGACATCCATGATTACGAATCAGAATGTAACACAGTCCTAACTAAACACTTCCAGAACTAGTACGTTTAGGTGGACAGGTGGCGGAATGCATGTAATGATTAATGAATACATGTATGAGTCATGTACAGCATGTACCTCGACAAATGTGAATGAATACATATGCCCTGTGACTGTCAATGTGTCAGGTTAATAGAACCAATCATCTAAATGTGTACCTCAGGGTGTTATGCAGTGTCCCTGATACAAGTATTCATTCTCCCCCATTCGTATGTGAGGTCTGCTAGTGACGGAAAGTGCATATTCCGCCGACCACCATAGGTAGATGATAGCATAATAGTGTGGGGTTACCACCTGTCTGCCTTTGTGAGGGACACTCTACTCTGGGCAGTTGTGTCCTGCAAAATGAATGTTACAGCACATGGCCTGTGATATCGGGAAAAGAGTTCATATATTGTGTGTAGTGGTGTCATAAAATGATATTGTTGTATCTGAAGCAGGTACATGTTATAGGAAACAGTAGTAGCAACTATAATGCTAGAAGAATAACCTTAACGTATGCAAACCGGTGAAGTAGTCAGTATGCTACTGGCTGTGGGTATGTGTTGCCTTGCCAAATGTGACAGCTCTACATATAGGTCCTATAGGGCTGCCACCTTTTCAAATGGCCAAAGTGGGAGCTGCTCTGTAGAAATGTCAGATGTATCAGGTCAGAACATACCTACCGCCATGCATAATACAGACATATACATAGTCACACAAATCAAAGCCTAGTCAAGCAGCAGTCAGGTTGCTTATGCTACTTCACATAACGTATAGACATGTCATGTATACAATAACCGTTACATGCAACTATTACAGACACATAGTATATAATATTGTCCTGTAATCGGGACATTAGCTATGACAACAGTATTGTCACATGACACATATGCCTAATGAGGGACTGTCCCATGCAAATTGGGAAAGGTGTTATGCCTAGAATGTGTACAATCTAAAAGGTGGAAATCATACAGTAGGTATGTGGTAGCATGACTCGGCTGAGAGATGCGTTTCCCAAAACACATTTACATGTCAGCATTGCAGAATATTGGTTCCCATGTATCAGCCAGATGGGAGCAGATTGTATGAGAAAGATGCATACCATATGATGACGTCACTGGACAGGCCGGTGAGACCGTATAGTCGAATGCCTGCCGTGGCCTAATGTTTACCCATACCTGATACTGTAATTATGTAGTCCGATGTAATAGGCATCACAAGGGATTGCGCCCACCCAGCCTGAGTGACAAATGGAAGCACCAATGTCAGTGCATGTGCAAGTGAGTGAGCGAGCGGGTGTACGCGTGTTTGTTTACCAGTATGCGAATATTGCACTGTTAAAGAAATGTGGAGTCTAAACAAGTATAAGGAGCTGTAACCAGAGGTCAGCAGTGCTTAACAATGTGCAAACCCATGCACAAATGCTCCCACTGGCTGGAATGTGCCTTACCTACTCCGTATCCAAAGGCGTCGTTCTGGATGAAAACAAGGAACCGTCCTTTGCACATGTTGGTAGCAATACCCTGCGCACACAGCTCATGTGAATTGCCAATACACCATGGCATATATACAGACAATAGACAGTATCACACACATACCATACAGCACAGTCATCCAACATTATAGCAAGGTACTGGCAGATATGTCCAGACCACTGTTGTTTGTTGACCTGGCCATTCTGTGTTTCAGTGTGTGAACATGCCTAGTATGACTGTTACGCATGTTGTCGACTGACATTACCATCATACCGTCATGTGTTTGAGCATGCCCAGTATGGTCAACTGGATTGCATGTGTCACATGTCCATATAGTGAGTACTGTGGTGCCGACCTCTGCGTTGTACACCGACAGGTGGCATGCTGTATCTGCAGGGTAGCTAACGGTCATGTTGGATTGACTGTTGCTACATTTCTGCACAGCGTGGGGGGACATTCAACTGCATCCACAGTCCAACACTGCACCGGGGGTGGCGCACCTGACTCTCACATGTGTACATTGGAAGGGGGGCACAGCTGATAGTTGTACACATTTGCGACTACTGTACTGATATGCCAGGTACTCCATTTTAGTGTGTGTACACACCTAAATTGCTGGTTGGAGGCATACCAGTGTACGTTGGATCCTAGCTTGAATTACCAGCATAGTGGTTTCAGACATCCTAGCCTTCACAACCTGCATCCAACTGCCTGGCCTGCTGTAGTCTGTGTGTGTGTTTGTGGGGGTTGTGGTCATCCATTGTGCATCTCCAGAGGCCATTGTATAGCATTTCCCTGTAGTGGTCTACACCTGTCCAGCTGTATGAGATTTATGTGGGCTGTATGGACAGATATGATGTTCAGCCCATAACCTGCAGTGGGTTAGGACACCCCATGTACTACTGGCTACTATTTTGACCCCGGTTTGTGCTACAGATGTCATGGTGCCACTATGGACGTGCACTGTCTGCTGCCCTAACAGTCAGCCACCAAATTCCCTTGTATGCTCACATCCATATGATAGTTACAGGTAAATACACATTCTAATGCAACTGCCAATTGGTAGGTTGACTGACTTACCTTGGGGGTGTTCCAGAGTTGAAGATGATGTTGGAGGGTCGCCTATGTCGGATGCACACAGTGCACTTCCTGTACATGGCTGAGCACAGGTAGCATCATGTTTGGCATCTCTTGTACTGTCTGTGCGAGTCAGAGAGAGTTAGATTCCCTGGGTACCTACTGTGTCAGTGCATATGCCATGTGTTGCCTCCTTGCCAAGTGCAGGTCATACTGTGCATGGCTCCTTTCGCCGACTGGGTCCAGCTCAGGTAGTTCCTCCTCCAAGTCACACTGTGCCTGTACAGGCCTTGGCATTGGTGGGGGGCTGTGTGGCCCTGCCCCAAGCTGTTCCTGCTGCAACTTTTACCACAGGATCAGATTGTGTAGCATAGCACATACCATAACAATTTATGTGCATGTAGCTAGTGAATACTGCAAGGCTCCATCGGATGTGTCCAGACACCAGAACTTTGACCTCAGCATCCCAAACACATGCTCAATGATACGTTTTGCCTGTGCGTTTGCCTCAGAATGGTGTAGTTGCTCAGGTGTGTGTGCATTGCTGATGGGTGTCATCTGCCATGACTCCAGTGGATACCCAGCATTCCCCACTATGTGACAGTAGGGGATGTCCATATTGCCAAAGGTGTGGTACAGCTGCGTCAATTGCCACATATCAGAAATGTCATAGCTTCCAGGGCAGACAGCACACACATTCAGTTTAATGCCCTGTACATCGCATACGGCCTAGCTGTTGGAGGGTATACCCCTGCAGTGACTGTAGGCCCTACCCTGCTCACCGGTTGGTGCTTTGATTTGTACGTGCATGCAGGCTATAGCACCCAGTACCCCAGGGTAGTCAGCCATTTGGTGGTAGAGACGCATATTGCTGGCCAACAGAGCACATGTGTTGAGGACATGTACATGTTCACTGGCACGTGGTGACATGGCATCTGTGAACTGGTGCAATACTCTGGATACAGATGCCTGCGAGATCCCCAAGATATCTCCAGTTGTGCATTGGGAGTTACCTGTGGCTAGTATACCTAGGCCAACACATATCTTGGTATCCACTGGGATGGGTTTCCCTCAGCCTGTTTGATGTGTCAGGTGTAGCCGGCGCAGTTCAACAAGCTGCTGTAGGAGGTGTCTGTCCACCCCATAGCGCTCCATTATCCCCAGCCCATGTAGCCCCTGGTAGGTTATCCTGGGTCTGTAAAGTGTTCGGTCACCTCACTAAGGGTTGTTCGGAAACATTCACATCCTCACCACCCTGAGTCTCTTGCACATGTTGGTCCATGTTGCCTGCTGCAGCCCTTCTCATTTGGTTGGATTGTGTTGAGAAATGTCCCTGCATGTATACACCAGTGGTGTAGAGTGTGGGAGAAACCTGTGTGTATGGTGCCTGGTCACTTTACCGTAGTGTTCATGGGCAGCCTGGCCATGTAATCTGCTGATTGTGCTAATTATCACCTGTCTGTGCAGCCTGTTCACCTTGACTACTCCACTACTGTCAACGAAATAAACCAAACGGAAACAACAACTGTAGAACGAGATGATGACTTGGTAGATAAGAAAAAACGCTGCTCGTACGGGCAAAATACTTTAATCCAGTGAAACCATACAACAACAACCAAGGGTTTAGCGCTTTCAACTGATCAATGTCAGTCTTCTTCAGAACCATATACATATCCACACACTGAGTTTATATACCAACAGTTACTTTGTAATTTAAAAAAAATGCGCCAAAATCCTTTAAAGCCACAGGACTAAATTCATATATGCATATATACAAAACATAATTCTATTATTATTGTTTGTAAATTTCCTTATGAAAGATGTTATGTACATACTTAAACATTAATGTGTTCTAAAGTGGAACGAATGACATGAAAATGGAACCTGATTTTTTTTAAATATTAAAAATGACATATGATGACAATGAATGCTAGTAATATGTATAAATCTATTGATAGTCTATGAAATGCTATAGATAATTTATATTGATTAAACTTGAATAAAAAAATATTATTACAATGTTGTACAATAATACTACAATCCATAAATACTTAAAATATACTACATATTATGTAAAAAAAGAGAGAAAAAAGAACATTTAATACTAAATTGTTTATGTAACTAAAATAATGTAGTTAATACTAGTCTAAAGCATATATTGATCCAACATAAAAAATGTGGTTAGTACAAGCCGAAAGCTTGTATTAATCCAACAAAAGGAATGGTTTAATACTGATGAAATAATTGAGACCAGGATGCCTAGTGGCATCTGTTCTAATTTGCCATACACTTTCTTTCAATGCTAACCGTACCTTCCAATTCCCTTCATATATATTTTGACTTATCTGATCGATAATACAAAATATAAAACTATGCTGATCTCCCTTCTCTAAAATATGTCTATACAGGGCATTGGTAGTATCCTCCTTACGTATTTTATAATAGTGCTCATAAATCCGTTTTTTAATAACCCTTTCGGTTTTCCCTATATAGAATGCCGTACAAGCAGTACAGTTAGCTATATATACAACCTGTTTACTATTACAGTTACCACTTAGGCATCTGATCTCTGTATGATTTATATCATCTAAAACAATTTTGTCTGTTTTGTTAATATATCAACATTGGCGACATGATCCGCATTTTCTACTACCTTTTTTATTTTTCACAAACCTTCCTTTTTGTGTATCTGTATATTCTAACATTCTCTTTATATTAGGTGCAACTTTAAATACTATATTAGGTTTATTTCCTACTATTGAACCTAAATTGTTAGAAGTAATAACGTCCCAGTGTCTATATAGTATTTCTTTAATAAAATGTATGTAAGGGCTGTAAGTCAAAACACAGACTCTATTAAATATATTTTCTGTTGCGTTATAGGCAAAACTGTCAGAATCGAGTAAACCTAATAATGGTTTGTATTTGTGTCCCCACTGTGAAATAACATAATGAGTGATGTCATCTAACATATTCACTGGATAGCCTCTCTTACTAAACATGTTATATAAGATCTTGATGTCTTCCTTCATAACTTCTAAACTGGATGACATTCTAGCTATTCTAATACATTGCCCTTTAACTATATTTTTAAATGTATATGGGGGATGATTACTGCTGTATTCAATATAGTCGTTTGAGTAAGTAGGTTTCCTGTATGTTCTAGATGCAAAACCTGTGTCAGTATGCCTAATGAGAGTATCTAAATATGTAATTTCTTTTTTGCTATAGTTGTAAGTAAATCTTAGAAATTCTGTGGTGTTATTAAGAAAATTGATAAATTCACTAATCAAGGTCTCAGGTCCCTTCCACAACACAAATAAGTCATCTAGATATCTTGCATAAAATACAATGTTATCATAATAACTACTTTTGAATAGGTGTTCAGTTTCCCATTCTAACATGACCATATTTGCAAAAATTGGGGTGCAGGATGCACCCATTGCTACTCATACTTTTTGTCTGAAAAATTCCCCTTGGAACGTGATGTAATTATGGTCCAAAACTAAGGACATAAGTTCAGTTACCACACAAGTTTTAAACCAACTGAATCCTGAATATTTTTTAAGGCTATTGGTGAAAAATTCAAGCCCTGTCTCTTTCGGTATACATGTGTATAAATCCACCACATCAATAGTGATGAAAATATAATCTTTATTCCATTTGTCCTCATTGAGATTACTCAAAAAACTCCAAGAGTCTTTCATAATGTGTGGTACCGCTTTGTAGATGTGCTTAGTCCATGTGTCTATCAGAACGCCTATGTTAAATGTTTTGGATCTAGATCCAGACACTATAGGTCTGTAGGGTGGATCCTCCATGGATTTATGAATTTTTGGTATGCCTACAATTTTTGCTAATATTGGATAATCAGTTCTTAAAAACATGTATATTTCATTACTTATTCTGTTGTCAATCATATATTCTTCTAATATGAGGTCTATTCTTTTATATCCTATATTGATTTCATTCAGGGATATGACCTCATAATTACCTGAATCGTACAACAAATTATGAATCTTAGTATTATAATCTGTGGTATAACTAACAACGATACCACCGCCTTTATCAGGCTTTATAATACGAATGTCTTTGTTGTGTATTATATTTTTCAAACAATTCCGTTCCTTCAACGATAAATTGTCATAACTTGTTAGATCCCTTCCCCTATTTTTCTTAATATTATAATTTAACCAATAAACGTCTTTATTAACCATCTTTTCATAATTATATATTTGCGGATGGTTCACAGGTACATATGTACTTTTCCTTTTAAGTTTAGTACCTTTATAAACATGAGTATCGTCTGAATTGGACCCAAATTGTATAGCCAGGTTGAGTCTCCTGCAGTACAATTTGATTTATTTAATGGTATCAACTAAATTGATACCTACAGTGGGTACAAATTTCATTCCCTTACTCATTAGTTGAATGAATTCCTGTTCTATTCTGAAATCAGTGTAGTTATATACTTTGAATCCATTGTATGTAGTCAAAATATGTTGGTCTGAACCTTCCTTATCTTTACTTTCTATATTACTTACTTGTGTGTAATTATCTGTTACCATATTGGTAGTAATATATAAAGTATGATCAGAAGTAACTTTCTCGGGATTCATAGTATTATTAACACTGTCCAAAATAACGTTGTCAGGATTCATAATGTTTTCTCGTCTAACTTGGGAACACCTATGAAATGACAATATAGGTGAAGGAATATCTACATCTTCTGTATCACTTAATTCCATATGTTGTATTGATTCTTTTGTTTGGAAGCTGGAAAGAACCTGCCCCCTCGAAAATTTTCTTCTCTTATAGCACTCCTAGGTCTCTCTTTATAACTATTGATTCTCTCTCTAATACCTTGTGTTTTGTCGGGGCCATATATATGCTCGATCATTCTCATATGTCTCTACATCTCTAATTAATTTCCTGTTCTTTCTCTCAAAAATATTGTTTGCCTTCTCCTGTACAATACTGAATTGTTTATTATATAACTCTTTCCACTTGACAAAGTCGCAATATTGAATGATGGCATTGTTCATACATTCTAACTCATTTGCCAACAAAATCATTTTTTCATCATTAAATTTGATCAAAGTTCTGATGTATAAAAATCCAAAATTATCAAATAATTCATTAAACTCCCTCTTCATTTCCTTAGTGTAATTAATACCTAAGGGTAGTTTAAAAAATCTAATACCTTTTGGTACAACCTTAGTATTAAGACATTTTGATAGATAAGCAAAATCTATCTTAGTATTTTTGTATGATAGAAGTTTTTTGCCAAAATTAAAAATCATGTCTCTCAAAGTGTTTTGTTTAAAATTAGCAACAGTAAAATTACCATTCTATTCCATATTAACATTATGTTCAAATTCATAATCATCACATAAAAATTGATCCATTAAACATACTGAAATTTCTTCATTAATACTGTTATTGAAATTAAAATCTTTATGTCCATAATTTTTATGACCATAATTTTTATGAGTCCCTTTTCTGTTCTGGGAGCTTGAAATATTTGAAATGTGTGTTGCAGTACCTTTATTTCCATAAGTATTTTTCCGTTTCACATTGCCATATTGTTTAATGGCTTGTCATTCTTTTGGTCTAGCTCCCAACTTCTCATTTTTATTTCGTTGAAAGCTAAAATCAAACGTGAAGTCATTACACGGAGAAAGACAGTACTGTTCATTTCTTAGTAACTGTTCATCTTGACTTGCAGGCGAGCATGTACTATCGTTTATTTGCTCACCCTGGAAATTGGGTAAGTCAATACACGCATCGTCATTATACAAAACATTTTCCTGCAAGATAGCAGGAAAGACACACTCCGGCGTGTCTGTAAGTGCATTGTCTGCCACCGAATATTTTTCAAGACAACAATCCTGTTTGTGTCCGGTCCTGGAACTAGTCTCATCATTCATATGTATATTAAGTGTATGTGACTTATCGGGCTTCCGAATAGCAGCTTCAATGATATTGTTATCAAGCAAATTGTCCGATTTCTTATGCTCGGAAAGAAATTCTGTAACTAAAATCAATAGTCTCTGTACTTCCTTCTGCAATGCTGAAACATCAGCTCTAAGATTACACATCTCCGTACCCGACAATGAAGCTGGCGTTCCTTCTACGCTACCCGCCATATCAAACCAGTCAACGAAATAAACCAAACGTAAACAACAACTGTAGAACGAGATGATGACTTGGTAGATAAGAAAAAATGCTGCTCGTACGGGTAAAATACTTTAATCCAGTGAAACCATACAACGACAACCAAGGGTTTAGCGCTTTCTGACTTACTGACTTACAGCCCTTACGTACATTTTATTAAAGAAATACTATATAGACACTGGGACGTTATTACTTCTAACAATTTAGGTTCAATAGTAGGAAATAAAACTAATATAGTATTTAAAGTTGCACCTAATATAAAGAGAATGTTAGAATATACAGATACACAAAAAGGAAGGTTTGTGAAAAATAAAAAAGGTAGTAGAAAATGCGGATCATGTCGCCAATGTCGATATATTAACGAAACAGACAAAATTGTTTTAGATGATATAAATCATACAGAGATCAGATGCCTAAGTGGTAACTGCAATAGTAAACAGGTTGTATATATAGCTAACTGTACTGCTTGTACGGCATTCTATATAGGGAAAACCGAAAAGGTTATTAAAAAACGGATTCATGAGCACTATTATAAAATACGTAAGGAGGATACTACCAACGCCCTATATAGACATATTTTAGAGAAGGGAGATCAGCATAGTTTTATATTTTGTATTATCGATCAGATAAGTCAAAATATATATGAAGGGAATTGGAAGGTACGGTTAGCATTGAAAGAAAGTGTATGGCAAATTAGATGCCACTAGGCATCCTGGTCTCAACGATTTCATCAGTATTAAACCATTCCTTTTGTTGGATTAATACAAGCTTTCGGCTTGTACTAACCACATTTTTTATGTTGGATCAATATATGCTTTAGACTAGTATTAACTACATTATTTTAGTTACATAAACAATTTAGTATTAAATGTTCTTTTCTCTCTCTTTTTTTACATACTATGTAGTATATTTTAAGTATTTATGGATTGTAGTATTATTGTACAACATTGTAATAATATTTCTTTATTCAAGTTTAATCAATATAAATTATCTATAGCATTTCATAGACTATCAATAGATTTATACATATTACTAGCATTCATTGTCATCATATGTCATTTTTAATATTTTAAAAAATTCAGGTTGCATTTTCATGTCATTCGTTCCACTTTATAACACATTAATGTTTAAGTATGTACATAACATCTTTCATAAGGAAATTTACAAACAATAATAATAGAATTATGTTTTGTATATATACATATATGAATTTAGTCCTGTGGCTTTAAAGGATTTTGGCACGTTTCTTTTAAATTACAAAGTAACTGTTGGTATATAAACTCAGTGTGTGGATATGTATATGGTTCTGAAGAAGACCGACATTGATCAGTTGAAAGCGCTAAACCCTTGGTTGTCGTTGTATGGTTTCACTGGATTAAAGTATTTTACCCGTACGAGCAGCGTTTTTTCTTATCTACCAAGTCATCATCTCGTTCTACTCCACTACTGTTGTTGCCCCTCCCAATTTCACCAGGCAGGTATAGACACACCCCTAGCTTAGGCGTGCTAAGGCAGGAGCAATCCCAAGGCACAGGGTACCAATGTACGTACAGTATGCATAAAATCCTTCCCATGCCTTCACCTATACTCCAGTCCTGCACCCGGCTATCTACACAAATACACTCTTGGGATCTGCATCACACCCTGGGGATAAACGGGATTCACTATTGTCAACCTCATTTGCATAGTATTCTCTTCTCATGCATAGTCATATGACCCATACTGATCCTCCAAATTAATAACCACTGCTTACTGTCGCTCAGATCCGCACACAACTGGCTAAAGGTGACTTAGTATCACTGTATTCAATGTCCCTTGTTCTTCCCATCAACAAAATAATCAGTCTCTACACAACTAGAACCCAGGACTCTGTACACCACAGACGAAGTGCTTTACCACTAAGCCATGGCAGATATACATACATCCAATGTGATCACTTACAGATCATCCAGCACAGACATTCAATAGTGCTAATGTCTATATATATATATATATATATATATATATATATATATATACATATATATATATATATATATATATATATATATATATATATATATATATGTATATATATATATATATATATATACACACACACACACACACACACACACACACACACACACACACACACACACACACACACACATATATACATATACACACACAGACGTAGATATTGAATTTACATCACAACAGCGGACCACATGACACCAAAGCATTAGACAAGAATGAAAGGGAAACCACATGTGCTACCTGTATTATGTAATGGTGTTACTATCAAGGCAAGTGTGTTACATTGCATCACATGGATCAGATGGTAGTAAGGGTAAGAGTAGGGCTGCTGACATTTACCCACCAGACCTATTGGCGAATGTATGTGTTTGTGTTAACAGCCCAGTCTCTTGGCCAATTATGACATTTTTGGACACTATATAGGAATGCAACAAAACACACTCAACACATCCTGGAGCTAGCCACTCACAGCTACCAACACATAGGAACTGTCTGCCAAACACACACACCTATCATGACTTGGAATCAAACACCTACCTGTCTTTTCTATCACACTACCGCATTACACAGTTACAGAAGCACTACCAAGATTACTGGAACACAGCACTCCCAGAGGCATACTTCTAGGTGGGTGACATCATCAGCAAAGGCAAAATCGCTGCTAGGGAATGTATGGAGAGTGAGCAGTCTAAAAGCATTACTCTGTCCCCAGGCAGCTAGAAACACACACACACACACATACCCTTGGCAGGGCTGGGATTCAAACATATACTTAACTACCTTATCATACTACAGCATTATGCAGTTACAGAATGCGCTACAGAGATTACTGGAATACAGCACTCCCAGAGGCATACTTCTAGGTGGATGACATCATCAGCAAAGGCAAAGACGCCGACAGGGAATGTATGGGGAGTGAGCAGTCTAAAAGCATTACTCTGCCCCCAGGCAGCTGGAAACACACACACACTTGGCAAGGCTGAGATTCGAACATACACCTAACTACCTTATCACACTACAGCATTACACAGTTACAGAACATGCCACCGAGATTACTAGAACATAGCACTCCCAGAGGCATACTTCTAGGTGAATGACATCATCAGCAAAGGCAAAGACGCTGATAGGGAATGTATGGAGAGTGAGCAGTCTAAAAGAATTACTCTGTCCCCAGGCAGCTGGAAACACACACATTTGGCAGGGTTGGGATTTGAACACACATCTATCTATCTTATCACACTACATCATTACGCAGTTACAAAACACACCACTGAGATTACTGAAACACAGCACTCCCACAGGCATACATCTAGCTCGATGACATCATCAAGAATGGAACAAACGCTGATAGGGATTGTATGGAGTGTGAGCAGTCTAAAAGCATATTACTGTCCCAAGGCAGACAGAGACAAATACACGGCAGTGGTGTGAGCGGGGCAACTGCCTATCTACGGAGCACTATTACAACACTACATAGATACGAGATGCGCTACAGACAGTACACCTTTCAAGACAGTTAACCAGTGTGTTCAATATAGGAATCCATCCTGACGTGGAGTATGGACATCTGTTGCCTGGATGACCACTATCGCTATACAGGATTTCAATGGTCATGCCCATACACAGAGGCACATAACCGACACAAGGTGTCACTGGGCATACTCACACAGTAACACATGTCCGTTTGGAATGTACTATGTGTCCATCTATACAACGGCATACTGGACATGCTCACACACTTAGTAGTAGAGAAGGGCTGTCTTGTATGCACACGGATTCTAAACACGGAAGGGCACAGTGTGTCGATAGTGAACATTGTTAGCACGAATGCTGAACTACATATATCTGCCACCGGTCATCAGTGCTAGATGTGTAGCGTTTGTAATCACAGCTGACAATCCAGATCTAACAATGGGGAATACGGACAACTCTGCAGTGAGTAACACCTGGCATATGGCACAGTTGTGCACAATAGCACTACCACCGTATACCTCAGATACAGACGTGGGCCATAAGACCTTGACGGACCACTCCAGGTGTTAGTGCCCCCACATATATGAAGGCCACTGACATGTACTGACCAGTACACACTCAAGAACCATCACAGATGTCTCAGGTGCAGATCACAGTGGTAAATGTCGCATTCTACTATGTAGCCCTCAGACATCACCATGTCCTTGGACCAGCAACACACATCCATACATTAGTACAACACCATGTTACTCATGACCAGTGGACTGTACATAGGTCTACAGCAACTGTGCAGACTACACATGTACTGACAGGGTTCCATCATGTGTTATGCAATGCAATGATACCACTGTTCATACACAGGTCAACTCTACACATAACAGGGGCCCTGGGTCTTATACAGCTGTAACAGATAACTGTTGCTGTACACCAAAAAACACTCATGTTTGGATATGACATATATGTAATTGCCGTTGATATGTACATGGCCCACACACACACACACACACACACACACACACACACACACACACACACACACACACACACACACACAACACATATGTACATAGCATAGCTTTTGCTGTCCTCCGTGCAGACAAGTGGCTACAGCAATCACACATATGCACATGGAAGGTAGGTCCATGGCTGTTGAATGCTAACAGTACATAAGGTAGCAATGTTGACTGAGGTAACATTCCCTCTGTAGTAGTTACCCATGACAACTATCATATCATACAACAGTCCATGTGTCATGTATGTCATCACACATGTCCACCAATTGCAATGCATACAAACATGGCTACATGACAGGAATGTAGGACCAACACACATGTACATGTAGTGGTGTGCATTCAGCTACCATGCATGAGCAGTAGGTGATGTATGCATTTCATCTGTGTCTAAGTACAACATGCAGTTGCAATGCAGCCCCATCATTGACACCTGTATATGGTGAAATACTGACAGTACGGTAGGATGTACATCAGGTATGGATGGATGTGTGTACATAAAGTGGTGGTCCACATTTGCAGATGGATGTTTGCTGAAGACAGCTCACAGGTGTGTCACAAGCCATCCTACCATAACATGTGCAAACAGTACGCTATGTTACTGTTACTTGAAGGTGAAGACATACAACCTACACAGCGGTCAGGGTGTCACTGACTGTAAATCACTTGACACCTGTAATACTTACATCCTCCCATGTGCATACAGCAGTACAATTGCCGAAGGAAGCATCGGTACACATAATGTGGCCAATACTGCTGCATGTCTGTCAGACGTATCATCATATAGCAGGTGAGTGATTCACAGTACTGCCATGTGTGTTTGCTTGTTTGACCATATATGCTACGTATGGTGGTGAATCCATCCCAATTGTTATACAACCCTGTACACTGTTGTAGAGATCTGTACATACTGCAGTGTAGAAAGCAAGACATAGGCAGGGGTAGTGTGTGTACCACACACATGTCAGCTGTGAATGACATTTGTGGACTCCACAATGTGTATGTGTGTGTATGTATGTATGGCTGTCTGGTGCATGGAGTGAGGGTGTATGCTACCATACAGAACAGACAGGATCCCTAACCCCTCATGGTAATGCAATCTACTACCCTGTTGATGCTGTCGGTCTCAACCTTACTGCCTACCTGTACATGTTCAGTCTCTGTGTCACGCCATGTGGGTGCACAGTACTGTGAAAGTGATTACCACATAGGCAGGGGTATTCACCTCAACACTATCGAGTGTGCATTATAGTGTCATTGACCCCGTGAGTGTGGGCATGTTACTGTGTGTTTCTGTGTATGTCTGTGCATGTTCTCATCTTGTAATGTGACAGTGTATTACTGCTACACAGTGATGCCTCATGCTATCAACTGGCCTCTACCCTTGACATCAGCCAGACCGCTGTGTAAACCCCCCCGCACTATGTCACTGTACTTGTGATGTGACCCGGTATGGATGTCACGTCTCTAGCCACTGTAGCCTATTAAACAACTCAGATGCTTCTGGATCAGTACACATACTGTGGCCAATACTGCTGCATGTAGATGTGTGGACATCTGCGGAATGGTAGCCTTTCTAACAGTGAGGTTGAGGCTCCATATAGCATGCTGGTATTGCCATACATGCCTGTGAGTACTCCACATTTACACATGGGAAACTGCAAACACTGCTACTTATTGGCACGTGCAATTAGACCTTAAGGAGGGAAGCAGGGCATCATTACCAGCATGCTGTTACTGTTGTTACCAAGACACATACTGTGAACATACAACAATGCATTCTAACTGCAAACACTGTAACGTAATGGCACATGCAATTAGACCTTGAGGAGGGAAGCATGCATAATTACCAACATGCTGTTACTGTTGTTACCAAGACACATACTGTGAACATATACCAAAGCATTCTAAACCTGTACTACGTGGTATGTCTGGTGCGTGTCAACAGTACACAACAAATGTAATATACACTTCTCACTATTCTGTTCACCTTGTGCATCAGACCTTATGAGCATGTCCCTGCACCGATGGTGTGGATGACAGGGATGCAGCACAGGCATCATCATATGCACAGGGTGATAATGTTTGCCAGGGGCATAGGCTGCACCAGTGGATGACATCATGTGTGTGGATTAGGGCCGGTGATCTGATTGGACATGTGTGGTTGTTATGCATGTGGGTGTTGCAGTGCCCTACAGATGTTTCTGCTGTGTGTATGTGTGCACACAGTTCTGCCATGTGTCCGGCCTACACAGGGGTATTATTGACAGCTCCAGATTGTACAGACCAGGATGTACAGCTCACTGTGTCCGGCCATGGTCACGTGACCTGTGCCTGCCAGAGGTTGCACGGGCACTACCAGGCAGAGGTACAGATTGGCTACTGTCTGATGACACATGTTCACTGGAACTGTGTCCCCACTGGGAATGTCCAGGGCCACATCCACGTGGCCTGCTGTGTCCTGGTGTGGACAGCACAGCACCAGCTGCACTGCTACTGCTACCGGCACTATGGGAGCGGGCATGTGAGGTAGCTCGTTCACGTTGACTTGCACTAGGTGGTGTAGCTGGCCTACGTCCATGTGGCCTACACCTCACTCTTACCAGATGTTCCAGCACAGACAGCTCACGCTCGCGGATTGCCATGCCACGGTCAAGGATTCCAACCATGTCACTCAATCGCCTGTCCAGAACGTCAGCAATCTGCTGTTGAGCATTTGCCAATGCCTGGATGTTGTTTAAAGAACAGATAGCAGCCCTCTGAAGCCTCTGCCCTTCTCTGTTCTGCCATTCAGCACGTGCCTGTGCCACCATTGCAGTCTGGAACATGAATCTGGTGACACCAGCTGCTGAGCTCTGTCCTGCAGGTGGATGTCTGCCAGAGGTCCTCCTATGAGCAGCACTGGCCACATGCCTGTGTGGCACATCTGCAGTCATTACCTTGACTCCATGGTGTAAAGACACACCTTCTGTAGCCACCACACATTCCTTTTCCAAGCTAACACACGCTAACTGCCCTTCCTCTATGGCCACTGGTGATGGGGTATGTGTTGGCATGAGAACTGTGTGCGGGGAAGAGGGGGATATAGCTGGGATGGCAACCATTGGCACAGATTCAGCCCCTGACAACCCTGCCTGTACCTCAAGCATATGTTCATCACTGCTAGAGTCTGTGGGGTCACTAACATCAGATGGACCGCAGGAGGGTAACGCACCTACTTCACCTGTGAATGCAACGAAAGACTCTACATTACAATAGAGACACACACACACAGACAGAGACAGAGAGACAGACACACACAAACATAGACAGAGACACAGACACACAGACACACACACACACAGAGACATAGACACAGACACACAGGCACACACACACAGACAGAGACAGAGACACAGAGACACGCACACAGACAGAGACAGAGACACAGACACATACACACAAACAGAGACAGAGACACACACAGACAGAGACACAGACACACACACACACACAGACACAGACACACTCACACAGACAGAGACAGGGACACAGACACACACACACAGACAGAGACAGAGACACAGACACACAGACACACACACACAGACAGAGACACACACACACACAGACATACACAGACACAGACAGAGACACAGACACACACACACACAGACAGAGACACAGAGACAGAGACACAGAGACAGAGTCACAGACAGAGACAGAGACACATACAGAGACAGACACACACAGACACAGACACACACAGAAACAGACACACGCACACACAGACACAGAGACAGACCATGCATGTGATTTGACAAAAGGCATGTAGCATGCATGTGATACAGCAGACGGCATGCAGCTCAGACATTAATAGTGGTAGTTAGCATACATCCCTGGGTTGCACACAACAGCAAACAGGTGCCATATCAGAAGCCATGCAGTTTACACAATCATGGTAGTAAGCATACATCCCTGTGATACACCATGTGGACCAGCACAGGTTAACAGTACACATGGCTGATGTGACCTTGACATTAACATGTAGTATGACATGTAATCTGCTGATGTGTGTGCATTGACATTCAAAAACTTGGTTTGACCCCCCCTGGGGGTTCCCTAAAAACTGTTCAGTGGGTAATGGGTAAAACACCCTTTCCAATTTGTCTTATGCCCAACCCGTAAATGGGGAAATTTTACAATGTCCCCTGACATTTAAGGGGAAAACCCCACATTTCTTACAGTGTGAAAGACAAGGGGAAAAATGGATTGTGGCCTATGGGGTTTTATTTTGGGGTTACAGGTGGGTACCACGTGCAAGCCCTGATGCAACACATCTTAAAATGGGGGAAATTGTGAACCCCCAACGGGCCGGGTTTTTGGTGTATTTACACAAAATTTTAAAACCCTTGGGTTGTTGGCCCTGTGGGCAAGGGGCAAAAGGGTGGATACACCCCCCACAACTACTTTGTTTTACTGCCTGGCCCCTTCCACCATGGAACTTGTTCCAAATTTTTTCCCCCTTTCCCACATGCTTTTGTCCCAAAAAACACCCAAAATGCAGGTACATATGTCCAAAGCAGCAAAAGGGTTGGGATTTTGGTATGTGGGGTTTTTATGGGTTGTGGAAAGTTTTACCCGGGAAAATACTGTCTGGGGTGTGACACATCAAATGTTCAACCCCATTTAAATGGTGAATTTTGGGGGGCCCCTTCCCCCCAACTGTGGGCTTTTGGTTCCCAGTGTTAATTCCCAATTATAAAAAACAAAGGCCCAATTGGAAAAACCCCCTTACCCTTTTTGCAAAAGGGGGGGAAAACATCACAAAACTACTGTGGTTTCTTCATGTTTTTTTGGAAAATTTTCCCTGGGGCCATGTGTTTAACAGTGGGCCTGTTTTGTGATGGCCATCTTTTTTACATGTTTTTTGGCCCATTGAATAACACCCCTTAAATGCCGATACATAAATGTCCACCCCGGGTTAGCGGACCAAAAAGGGGTATTTTTATGGGGGAAAGATTTGGGAAAAATAGACTGTTGCAGCCAGGGCACTTCATGTTCTTTGGGGTGTCAATGGGAATTAACAATGTGTGCAACCCCAGGGTACCCCAAAAAGGGGAACCTGTGGGTCCCCTACCTTCATTGTGGTTTCTTTTTGCATACACATGTTTGGGGTTAATGTTTTAGTCATATTTACTTAACCCCAACCCCCACCATTGGGTTGGGAAAACCCACCTCCACAAAGGCAGTAGTGGTTTTATGTGTTCTTTTTTTGTATATAGCCCTGGGGAGGTGTGATTTTTGGCCCAACCCCCTGTTATTGTTCCCCGGCCATTCATTATGTGTTTACATGGGGTTTCTGGCCCCTTGGTGAATGGACCCAAACATTAACCCCCCCTGAAATTCCCGAATAACCCGCTCACCCGCAATGGGCTGCCCCCTTTTTCAGGAGAGGGTACCCCTTTTATAGGGGGTGAAAAAGGGATTTTGGAAACATTTTAAAGATGGAGACAGGCCCCAGGGTCAAGGTCAGTTCACATTTTGTTTAAATTTGCATATGAACGACTTTGCAAACAGGGGGCATACTAAGATGCATGTTTTGTAAACATTAAAACCTTTTATTGGGTTTACCCTTTTAAAATTTGTACCTAACATTTTCCCAAATAAATGGGATTAAAAGTTTTTGCCGTGGGGCTTACCAAGGGAATCCAGGCCCTTGGTTTTTGGTTGGGAAGACAACCCAAAACCCCCAAGGAAAGGCAGGCTAGTGTTTTTGGAAACCCTTTCTGAGGGTTCCCCAGGCCCGGCCAGTTAACTCCTCCCCGGTTGGTGTTTAAGTGGGGCTGGGTTGGTTTGGGGGACCCCCTTTCTACCTTTGTTCCCTGGGCCGATTGGGGATTGGATGTGGGTTTTCAGCTTAGGCCGCAGTTTTGGCACCGCCGGTAAGGGGCCCCTTTTGGCCAACATTAAAATTTCCCCCCCTTCCTGCCCCGGGCACACCCTGTTTGGGATGCTGTGGGACTTTTTTGGAAAAATTCATGGTTTTCAGGAGGTATGTATGGAAAGGGATCTTTCCCCATGTGGGCCTTTTTAAAAATGGCGGCCCTGAAAAGGCTTTAAACGGAAGACTAATGAAAAAAGGGACAGGGCACAAGGGACCCCAGGATGTAAGGGGGGATTTTAAGGGGGTTTTCCCATACAATTTTTTATTAAATTAGTACCATATTGGAACCCCGTTATCCCTTTTAAATCTCCCTGCCCCTGGAAAGGACCCCGCATGTTTTTGGGGGCCCCAAAGAAAACCTTGGCCTTGGGATTCAATCAATAAATGGGCACCTCCCCCACACCATTCCAAAAGTTTAATGCTGCCTTAGGGGGGAGTTTTTGGGTACGGGTTTTACCTATACAATGCCCATTTAAAAAGCTGTTGATTGTGCCAAAATGTCACCAAAACCTCACCCCAAAAGGGGGGGGGGGGCCCCCCCCCCCCCCCCCCTTTTTCCTTTTTAAATTGTTGTTTTCCAAAAAACAACTTTTAAAAACAGCTTTTTTGGGGGTTTCCTAGGTTCCCCCTTTTGGCCCATTCCCAAAATCCCTTTTACATTAAAGGGCCCCGATGCCTTCCCATTTGGTTCTTTTTGTTGGGGGTAATTTGGGCCTTTAAACCCAAATTTTTTAAAGGGGAGTAAAAAAAACATTAACCCTTGGGGGGTTTTAACTTTTTAGCTGGGCCAAACCCTTTTTTGGGGTGAATTTAATGCAAGGAAAGTTCCCCTCAGGGGGCACCCCTTTTGTAAGTTTGGTTGTTTCTGGTTTTAACAGGCCAAACCCCTTTTTTAAGGGAAACACCTTCCTTTTAATTGAACAATTCCCCCCCCCCAAAAGTATTTAAAATCAGTTTTTTAGGCTGGAAAACAACAAGTATTTTTTGGTTGGGAAAAAAGGGGAAAAAAGTTTTTTCCCCCATTTTTAACCTGTTCCCCCAGGGGTAAAAGGGGCAGTGTGGGAAATCAAAACCTAAAAATTTTTCCAATTCCTACATCTGTACTGCTAACATCTACGTTGATAAAGGTTCATGGACTTGCAGACCATACTCAGCAGGGTAATAGTGCAGTGCCTCCCATTATGACTGGCATCTCCACTTGTGGGTTGCAGTGGGTTTATATTATCCAACACCCTATCTGTATTGCATATTCATGCTCAGCACTTGTTCAGAACATGTAAGCACTTCATGAGCTACTAATTACTATAGCACCCATTTCAACTCATTTCCTACAAGTACACTGTTTGTCCTTACATTTCCAGATTGCTTACAGTACAACAGCTGTTGTACAAACGTACCTCACATATCTTGTGAGACATGGTTGAATATACAGGCATGTCCAAGTGTCAATTACCAGTGTTATTGCCTGTCTATATGATGAATATGGCAAACATGGCAATAGAGCAATTGTCTCATGTACACAGTCAATGCTCACCTCCCAACATACAACACTACAGCCTGTGGGAGATGCACATATGTAGCCATGCTGGGGGTAATGCTCTCTCCAACCCAGACTGAACCTGACATTCATGTGGGGATGTTAAACATTTGCAACACACCCCACTCATCACATAGTCTCACTAGATCTCCACCACCACAGGCCACACATAGTATGACTACGACATTTGCAGAACCTCTCCATACTCTCTGTGTAGGCAACAGAGGCAGCTCCCATCACCAAACACAACACCAATTACTTATAGCCCACAGACCCATGTGGGCCCATCATCTACAGCCAATAGGGTATTATAACATACCCAACACACCAGTCATAGGTGACTCTGTAGGCGGACACACTGATGTTCCACTCAACAGGCTACACAAGGCAATAGTCGCTTACATCTGGCTGTCGGGTAACAGGATCTGTAACATAACCTATGCACCCATGCCACACCTCACCAGGTACAATTTGACTGTCATTCTCCATGTTATTGTGACTGCCCTGAGATGTAACTTCCTGGACTACATGTACAGGGAAATGCAATAGCTCTCTGGTCTTGTAGCCCAGGAAGGTATCGCACAAGCCCTGAGAAGCATTCTGCATTCATCCAGACTGATACCACTGTACAACGACTGAATGTTTCACTTCAACAGTTGCCAATGCTTCTGCTGTCATTCCACAGGCATCCAGTATCTGTCTGCTTTGAATGACATGGTCAACAAAACACGATGCTTTGGCACAGATGACCTGCACCTGTCGGCCCTGGGATTACAGATAACATGTAAGGCTCTTGCTGCTCCTATACTGCCTGTCTTGGACAGTTTCCAATAACATATTCACCACCAGAACAGGAACAGGCAAGCAAAACCTGGGGTAATGTTACTCAATGCTTGACATTCTTCATCTCTAATGCACTCAGGCGAGGCACTCCTTATAATGGACCACTTCGATATCTCTGCAGTGACTGGGACCTGCCTCTAGGCTCTGGAGAGCACACCTGCACTGAAAGGTTATATGCAGACCACACCTTTCAGTCATGTAACCAGGGCCGGAACACCCACGGTGGAGGTGTGTCCATATTTCACAAGGATGTACACACCTCCAGGCTGGTTACTTAGCACAATGCATCAGAGGTAATCCACGTGCAAATAACTGTGGCCAGAACTGCTATACACATTGTAACTTGCTACGGATTCCACACCATACCCCACAGTTACTGGCCTTCATTTCTTGGTGTACTGGATAGTAGGGTTCAGATAGGAACTACTGATATGAGACTGACACTACCCCACACTTAACTGGGATACCTACTCATGTACTGACACATTAGGCCAACACTTTCTGGGGTTCATAACCTCCAATCTGCTGGATCAGCCCATACACACCACCATCAAGGCCAACAATATCCTAGACATGGACATTACCAACATGTGACTGGTGTTCCACACCTGGGGTTATCCCCTCGTTAGTAGTTTCCGAACCTATGCTAATCACCCTTGTTATCCACATCCCGGCACCACACCCTTCAAGGAATACACAGAACAAGATTTCTACAAGGCCTACTTCAGACATCTTATGACAGCTGTAGTAAACGGCATGACACCCGTGCAGATGGACAATGTACTTACAAACTCTGAAACATACACCACTGCACTGCATTAGCACTTACACAACTGCGTGGATCATGCTATCTCAAACAGAGCCATGATGGTACCCACCAGATAATGGACACCACTCTGGGGGTCCAGTTCCATGGACATAATGTACAACAAAAGGTAGAGGCTGTTGCAAAGTGGAGTACAATCCCATGGGTGGGGTAGCTCACTGGTCAGCCTCAGTAGGAATCTGGGATCCCTTATCACATCCTCCAAAGCTAGCTACGTAAACATTACTGCGACACATTCCAAGGACTACCACAAAGCGTTATGGAGGTATGTCAGTACTCAATGGCAATACCCACATCTGCTCTGACATACGATGGTTAGGCAGGAACATTACAGAACCGACTGATATTGGCAACATCCTGGCAGATAGGTTCAATGCTGACTTCACACCCTCTCACTCCCTACAGGGCCAAAATCTATACAGGAACAATGCAGAGTCCCTGCGGTCACAACTACACAGTTCCAACCTGCACTCTCTAAGGCCTGGAACACAGACTCCATGTGACCATCCAACATCCCAGGCTGCGATTTACACAAACCTCAGAACAATATGGCTCCCCACTTGGCCACCAGATTCACTAATAGCCTTGTATCAGACATTGTGGCCCCTGAATGGCACACAGCAACAGTTATCACACTCCACACAGGTGGTGCCACAATGAACCAGAGGGACTATTGCCCTATATGCCTGACTGGACTGTTCTGCAAGGCTATGGGGCACATCATCATGGAAGTCATTCACAGAGACATTGGTGGGCTCCAGACCTTTGATGCCACCCAGGTTGGATTTGTTAGGGACAGACCATGGCTCCTACACCTGGTGGACTCCTGTGATACAGTTACCAGGGTAGTTGATAATGGTAAGGGGGTCCACACAGGCAACCTAGTCCTCTCATTGGCTTTCAGCACCATTCTCCATTCTGGTATTGACAACATACACATCCACCTGCACATCGACCCCTACGTCTTGAGATGTTATGCAAAGTGGCTCACGGACAGGACCCACACAGTGAGGGTAGCATACTGTAGTACCTACTGTAATTTAGTTACACTTGGTATACCCCAGTCCTCGGTCATAGGGCCCTCATGTTCGGTATATGCTTCCCTGAGGTACAGGCTAGCACAGAGGGACTTTCCCTGAATAGGTTTCCAAACGACTTCAAACAAGGAGCCATGACTGATCCACCAGCTGATACAGACACCCTCCATAAGGGTGTCACTGTGATGGATGCCTGGTGTTGATAACATGGCCTCAAGCTGCATGACACAAGGTGCATAGACACCCCCTTTGGATTACACCAATCACCCACTGACTATCACATAGGTGGTAGTCCCCTACATACATGTGACATTATATGGGATCTTAGTACACACTTATATAGCACACACTCCTTTGATAACCATATTGCCAATGTGGCGTGGATATCCTTCTACGTGGCCACCCTAATCTGTAATGGGTTTGTAGCTGTAACAAAGGCACCAATTGTATCTCTATACTCCTGATGTATGACACACATTCAAGGTTACAACACCCCTTTTGGGGTGTACCTTACAGAACAGCAACGGCTTTACATACCACAACATTAACACACCATGAGAATTATTGACCTCCGAAGGATGACGTATGTAGCACATCTACAGACACCACAACTGTACACATTTGCATACTGCATACTCAGGGGTGACCTCTGCTGAACATACAGAACCCATGTCCACAACAATATTGATGGATATACTCCACATAAGCAACATAAGCAAAAGCCACTGAGAGCAACATGCTCAGGGATATGTACACAAATGCAATGATGAGTGGGACGTGTTTGAGGGATACATTCCTGAACCAGACACTCACCATGCTTTGGAACATGATTCCTATGTACATCAAGCAGGGACCCACACTAGCACTCTTCATGAGATACCTCGATGGGTGGATGGGAGACACACATGTACGCCATGGATCACTGCAGTGGCTGTACTGTACACAGGTGCAGGTAACAAATGGCTCTGCTGTTCACAGACACAGAACACTACCCTAGGGAGGTGCCGCTGGTGAAAACAGTGTAGTTGGGCTTACAAATGGACTTGGCCAGACAGCATAGTACCTAACTATGAACCTGTGAAGCTATTACATGTCCTTTGTGCATGGATAATTGAGTAGCTCTTCCATTTCAATTAGCTATCATGCTGTTACACTGTCCCGTGACTACAAGCCACGTGTATCCTGTTATTGTGTATTGTACATGCCAATAGACATACCTTTTGTTTGCATGCTATAACAATTATGCTGTGTAAAATATCTGACATATCTACCTACAATACTGTACATTACACATATTTTAAACATTATCCCATAATGCAAAGCATACTTGCACAGCAGGACCACCTTAGGCATGTTATTCTCGTTATATGCCCATACACATGCCTACTGTGACAGTATATCAACATATACTATCCCCTGTTATGGCACGTACTTGTTGGACAAACCCTACCACTGATGGTGGGTGGTTTGGAATTGTGTTTAAAGCCCTCATGTAGCATCCCTTGTGGTGTATGAGATGTTTACCTTGTGGCCCACAGCAGGACACACAATTTCTACAAGCATTACTATGCTCAACAAGACATCACTACATAATACCTTTTTCCACTTTATGCATTGCGTACACTTTAATTAATACAAAACAGGCTCTACATACACTAACATACTGAGTGTTCTACATACCTTGCTAGCATTCCGAGTCTTCCTAAATATCTCTCTTACACCTTTCCTGTTTAAACGGTTCTAGGGTATGAGCATACTGTTTGAATGTATGGCAAGGCATCCTTATATACATAGATACCTGTAACATGTGGTATCCTGCCACCAATTGGTGTTCCTGAGTAAATTATTACATGCACATCAGCTGTGCAGCTACTCCATTCGCCAATTAAGCAGCAACAGTGGGGTATAACTGAATACTTCATTTGGGCATTGCCCTTTTGCCCTACCATTGGGGAGATGGCCTGTATGTGTTTTGTTGTGAGGAATTGCAACTGCTATTTGGACAGACACGGATATTTTGAATTCATGTCCCCCGTGGATTGTGTGTGTGATGGCTAGAGTATGTGGTTCTACATGTGAGTGTACCTGTCATCTCAACCATCTGATAAGGGACTATTGCAAACAAAACCTGTAACATCACCGTCTGTTCCATTATACAACAGCTACGATTTCACATGGCGCCATTACAAATGTGTCTCTCACAAGGTATGTTAATGCTTCTGCAGATGTAATTGAGTGAGTGGATGTTTGTGATGTTATTACAGTCTGTATTGCAATTGTTTTGGGTGTGGGGGAGATGTAGGTGGGTGTACATAGCATATACAGGTTTGTGGGGACTGCATTTCTACATATTCCTTATGCGTGTGTGGGCTTCTTCCCTAATTGAAGACCTATCATTTAGTAGACTAAAACTATGGTTGTTGCAGGCTTATACATTGAGCCATTGTTAATTGGTTCCTATATAGCATGCAGGTGAGGTTGATACTTCAATACCTCCGGAAATACATTGATATGTAAGGGAATGTTACTAAATGACAGCTGTCTCGTGTATTTCTGTCACAGATATTTGCACTCATTGCAGTTGTGTTGGTGACTGAACCTCTTTGGCTTGGGTTGCCACCTTTTCAAATGGCCATAGTGGGACATTTGCGGGACACACATCAGTGTTTACAGGCCGACACATATCCACAGTCAGTACACAGGATAGAACGTACTTTTATCCTAAATACATACTTATTCTTGTAGCACTTTAGCTACTTATCATGTTCCTTGTAACATTTACGTATTTTAGATACAGGAATAACTATTTAATGCAACTATTACATAATATATGTGACATATTTATGTCCTACAATCTCGGACATTTGCCCTTTTTAATATTTGTTGTCAGGACACAACTGCCCAAGGAGGGGCTGTCCCTCTTAAAGTGGGAAAGGTGGTAACCATATGCCTATGGCCAGCTATGACCACACCTCAAGTCTTAACCTCAAGATGCATGCACTCGAAGCTCTCCTCAGTATGGAGAACATCGATATCTGTGCAGTGACAGAAACCTGGTTCAAGGCTCCAGAGAGCACCCCAGCACTACCAGGCTATACCTCATATCATGCTTTTCGGTCCCAAAACCCAGACCGAACCACAAAAGGAGGGGGAGTCTCCATATTTATCAAGGATATCCACACCTCCAGGTTAGTGGCATTGCATGAAGTATCGGAGACCATCCATGTGCAACTAACAGTGTGCAAGACTGCTTTTCAGTTTATAGCATTCTACAGACCACCCTCTCAAAGTCAGGAATCCCACTCGGCTTTCCTGAAAACATTGGAGAACATGAAGATCTCTCCGAACACCATTATATTGGGTGATTTCAACTACCCAAACATTGACTGGGAGCACTACTCAAGCCCCGGCACCTTAGCCCAAGGGTTCCTGGAAATTATAAACTCAAATGCTATGGAACAACTAGTCACCACTCCCACAAGAGGGGACAACATACTAGACCTGATCATTACCAACATGGGGACTCTATGCTCCACGCCAGAAGTATATCCCCCATTGGTAAAATCAGACCATAAACTAATTTCACTGGATGTCCACATCCCGATCCCACCCCCAGCTCAGAAAACCACAGTGAAAAACTTCTCAAAAGTGAACTTCTCACTTCTCAAAACTGAAGTGGAATCCTTCAAGGCCTCAGGGCCAGTGGAAGCTACTGCCCAAACTGCAGAATCCTATATAAACGCATTCTACGGTCATCTCTAGGAATGCATGGATCATGCTATCCCAAACAAAACCAAGACCCAATTATCCAAAGGCAGGCGTCCAGTCTGGTGGACCCCTTCCATAAATAAACTGCACAACAGAAGGAGGAAGCTACTACATGATAGAGCAAAATCCCTAATAGGGAAGGCATCTCTGATCAGTACTAGCAAAAAATTACGATCCCTCATAAAATCCTCCAAGGCCAGCTTCGAGAGAAAAATTGCACAGGACACCAAAGACACTCATAAGGCTTTTTTCAGTTATATTAGAAACCTGGGATGCAACTCCTAGACTTGTTCTGAGTTGATTCTAAATGAGAAAAAATACACTGAACCCACAGACATCGCCAATATCCTGGCAGACAGGTTCAGTGCAAACTTCTCCACCCCCTCCCCCAGAAAAAGAGCAAGTATCTATCCTGGCAGAGGGCTGCCTCCCAAACGCCTCCCAAACATCTCTGATGCTCAGGTGAAGGCTGCCCTCTCCAAAGCAAAAAACACTGCTTCCATGGGACCAGATGGCATCCCAGGTTGCGTCTTACATGAACTCCAAGAGAACCTAATCCCTCAAATAAAACAGCTATACAATCTCAGCCTCACTACAGGATATGTGCCCACAGAATGGCATACAGCAACAGTGGTCCCACTCCACAAAGGAGGAGCCTCTACGGACCCTGGAAACTATCGCCCCATAAGCCTGACTAGCTTAGTCTGCAAGGCTATGGAGAGGATCATCATGGACCTACAGACACTAGATCCTACCCAGTTCGGCTTTGTCAAGGGCAGATCCTGCCTTTTGAACCTGGTTGACTTCTTCAAAACAGTCACCAAAGCCATAGATGAAGGGAAGGTAGTCCACACAGCCTATCTGGACCTTGCAAAGGCATTTGACACAATACCCCACTCGGGCATCATAGATAAGCTATCCAGCTTAAATATAAACCCCTATGTCACAAGATGGGTCACAAACTGGCTCAAAGACAGAACCCACAGAGTGAGAGTTGCTGGAGCCATGTCAGACTCGAAACCGGTCACAAGTGGCATCCCACAGGGTTCTGTCCTGGGACCACTCTTGTTCGGTATATACTTTTCTGAGGTACAGGCAAATGTGGGAGGACTATGGCTCACCAAGTTCGCAGATGACTGCAAACTGGGTGCCATAATCGACTCTCCAGCTGACACAAACATCCTTCAAAAAGGTCTCACAGAGACAGATAACTGGTGCCAGCGCCATGGTTTAAAGCTAAATTCCAAAAAATGTATAGTCATACCCTTAGGCAAAAACAATGTGCCCACAAATTATCACATAGGCGGAAACCCATTACGTACAGAGAAAGTTATTAGGGACCTGGGGACCCAAGTTGATAGCAATCTCTCCTTTGAAAACCACATTGCCAAAGTGGTTAGAAAGACCTTCTACATAGCCCACCTCATCATGAAGGGTTTCACATCTAGATCAAGAGAGGTAATCGTGCCCCTTTATTCATCCCTCATCAGGCCCATCATAGAATACAATGCCCCTTTTGGGATGTACCTTACCCAACACCTGCAGCAATTAGAAAGACCCCAAACGTATCTCACCAAGAGGATCAAGGGTCTCAAACAGATGCCATATGCTGCTCGGTTAAAAAAACTCCAGCTCTACTCAGTTGCATACCGCCTACTTCGAGGCGATCTATGCCTGACATACAAAGCTATGTCAAATCCAGAATTAATGGACATGCTCCACCTCAGTAAATCTAAATCCCTTAGAGCCACACGCTTGAGGGACTTGAACCTCAGCACAGAAATAAATAGAACTTGCTGGAGGGAGAGGTTCATAACCCAGAGGCTCCCTTCACTCTGGAATAGAATTCCAGTTCATGTGAGGCATAGCACCTCACTGAATCTCTTCAAGAAGAATCTCGATAGGTGGATGGGGGATCGTAGGTTTGTCCCAGGGATTACTCCCGTGTCACTATTAGACAGAGGCACAGTAGACTAAACCTTAAAAAGGGCACAGTATACTCAAATCAAGGGGTGGCGTAAGCCATACAGAATCGGGCTAGGCTTATAATTGCCCCAGGGCAGATAGCCTAGTATGAACCTATGAACCTATGAACCTACCATAATGATCTACCTCCGAGTTAGCACTAACAGACACACGATGCAAACACACACACACATTACAGTCCCATGGAAACACACAAGGCACCCTCAACACACACTTACACAGATGACAGCAATCACAAACACAGTTGAACACAGTACCTACCTGGACCGCAGCACTGGCAGCAATAACTAAATGCCCCTTAACATCGTGATAATATTACTCGTGGTTTTAGTGTTCTGGTACTGTGGTCTTTTGGTCTTTAAGCCTCGTGATTACGCGTGTCGGTATGTAAAACATTCGGTAGTTGGCAGTATCCTATTTATTTGTACCTCCATGGTTGTGTACATGTCATTGACCTATCTATATATTTGCAGATATAGGTGAATCCGTATATATCAACATATATCTCTCTATCACCCTTTCTATCTCTATTAAATATATATATATATATATATATATATATATATATATATATATATATATATATATATATATATATATATATATATATATATATATATATATAGAGAGAGAGAGAGAGAGAGGGAGAAAACACCTTTCGTTGTGTACATGGCGGTGTATACTGTTTCCTGAACTCCGCACGTTTGTGTTTTAACCTGTCACAATACACATCTGCCATTGGTACATCTCGGGTAGCTTAGTGTTAGGTGATTGTGTACATGATTGCGTGTTCTTCTCCTGGCAGTGGGTGTTTTACCTTTCAGAGCAGGCACTATTAGTACAGGGGTGAATAATGCTAGTTTCACCTGTTCTGGACATCGTTGACCGTGATCTGTGCGATATTCAGCAAAGCTTAGCCCTGTTTCACGCATATCTGTATAGTCAAGTTTAAACGACGCTTACCAGCACTTGCCAACGCATAAACCCGCTAACATGTGCTAAACCTGATCTGATGACCTGCATCCAACATCCATTATTCGTGCCTTTGGGATTACATAACGGCCCTTGCAGGACGTGGAACCGGGAACATGCACGACAGTCAGTGCCTTTACCACTTGGGCATCTGGGATTTGTACACGTGTTATTGTGTTTTGTATGTGGACTGTACTATGGCTGTTACTCCATACTGCAATCATATGTGTAACTCAGTTAGTTTACATATGGATGAGACCTATTAATGGTATGCCCAAGTGATGTTTAATGGATGTGCTCCAACATTGGGAATCTATGTCACAGTGAGCCACACACTATAATGTGCTACACCTTCACACAGCCATAAGTGGAGCATGCTGAGGTGACAGATACCTGTCATGGGTACTCCCCATGCTTTACCACTACATCCCTGATTACATTATATGGAGCCCCTCATTAACACACCAGGGAATCCATGCAAAGTGTGTGGGGAACAGTGATTACACACATGGATCCTGCAATTGGCTCTGCTCCACTGAGGGACAGTTGGTTAATCGATGTGGTGGTGACAGCAGACACTGTTTGCCTTGGCTGATGAATGGCCTCTGACAATCGGACATGTACCTACCGAAGTACCTAGGAACCTATACATACAGTATCAACATATGCTGTTAGGTGTGTGTACTGTTCATGTGTTGACTTTCCTTGTTCCAATAGCTGTTGTGTGTGCAGTGGTTGAGGGCTGCCTATGTAGGATTCACACAGTAGGCCACCTATACATTACAATTTACAGGTGGTCGTGTGTGTGTGCCATCCAGTTTACTGTGTGTGCAGGTGGAGAGGTGTGTCAGTCTGTAGGGGCCTACACTGTCAGTGTATGTGCTATACATTCCCTCTTTTCCAAGGCGTGGGCATATTGGGCATGCCTCCATCTGCCTACTGGGGCTGGCACAGGGTTTTTGTGGTCTGAATCCCTCTGTGCCTGTGATGGCTTTGGCAATTGTGGTGGGCTGTGAGGGCCTTCACCATTATGTCCCTGCTGCAGCTGTTTCCGCAGGATCATATTATGTAGCATGGCACATACTATGAAGATGTGGGCACACATGCCTGGAGAGTACTGCAAGGCTCCACCAGATATGTCCAAGCAACGGAACCATGATTTCAGCATCCCAAACACATGCTCTATGATGATTCTGGTTTGTGCATGTGCCTCATTATGGCGTTCTTGCATGGGTGTGTGTGCATTTCTGATGGGAGTCATCATCCACGGCTCCAGTGCATAGCCAGCATCCCCCACAAGGTGGCCATATGGGATGTCCCCCCTGACAAGTACCTGATACAGCCGTGAGACATGCCAGATGTGGGAGTCATGGTAGCTTCCAGGGCTGCCAGCACACACATCCATGATAATGCCCTGGACATTGCACATGACCTGGCAGTTGATGGAGTCGTATCCCTTGCGGTTTATGTAGCACCTACCATGCTCACCGAGTGGTGACTTGATATGTATGTGCGTGCAGTCTATCACACCCAGTACCGCCAGGTAGTGTGCCACATGGTGGAAGAGATGCATATTGCTGGCCAACTCCTCCTGAGTTCGGGGGAAGTATATATGCTCATTGGCATGTGGTAACATGGCATCCAGGAACTGGTGTATTACCCTGGATGCTGATGCCTGTGAGATCCTCATTATATCTCCAGTTGGCCTTTGAAAGGTACCTGTGGCTAGTATTCTCAAGCTTACACATACCTTCATGTCCACTGGGATTGGTTCTCCTCTGTTGTTTCTGGATCTCAGGCATGGCCAGCACTGCTCAAATATTTGCTGTAAGATATCCCTGTCCACCCTGTAATGCTCTACTATCTCCAGATCATGTAGCCCTTGGTAGGTTACCCTTGGCCTGAACACTCTTCTCCTCCTCCGGGGCCTGTGGTGGTTGTCAGCATCATCCTCCACAACACCTTCAGTTTCTAACACATGGTGATGAATCACATCTATGGCAGCTCCCAACATGTACATTGTAAAAGTTCCCCATCTGTTTACACCGATGGTGCAGTGTTTGGGAATACACAGGTGTGTGTGAGTTGCCTTCACACTTTATACTATTGTGGTTTGAACACTGATGATGTCATAGGGTGTGTATCTACAATCGGAGCTACAGGGTATCTTATGTGTTTTACAACAGTTACTGCTATTGTGGTGCCTTTGGTGTTGAATTACATTTAGCTGCCGTGGATTACCTCTTGCCCTTCCCCTTAACATTTCTTAACGTTTCCCCTCCCACTTTCTGGCATGCATCCAGCAGCCTGCTTTCTTTTGTACTTTCCAAAACCTGGCTTATCTTGTGAAATGTGTTCTATGGCCGATCTACTGCAGGTTTGCTTTGCTCTGCGGTGACAGTTCTCTTTTCTTTGCAATCCAACACCTCCCCTATCCTGTTCTGCAGGTTGCTGCGAGCAGACTTGTTAGCTGCCGTCAATTGCCTGCTGTGAGTTAATAGGTGTTAATTGTTCAGTTGGACTCCAATTATCCTACTGCAGCATTTCCTTATTTTCTTCCCCTAACCTTCCTGTTTGAGCTGTGGTGCATGGTGCGTGCATCCGCTTACTGGGTTTCGGGCACGTTTTCATCCATGTACACATGCGCTTTCAGGCACCATATGTGCTCTCAGCTAAACGATGCTATACCTACATCCCCACCCCTATCCTGCAGCATTGCTTAGCAATGGGCAGCCCAGATTTGCATTGCTCCAATGTGCTTACAACTACGGTGGCACACCCCACTGCTGATGTCATGTATACCTCCAAACCACTCCTCGGTGTTGTAGCGCTGCGCCATATGGTACATCCTTAGTCCAGCGGGACATTTGCGATTCACTATTACTTGCCTCATTTGCATAGCATTGACTACTAATTCATAGTTACCTCACCGAACACTGTCACAGACCCTTAGCGACCCTTGCAGCTTGGTTGTGGTGTACCATGCATACCATTGAGTATTATGGTGAAATCATGATTTGCATTACACTACGATTTTATGACATTTGTATATATTTTCCTTGTGTTCCCGTTTGTGCATACATGCCCTGCGGTTGTATTTTGCATTACTGTGGACATGACATTAAATGTTGCTTTTAGCTGTTGTGCATCTTTTCTTATGCCATTGGCTGTATATTTAGCCATTGGCATATGTTAACTTTGTAAAACATGAGTCTGGTCCACTTTCATAGCTCCGATGTTCTGTTTGGCAAAATGTAAACCATTTTTTTTGGTTTACATTTCTGTAGGCTTATGCTACACCTGCACCATTTAATGAATTGCTATGTACCTTCATTTGCATGGTGCAGCACTGCGCATGGGGTGATTAGCATACCTGAGCTGAGGGCTGCACAGATCTGGCATACGCTGTTAGTGCATGTGGAACTGGATCATACCTGAATCGCTCGGCGGCCATATTTGGCATTATTCCACCTACGCTATGCCTGCGCCTGGCGCAAGCTTCATGAATCCCGGGGCATGTCTTTCTTATAGTACTTTATCAGTTGTATCCTTGTCCTGATGGCCTAATAATTCTTCATTTGTTTAATGATTTGCTCTTTTCTGCTGCATTAAACATCATAATTTATTATCTGTAGTTTTTAAAGTTTTTATGGTGGAAGTATGTGTCTTTCCTGTAATTTCTTTATTGTGCTTTCTGTATTTCCTTTTTGTACAGATTCTGGGCTTGATGTGTAATACAACAATATATAATCTCTTTCTTATCTTCATGCATCCACTTTATTGTCTCTATGCCTTTTGTTTGGCCTATCAGATTTTTGTAGACTGCTTCTTCTGTAAACAACAGAGGGCCACCCTCAGTATGGCTTTGCCCTGTAATCTGAATGCTTTTATGTTCTCATGGTTCTACATTGTATTTCTCGAGTCCTGACAGCAGTACCTATACCAGGACTGGGCACTTTTTTACCCCTAGATATGTGTAACAATTTGTTTTTTTGTTTCTATCTTTTCCATGACATATAAATTTTAGTCTATCAATGGCCAGTTGATGTTATGTTTTCTATGTAGTATATTATATGTCATTACATGTATTCACACCTCTATATTTTTTCCACTATTTCTGCTTCAACTGTTGCTATAGTACATTGACTTACTAAGGCTTCTGGTAGAACATTAATGTAGTGTGCAGACTAGGTACTGGCACAGAGTGTACAAAGTGTAAATCCAAATGGTATGTGTGTGCCATGCTTTGTATTCTGTTTGAATATACCGTAGGCATACTGTTGAAGTCATTCCCTGTCACAACTCTTTGTTATAGCTGCTTTGTTCAGTTTAATACTAAGGCCTCCCTACCGAATTATTTTCCCATCTGTGCTTTTGTTCCTGTTACATATTCTGTTATGAATAACATTTTCAAGATATTTTCTCATAAATATAATATATTTTACATAATGCTCTTTACAAATAGTTTGGCTCAATTCAATTTTGCTTTTAGTGTCTATTATGCATTGCTCTAAATGTATTACCTTTGCCCATGTTATGGTTTCATGGCTAACAATACATAACAGAACAGCCTGTTGCATAATGATTTGAATTATGGTATCTTGTGTGCTGTGCATTGTTTATCCGTGGGGTGGCCGACTGTGTTTGTGCTAATTTGTACAATGCGTTCTTCTGTTACACTATTGAACTAACAGCATTGGTGTTCTCGGGTTTCATAACAGAAGCATAAATGGAGAATTATTTTACTTTTGTTTGCTTTTCAACAGTGCAAACATTATACATTAGTATCACATATTACTAAGAGTTTAAGAACTCAAATAATTGTCTCTAAAACTAGTGACTACACTAGAAGTCCTGATCAGTATAAAAGAAAAGATGCTTCTGCAGCAGCATTATTTGACAAATTAATATCCCATCTTCAGTATGCACAGCCACTGCAGATATTTAATAAGCCATTCTTGGTGGTGTGAGCACTGACTACAGATGATAGTCAGTGGGGAAAAAGGGGCTGTGGATGGAGGGAAGGATTCAGCTCCTAAATTATAAAGCATAATTGCATGATAATGTTGTTGGCAATTCTGATTCCACAAAGTGAAAATTTATAATAATGTAAAGGGTAGTAGTCATATTCCCAGTCTGTTTCTGAGTAACATTAATCTGCGAAGATTGGTATTGCATCATTATGGAAATATGGTCAGCAGTGGTCTTTTATGCTGACTATAGAAACATGGAAGAGTTCATAGATTTATAGGTTCATAGGTAGGTACTAGGCTTTTGGCCCAAGGGCCTATATAAGCCTAGCCAAAAAGGTACCCTGGCTTTCGCCACCCAAGAAAAATATTTTCCTGTGTCTCTGTTGAGCAGAGCCACATTAGTGATCCCTGGGGTGAATTTCCTGTTTCCCATCCAATCATCAAGATTATTCTTGAAGAGTGCTATCGAGGAGCTGTGTTTGATATAGATAGGTAGTTTGTTCCAGAGTATGGGAAGTCTCTCGGAGAAGAAGCTATCCCTCCAGCATGTTCTGTTTATTGTTGTGACAAGGTTTAGGTCCTTAGAGTGTGTAGCTTGGAGGGACTGGGATTTCTTTAAGTGGAACTTGGAGGGACTGGGATTTCTTTAAGTGGAGCATGCCCAACAGCTCTGGGTTTGACATAGCTTTGTATATTAGGCAGAGATCGCCTCTGAGTAGGCGATATGTGACGGAGTAAAGCTGGAGTTTTTTGAGATGGTCTGCATAGGACATCTGATTGAGGCCAGTAATCCTCTTTGTGAGGTATTTCTGCGGCCTTTCCAGTTGTTGTAGATGTTTTGTGAGGTACATACCAAAAAAGGCGTTGTACTATATAATGGGTCTAATGAGTGATGTGTAGTGCGGAACAATAACCTCTTCTTTCCTGGATGAGAAATATTTTGTGATGTGGTGTGCCACATAGAAGGAGTTCCTAACTACTGTGATGAGATTATCAAAGGAGAGACTACTGTCCACCTGTGTCCCAAGGTCTCTTATCACACTTTCAGTGTTAAGTAGACTACCTCCTATGTGGTAGTTCATGGATATACCCTAGGCATACTGTTGGAGTCATGCATTCACATCAATACATTAATATAAGTAAAGAAAGCAGTTTGCTAACACATCCATCCTTTTGTTATCACCTACTACATAAAACTGAAAGTGACACTCATGAATCTCCTAGTAAAGACATGTGTAGCCAGCAAAAAACACCTCCCTACTGCAAAAGCATAAAGTAATTAAGGGATAAGCATAAAGAGAAAAGTTACTGGGAATACTGGAGTCAGTTATGAAACTACAGACTTTTTAAAAAGATGGGAAAATAATGGAAGCCTGGCAAATTAATATCAAACCATTTAAAGTGAGATAAGCTCATCGTGTTCACTTTATGAATTTTTTGTTTTATTCATACAATGAGCATATTACAATGGCTTTGGGAATACTCTAAACTCTCATTTATAAATGGGAAATCATTATAGCAGCAGTGGAAATGATTTGTGATCACTGTGAAAAATGTACTTTGGTGTGTTTTAGTGACTGCATACAGGCTACACATGTCTTTACTAGGAGATTCATGAGTGTCAATGACAGTTTTATGCAGTAGGGGATAACAAAAGAATGGATGTGTTAGCAAACTGCTTTCTTTACTTATATTAATGTATTAATGCTAATGCAAACATCACTTCAGCACAACTATAGTTGGCTGGACTCTGTGTGTGTAAGATCATTATAGGGGTTGTGTCACATAACTACTTTTTTCTGAGGATAGCAGGTATTGTTTCAAGATTGTGTTTTTGTGTTTTGTCTTTGATGGTGGCATTGGGGCAGGGAAAAGGCAACTTCAATTACATTTTACAGGCTCAGTAAGCACATTAGCAGATTGCAAAATAAGTATAATACACATTGCTATGTTTTTAAGAATAAATGTGTGGGCAATGTGAAAATTTAACTATGAATCACAAGTTGGCATCATTATCATATGCTTCTTCACATAATGTCTGATTGATCTAATTATGTAAGTGTTGGGTGATGTTTAAAAGTAATAGTGAACTTATTAAGATCTTAGGGGAAGAGCTTTCTTTTGTGTATAAAACTGGGTATAGCATTAAACATTTGTTAGAACACCCAGTGCTGATAGTTAATAATGATACAGGGATGAATAAATGTCATTCCTGTAAATATTGTAAATTTATACTGCAAGAACACAACATTGTGCTAGGTAATTCACCAGAAAATGTCAGACTTTTGACAGGGAATTGTGGTAGTAAAGGCATAGTATACATTGCGGTTTGTTAAGGCTGTGACCATTTTTATACAAGTAAGACAGATAGATCACTATGCAAAAGTATATATGAACACACATATGCCATTCAGCATAAAAATGTCAATTATGCATTATATAAACATTCCCTTGTTTGCCCTCATTTCAAAAAATTCCCATTTGGGATTTTGGATATAGTAAAATAGATTGTAGGGGTGGCTTTTGGGAAAATACTTTACAAATGATTGAATTGAGATGGCAACTTAAATTAAATGCCACTACATTGCCTGGTATTAATGGCAATATTTCCATTTTACCAGTCTTAAGAATGAGGGCTATGGACTTTGTACCTGTTTGTAAACATCACTGTTATTATGTATTTTAAGATTAACAGATTAGATGTATTGTTTATTATTTTATCTTAAAATATTTTTGCACACTTGTTGACTTTAGGATATAGATTTTTAATATATTTATTATCAAAGGCAAGAATGGGGTTGTCATAAGTCTTGTTTTATTTATTCTTACCAATGATTTTATTCATTCTTACAATGATTTCAGTTGGTGTTTTTAGAAGGTGTTTCAGTTAGAATTTGTGTCTGTGACTTTAAATGGATACTCTTAATTGAACTTTTAATTAAATTATATTAGCAATTAATGACAAAATTACAGGAGGGGAATGTATTTATTCTTGATTTTAGTAGTGGTTGAACAATTCTGAAAAATTCCTGTTGTCAAGGACGAAAGCGCTTAATCGTTACTTGTATTTTTATTTTTATTTTCAATAAAAGTTTTCTGTGGCACTTGCTTGTCCTAGTACATTTTGTAGTTCCTGATTTTACACCACTTATTAAGCCGGTTTGTTTTCAAGTTTGCTGTAGGCTGCACAATTAGTCGCTGTGTTTTGTTACATCTCATTACAGTTAATTTGCTTACACTCATTTGAGGCTATCATGTGTCATCATAAATGGTCTCCAAGAATCAACACCTAGCTTCGCTCATTTGCAAACAGTATGGATACTTCAAAAGCATTTACACTATGAATATGAATTCCAGCCTAAAAGTAGATTTTGCTGCATATTTTAATTGGTTATATCAGACTGCCTTTGAAAAATATATACAGCCCTCTGTAAGATATATGATGATATATAATGACACAATTTAGCAGAATGTGAATTTTCTTTAACTAATAAGATTTTAATTATTGCTACCCTTTCATTACGAGATAATTCTGTCCGGGATGCCTGTTTATTTAACTGAATGGAAATCTGCAAGATGCAAAACATCTCTTAGTTGGTAACAAAAAAAAAAACTTATTTCCTTCACTTATGGATCAAATATGGATTCATGGTTTACCATAGCTACTTCACTGATGGCAAATGTTTCTCTTTAGTGATTTATCAACAAAGAATAACATACATGATATTTTATGGTTGACAATGCTATAAACACTTGCATGGAGAACAAGAGGCCATCAACGTTACCTCTGACTGCAAATTCTATAAATACTGTTCCAGCACAGTTCTTATAGGGCAAATATCAATGTCAGCTGTAATAAAAATGCAAGAAACCAGCACAGATGATAAATCTACTTTACGTGTGATTGAGCAGGCCCAGTATGTAATAATACTACTAGTTCAGCACATTTTTCAGAAAAACAGAATGACTTTAAATCTGAAGATTTACATCAATACAGGAAAAAAAAAAACAAATCCATAAAGAGACACTGAATGAGTACTATGTTTTGCAACTACGGAGCAATAGTGAAAGACATAAATCATAATCAGGGAAATTTAATTGAATGAATGTGTGAGAAAATGTAATTCTAGTAAACACTTAAGGGCCATAAAATGTGCTGAGAAAGAATCTGCTTTTTTGGCATACTAGTATCAGCTATGAATGGAATGCAGAGCTTAGAAAAAGTAAATGCAAATAATTCATTGTTTTTACAATAGACCAAGTACTAAGTCATCAAAATGTTGATGCAGAAATAAATACAATCATTATAAGTGCAACGCTGTTAACTCTGTTTCACACACAATATCCCATATCAAAATACTAGATATTGTATTTTATAATCCATTTCACTATTTAGCTTCATCAAATGAATGACACAAATTATAAACCATTCAGAAAAACACAGGCACAGATTTCCAATTCAACTTATTAAAGCTGGAAGGGCACTAACAAGAAGACTTTTGAATATTTATTGTTATTTCTAAAATCAAGTGATGTGAAATCCATCAAGCAGTCTTGTATTGTGCACATTTATTTTATTCTATTAAAACAGAAGCATACTCCAGGATTCAGCAAGCTCTGCACAGTGTGCAGGAATAGTGCAATAGCTGCTGTAGGCAATATGGCCGACGTGCGATCCAGGAATGAGCTCCCGGGACGTGCACATGTGCTCCTGGACTATTCCTGCATGGACACAGCCCCTGTATGCTAATTACCTCATTTGCTTTTGAAAACCATGCAAATGAGGTGAATTTGCGATCCAGGAAGCAGGCAGGCATCCGTGCAAGAATAGTGTAGACTCCAAATTTATTCAGCCAGTAGATGAATACATTTCTGCAAACTACAAAACGGAGGTATGACAGCTCGTAAAAAAGCATGTATTATAAGGGTTAGGCATGCCAATGGCCAAATATATGGCCATAGGCATGAAAAATAGTTTCAAAATGATAAAAAAAATCACTTTTTGTTGGCCAGTTTTGGCCGTTTAAGCGTAGGACACTGGTGCGCAAATGGGATTGGACTAAAAATAGGAAATAAAGCTGGAAGTAAGCTTTTAAACCAAAATCAGCATGTTGCCGTAATAGTCAATTGCATGCATAACACAACAAGACCATGGAGTAGTGGTTGCTAAGGGGGAAGGCTGAGTGTCAGTTTTGTAACCATGCATTAGCAAATGAGGGGAATGATACTGAATCACAAATTTTCCATCAATTCTAGCTTGCACCAAACAGTGTAGGTGCAATAACACCATGGTCTAAGCCTAAGAGATGATGACCTCACGAGGAGGAGTGTCATGACTGCTGTAAGCTTATTTGAGCACAGGGGCCCGTGTTTGCCCTTAGCTAAGGCCAGTTAAGGAAGGGTGTGTGTCTGAAGCTGCCTAGCAGTGTTTACATTGTCTAAACAGGTGTGCGCACAGTGCATCTGGTTTTAAACAAAAAAAAAAAAAACATAAACAAGGAAATAGCAGCTCCATTCACATCTGAGGAATGGGTTTGTGCTGCGCGCCTCAGGGCTTAAATGGGAAGGCAATAGGAAGGGAAAACAGCAGTAGGAAGGTAATCAAGGAGGACTAGCATAGCTGGCAGGTGAAATGTATCAGAATCATTCAATTACACAGGCAGCAGCCTAGCCCAGCACACTACTATAAACTATGCAAACACCTTTCATTCTGGCTTTTCTCACAAACTCTACACCACTGGTGTACAAAAATGAGGAAAGTTTACCTAACAAAACTAACAAAATGATAGGGGCTGCTGTCACTCTAATAAATCAATACGTGGAAGAGGCTGACAGTAGTGAGGATGAGAATCTTGATAACAAACCCACAGTGAGACCCAGGGTAACCTACCAGGGGCTACATGAGCTGGAGATAGTGGAGTGCTATAGGGTGGACAGGGACCTTCTACAGCAAATTGTTGAGCTGTGCCAGCCTCGCCTCACAAACAGAACCAACTGTGGGGAACCCATCCCAGTGGATACCAAGGTATGTGTAGGCTTAAGAATACTAGTCACAGGTACCTTCCAAAGGCCAACTGGGGATATCATGGTGATCTCACAGGCATCAGCATTCATGGTAGTCCACCAGTTTCTGGATGCCATGTTAGCACATGCCGGTGAGTGTATATATTTCCACAACACCCTTGAGGCACTGACCAGCAATATGCGTCTCTTCCACCAAATAGCAGAATACCCTGAGGTAGTGGGTGCTATAGACTGCATGCACATACACTTCAAAGCACCACCTGGCAAGTGGGGTAGAGTCTACATAAACCGCAAGAGCTTCCCCTCCATCAACTGCCAGCTCATGTGTGATGCCCAGGGCATTATAATGAACGTGTGCATTATAATGAATTAAGCTATCACGACTCCCACATCTGTCATATGACACAGCTGTTCCAGAGATTTGCCAGTTGGGACATCCCATATGGTCACCTAGTGGGGGAAGCTAGTTACGCACTGGAGCCATGGCTGATGACACCATTCAGAAATGTACACAAACCTGAACAAGAACTCCATAATGAGGCACACACACAAATCAGAATCATAATAAAGCGTGTGCTTGGGATCCTCAAGTCACAGTTCTGGTGAGGAACAGCAAGGGGCAGGGCCACACAGCCCCCCAACATTGCTAAGACTAGTACAGGCACAGACTGACTCAGAGGAGGAACAACCTGAGCCTGCCCCTGTAGGCAGAAGGAGGTGTGCCCAGTATGTCCAGGCTTTGGCAAAGAGGCAATGCATAGCATATACACTGACATGGTAAGAACCCAGGGAATGACACCTCTCTCTGACTCGCATATGCAGTAAAAGAGATGCCAAACATGACACTACCTGTGCTTTACCATGTATATGGAGTGTACTAGGTGCATCCGACATAGTCAGCCCTCCAGCACCATCCTCAATACTGACACAGCCACAAGGTAAGTCACTCTCACTATCAATTGCTGAATGGAGTAGTATGTTCTGCTACTTGTATCAATGGTACAAATGTGAGCATGCAAGGGAATTGGGTAGCTGAATGGGATGGCACCAGATAGTAGGCACCTATATGGGCAGCATGAAATCCATAAATACTGCTGTCTACATAGTAGGCAGTAATAGACAAGGGGACAAATCCCACTGCAGGACATGTGGTGCCCAAATGTGTGTCCATAGGACACACACATGCATGTCAGTGAGGGTCATATAGCTGATAACAGTCTCAGCCAGCAGGACAGGTGTAGATGACCACAAAGAAAGGCTGTGCTAAGGCCTCTGGTTGATGGCAAAGGAGAACAGCCCACCTCCAGACCTACACAGACAGACTATAACAGGTCAGGCAGTTTGATGTTAGTTCTGAAGGGTAAGTAGTCTGAAACTGAAATGTAGGTCAATAAACCCTAAGATGTGTACTCCAGTGATATGCCTCTAGTCTGCAGAATAGGTCAGAATACAGAATGAAATTGAAGTCAATAGAGTACCTGAAATCCTGAAATAACAGTACAGTCATAGCAAATGTTTACAGTTGTCAGGTGCCCCCCCCCGCCCACAATCCTATGTAGAAATGTAGTAACATGTATGTGTGGGTTTAATAACAGTGGAGCACAGAGTACCTGAGCTGGCCAAATTAGCAGAATAGATTGTTGCACATGTACAATATGCAGGGCTCTGTGTGTTAGGTTGGTGTGTGTTGTATATTGTGTGAAAGTGGTCAGCATGTAGGCATGGAGGGTTGTGTCCTGGTGGCCTATGGCCAGTACTGTTGATTACAGGGTCATGTTCTGACAACTGCAGTGCCAAGCACAATGCATTCAGAAAATACACCATGGAAATAAGCAGTCAGAAGGTGAGACAAAGAGAAGCAGCTTTAATCCATCTTATTCATCCGTCCTGGTACCTCGGCAATTCGCCTTCAATGGAACAAACATCCAGATATACACATTCTCTTTTATATACTCATCAATTAAACAATCAATCAATCAATCAATTCATCAGATATTTTAACCCTATCAACACTGTGACAAATCATCTAACATTCAAATACTATTATATGTGAAAATTTAAATACAAAATCTAATTTATCAAAAAATATTAAATATTAAATCTAATTTAATATAAATTATTCATGTTGTTTTAAATTTTACAAATATATACATATAACATTAAGATGCACATTTAGAAAAATTAAATTAAATTAAATACACTCAAATTTCATTATGATTCAAAGATTCCAGCACACACAAGTCAAATTTCATCCGCTGTCTAAATTCATCCCAACAGGAAATAATGTATGATACCCTATAATCATCCTATGCTCTAACCTATTCAATGCAGTCTTAAAATTTCATGTACAAAAATTAGGTCTAGCAAGTGCACTAAATACAAAACCCTCAATGTTACCATTATGCATGTTAATAAAATGAGTAGCTACTGGACTATCCATATTTCCCCTCCTAATGTCACCCAAATGCTCCAAAATATGCACCTTCACCTTCCTGGTAGTCTGACCAATGTACCATACAGGCGTGATACAATCACACCCCAAAATGTACACTACACCTGAGGACATACAGTCAAACCTTTCAAATGCCAAATATTTCCTTCCATTTATTTTCATCCCATGCATATTTTTGGTCTTATCACAAACCTAACAACGGCCACAACGATACATCCCAACATTTATATTAGCCAAAGGTTCTAATTTCCTATTTAACATTTCCTTTAAATTAGAATGCCTCTTATAAGCAAAGGTAATATGCTTTGGGAAAAGGGAACCAACTGTTAAATCTTCGCACACAACATGCGACAATTCTCTGATAATTTTTTCCACTATATCAGAGAAAACTGAGTATCTAGATACAAAAAATATCTTTTCCAAAGTAGATGTGGTCACAGAATAATTACGATTATAGTATTTATTCTTCCCTAATGTATGAGTTCTGCACAATCTATGCTTTATATCTAAGAGTTTAATGCTCTCATATCCTCTAGATAAAAGTCTATTAAAGGTTCCATCACATGCCTCTTCCCATAAACCTTTGTCTGATGTATTTCTCAAAATCCTCTTAAATTCCCCTTCAGGCAGGGCCTTAATTAAATGTGGAGGATGCATACTACTTGCATGCAAAAAATTATTAACCGCTGTTGGTTTCCTAAAAGGTTTGTATTGAATCAAACTATCTTTCCCCATATAAAATTCCACATCCAAAAAGGAAATGCTATGTGATGAACTTTGTGCAACAAACTTTAACCCATGATTATTCTGATTCAAGTTTTCCATGAACTGTGTAAATAGAGACATCTCACCCCTACAAATAAAAATTAAATCATCAATATAACGTCTGTAAAACACAACGTTATTCACAAAAAAAGAATTCTGAAACATAAATTCTTTCTCAAACTCTCCCATGTATATTACTGCATAAGTGGGTGCAAAAGCTGCACCCATAGCAGTCCCTTTTACCTGTAAAAAGAGATCTTTCTTCCACATTAAAATAATTATGCATCAAACTAAATTCTAATAAACTTAACAAAAACATAGTACGTGGTCCCTCACCCATCATCCTCTGCATTGCCTCCAGACCCCATCTTATGTTGATATTAGTATATAACGATGTAACATCAACTGTAACCCAATAATATTCCTCCTTACATTCTACCCCATGCAAAGCTAAACACACATCTTGAGTATTCCTCACATGGGAACAAACTTTTGGAAGATATTTTTTAAAATGGGAATCCAGAAATATGTTAACCCTTTCTACATAGGAGCCAATACCAGAGATGATAGGTCTTCCTGGTGGATTAACCATACTTTTATGAATCTTTGGAATAATATAAATGTATGGGTGACGGGGCTCCTTAACTAATAGTTTTTTCACATCCTTACTAGTAAAGAAACCCAGCCTTTCTCCTTTTTCCAACAGTTCACTTAACTCTTCAGAATATTGTTTCAAAGGGTTGTTGTTCAATTTGACATAAGTATCTTCTATTATCAAACTGTTAACAATGCTTTCATATTTTTCAATATTCATCACAACACAATTACCCCCTTTATCAGCTGGTTTAATGGTAACTTTGTCCAATTTTGTTCTCAACACTTTTAGGGCCAACCATTCATCTTTACTCAAGTTGAATACCTTGTCTTTTGTACAAAATTCCTTATATGCCTGTTCAAGTTTAGAGTACACAACATGCTCAAAAGCATTTATAGCCTGCGAATTCTTGGGAGGAGCAAAATTACTATCACCTGAAAAACAAGGGACATCAATATGCCCATAACCCCCCCCCAAATTTTCCTCTGTACCACAATTATCTTCTACAAATGGTTCAGATATTGTTAATATCTTCATATCCATCTGCCATCATTTCATCATAATTATATGTACTCAAATTTAATAATACATCATCCAAAGAAACTTTGCTTTCAGTTTCAAGATGTTTTTCTCGCTCAAAATAAACCCTTAAGTTTAATTTACGGACAAATCTTTTAACATCCATCATAATATCTGCCAGTGAGGGTAACCTAGTGGGTATAAACTTTGTACCTTTTGACAAAACCTTAAGCATGTCTTCAGATAAAATTAAATCAGAAAGGTTCAGTACATTTAAGTCCTTATTCACTAAAAAAACATCAGCATTTGCAACATTTTCAAAATCTTCACTAACAGTCCCAGTAACATATTCAAAAAAAGTTCAGAATCAACATCAATATTAGGCATTAACACAACATCATTAACATTAACTTTTTGAATGACAGTCCCCAGTTCCGAATCAGCAACGACATTTTCAACATTTTCAATAACAGTCCCAATAATATTTTCAAAAGAACATTCAAAAATAACATTGCTATTGTGCGTTAAACTAACATCACTAACATTGACATTTTGAACAACAGTCCCCAGTTCCAAATCAGCATCAACGCAGTGCTTTGCACTACCATTTTTTAAAAAACGAACGTTACCATTTTGAATAACAGTCCCATCATGGTTTTTCAAAGTTACTCCACAGTCTAAACTAACAGGAACAGAGCGATTGTCATTCAAAAGTGTCTGTTGTTCCAAAAAACATTGAAAGTCTAACTTTAGTTTTTTGAGTTACTTGACAAAGCTGAAACATGACTTGTCTTACCCTGGCTCTTCACGGATCTCGTTTGCACACTAGAGAAGGTCTTCCGATGGCTCTGCTCACCTCTTCGGTTCTCCATACTTCCATCTAGACCTTACGTTGTGATATTCTCAAAAGAAACGCTCTTACAACTTCCCCCAGTCTCGACCGAAGAACATGATGACACTTCCTCACTTCCGGTTGCGCGTCTCTTAGTATTCTGATGAAAACAACACCCCCTACGTGGCCAGTTGTAAATTTCATTTTTTTCATAATCCTTAATATCTCTATTTAACTTGGATTTTTTTCTAGCCATAACGTCAATTTCTACCTTTATCAATTTGTCATTTATGTTTTTAAAATTTAACTGAAAAACAGCAGTAGAAGCCCTGCTGGTAAGGTCATGCTGCAAATCAGTTATTTTTTTGTGCAAATTATCCATCGACCTTTGATTTCTTTTTATAAGTATTTTTAGCCAGCTTAAACAGCACTCCTGTGCTGCTTGCCTCCATTCTAGTAACAAATCATTTTCGTCTTCTTTAAAACCACCTGCTGGTAATTTGTCTATCCGCAAACCTCTGGGAGTAATGTTAAGTGTTACATATTTTTCTAGTAACTTTGAATCATAAAAAACAGTCATTTCCTTGGACATCAATCGCTCTAAACGTGCAAAATCTTCCGAACATGAATCATTAATATCCAATGTCCATAAATCAGAGGCAGCACACTTTCGCTCCCTCTCCTTCAATAATTCAGCAAAAGAAAACATCTCACCACTCTGAACTCCTTCAGAAACAGATTTCTCCATAACAATAGTGCAACAACCACGAAACCATCAAATATTCAGAAAATACACCATGGAAATAAGCAGTCAGAAGCTGAGACAAAGAGAAGCAGCTTTAATCCATCTTATTTATCCGTCTTGGTACCTCGGCAATTCGCCTTCAATGGAACAAACATCCAGATATACACATTCTCTTTTATATACTCATCAATTAAACAATCAATCAATCAATTCATCAGATATTTTAACCCTATCAACACTGTGACAAATCATCTAACATTCAAATACTATTATATGTGAAAATTTAAATACAAAATCTAATTTATCAAAAAATATTGAATATTAAATCTAATTTAATATAAATTATTCATGTTGTTTTAAATTTTACAAATATATACATATAACATTAAGATGCACATTTAGAAAAATTAAATTAAATTAAATACACTCAAATTTCATTATGATTCAAAGATGTGCATCTTAATGTTATATGTATATATTTGTAAAATTTAAAACAACACGAATAATTTATATTAAATTAGATTTAATATTTAATATTTTTTGATAAATTAGATTTTGTATTTAAATTTTCACATATAATAGTATTTGAATGTTAGATGATTTGTCACAGTGTTGATAGGGTTAAAATATCTGATGACTTGATTGATTGATTGTTTAACTGATGAGTATATAAAAGAGAATGTGTATATCTGGATGTTTGCTCCATTGAATGTGAATTGCCGAGGTACCAGGACGGATGAATAAGATGGATTAAAGCTGCTTCTCTTTGTCTCACCTTCTGACTGCTTATTTCCATGGTGTATTTTCTGAATATTTGATGGTTTCGTGGTTGTTGTACCAAGCACAATGCATCCCAGCAAGACCCAATCTAGCACTAATCCATAGTCATTGTGCAGATGTAATATCTATCACCATCTGAAAGATGGACATGCCATGAATGTGTGCCCAGACATACACACAGTACACAGGTGGAAGTACCCTAGACAGAGTATATATAATGTAACTGTCAAATGCACACACCTTTGGAATTGTACATACAGGGTAGCAGCACATTAGTTTTCTGTGTGGTATGGAATACTGATGTAGTCTGGCGAATCACTGGCAGACCACAAAAGGCACAGTTATGAAGTACTGAGAAACTGCTGCGGTCTCTGCACAACGTATATCTGTGAGTCAGCTGCAAGAAGCTTCCATAGTACACATGCACACAGCTCACCCCACCATCAGCCAAAGGGTTCATCACAGGTCATATCCCTACTGTTGGGAATGAAAACAGTATGACCCCCACTTCTGTATTGGAATACCCACAGAATGCAGCATGCTGAAGAGGTGTTCCATGCAGGTGTGTCCCTAGCTGTAAGCAGCACCCTGCCAGCATCCACAACAATGGATTAATAAGGACATAAACTATTGCCATTAACACCTTGCACACATTCCCTGTCACCACAGGGGGAATCCTGTGGCTTGCAGCTTGGGACTGTAGGAGTGACAGAATTCACTGGCCTGCCACAGATGGCCTGCATCACTACCAAATGCCCTACAGTCCTCTGTCAAAGGCCTGTGCCTCACCCGTGCTGCCAATGTATGTTATCTCATAGAGTCCCAAATAGCAACATAATACAGTCGACAGAACACAAATGCAAGGCCATGTCGACAAATCCCAGTAGCATGCCCACCATGTCCTACTACATTAATTGTGGACCAACTCCTAAATACCACTGGGATGAAGGGATAACTATAGGGATACTTAGCAGATATCACTCGCATAATGATAGGAAGAGAATAGAATAACAGGGGGTGTAGAAGCATGGACGTCATGGTGTGTGTGAAGTCTGAAACTCTGATGTGTGCCCATACTATCCCTGCCTGCAAACCCAGTAATGCGGGCTACAAACCTGCTTGTAAACCACAATGTGAAGGGGAACTGACCAGATATATGAGCCTTGCCTCTGGGTAACCTGTGTGAATCTGTACAGCTGAGAGGTATGGCCACAGCAGATATGACCATTCTGTCATGTCAATAGATGTACAAGCAGGGAATCCTCAGCCACCACAGTACCAAGGTGCTGGACCATTTACACAGACCTATCAGCAAGTGTCTGCAGTTCCCCCTCCAGAATGGCATGAGTGTGCAAGAATATGTAGGCTGCAGACAACAATACTAGACACAGCTTCATTCATCTTGCATACCCCAGGAAATTACTGTGAGCAAATAAGTGTATCTGTCAGTAGTTGATGACATAATACATCACAGTGTAAAACAGTACATATGTCTGAATATATCTGCTAACACCAAAACCATGTAGCACATGCAGCACAGACACAATTAGTTACAGTATCCCACTATGCTTTGCCCATTGTGACTCCATATTGTCAACCTATCTACAGATATCCTGCAGAAGCAGGTTGCTAGCTGTAGGTATAGAACACAAATGCCTGCACTGGAGTACATCCTGCCTGTAATGGATTCACACATTCAATACAAAATGTCATACTGGGCATACTCCCACACTTAGAGAAATGAAGCTCATGTCTGATAACAAAATACAAAAGGGTCATACTGAGCATGCTCCCACACTTACAGAAATGAAGCCCATGTCTGACAACAACAGTGGACTATATATATCCATCAGTCGCAGATTTTTGTGCACACACACACACACACACACACACACACACACACACACACACACACACACACACCGCATTGCACACCATTCATGCTTTGCACAAACATTGGATAAGAATACACACACATATCCAAGGACAACACACTATAATAGGTAAAACATACACAAACAGAGATTTGGGAAAGAGAGAGACAGACAGTGACAAAGAGCTTCCCTTCATGAGGCCTGTTCCACCCACCTCACATCCAATTGGCCAATATCACATGATGTGCCAATATCTATCACTATAGAAATTTGCTTCTGGTAACCCTCAGCACTATAGTGTCTGTGATGCTTGTGATAACTGTGTAACATGACAGTACAAGTCATTATTCATCTAGCAGTCATATACCCTGTCCTGTGAAATGCAAAGTTGTGTGTGACTGAGTGTTGTGTGTGTGTTTCCAGAGGAATCATTTATGGCCCATTCACACACACTGCACTCCCCATTGCCCTAGTTTAGCTAGCCTGCTGATATCAGTCACCTTAAAATACAGATTTGTAGAATGGTCATCCCTATAAGCTCTGTGGTGCATGCAATAATTGCATAATGTTATAGCATGACTTACTCGTTAGGTAGGAGTTCTAATTCCAGACATGGCAACTGTGAAACTGCAATTGTGCATGTAGGAATCAATGATTTGGAGGCCATTCACAGACACTACACTTCCCATTGCCCTACTTTTGCAAGCCTGCTGATGTCAGTCACCTTGAAATTACTCCTTGGAGAAGGTTCAGCCCTGCCAGCTCTATGACACATGCGATAATTGTGTAATGCTATAGTGTAACATACTAGTTAGGTAGGAGTTCTAATCCTAGACTTGGCAATTGTGAAACTCTCTCTCTCTGTGTGTGTGTGTGTGTGTGTGTGTGTGTGTGTGTGTGTGTGTGTGTGTGTGTGTGTGTGTGTAGAGAGAGTAATGCTTTTGAGGCCATTCACAGTTACAACACCTCCCATTGCCCTACTTTAGCAAGTCTGCTGATGTCAGTCACCTTAAAATACCTCCATGGACAAAGCTCAGCCCTGTAAGTTCTATTGCATGTGCAATAACTGCATAATGCTATAGTATAACATACTAGTTAGGTAGGAGTTCTAATCCCAGACATGGCAACTGTGAAACTCTGTTTGTGTGTGTGTGTGTGTGTGTGTGTGTGTGTGTGTGTGTGTGTGTGTGTGTGTGTGTGTGTGTGTGTGTGTGTGTGTGTGTGTGTGTGTTTGTAGAGAATGATGCTTTTGAGGCCATTCACAGTCACTATATCTCCCATTGCCCTGCATTAGCAAGCCTGCTGATGTCAGTCACCTAGAAATACTTCCTTGGACAAGCTTCAGCCCTGTAAGTTCTGTGTTACATGCAATAACTGCATGATGTATTAGGTAGGAGTTCTAATTCCAAACATGGCAACTATGAAACTATGTGTGGCGTGTGTCAAGCGTAATGCTTTTGTGGCCATTCACAGTCACTACACCTCCCATTGCTCTACTTTAGCAAGCCTGCTGATGTCATCTTCCTTGAAATACACCTTTGGAGAAAGACTAGCCCTATAAGTTCCATGGTGCATGCCATACATGTGGAACAATGTAGTAGCAGTCACTACACAGCTATGGGTTTGAATCTCATCTGTGGTCAGTGTTTTTGTGTGGGTACATCAAAGATTTTGGCTCCATTTACAGCCAATATACATCTTTGATCCTGGCTTTAGCAGTCCTGCAGATATCATCCACCTTACAAGTATTTGTTTCAAAGCCTAAACCATGTCAGGTCAGTGGTGCATGTGGTAAATGTGTAACATAATGGCCCACAAAGGTTGTTAGATAGAAGTTTGAACCTCACCCCTGGCAAATGTAAATGTGTGATTAGGGTAAAATTATTTGTGAAATCTCTCACGCACTACATCACCCAATGCTAGTATTTACAAGGGCTGGTGATGTTCATCACCTTAGAAGTGCCTTGGGATAACATTGATCCAATAAGCTCCATGGTGTGAGGATAAATGGGGTATACTGTAGTAGCAATAGATAGCTAGGTAGCGGTTTGAATCTCAGTACTGGCAAGTGTGTGTGCGTGTGTGTGTGTGTGTGTGTGTGTGTGTGTGTGTGTGTGTGTGTGTGTGTGTGTGTGTGTGTGTGTATGTCTGTCGTCAGTATCCTGTGTGGAGGTTGCTGTGATTGTGTAATGACAGGATGCATTGTGGGGTGGGTTTTGCTAAATTATTATATTGAGGACCTACTATATGTCACAATGTCCACCTTACAAGGACAACTGATGTCAAGCAGCAGAGAGGCTGGTGTAGACAATCCATAGCCCTACATGTGACATTATGGATTGGTGAATAATATAGGTAACCCTTGTATTACTCAGAGAACACTCTCCACCCATGTTTCATTCACAAACACACTTGGCTGGGCAACAACCATTATATTGGTAGTTCCCTGCATATTGCCCACAGATAGTAACCACGGTGTGATTGCAGTGGACTACATGCCTGTTCACCACAATACTGTCACTGATATCAGAATGTACTGTGATGTGTAACATCTCCTGAGTGAGTGTGTGTTATCCAGAAAGTAAAAGGACATGGCACCCTGTTCCATCCCTGAAATAGACAAATAAATGCTTACAGTGATCCTTTGCTATGTTTCCCACTGGACGCCTGCAACAACTGTAGAGTCTGCAAATGTAACCCACAAAGGAAATACCATGCCTTATACACATGCCCTGTATGGACAGATGCCACTAACTCCACTGAATACCTGCATCATGCTGTCGATGTTGGTGCAAGCACAACCTCGGTTCCATAGCCAGGTCTCACCAAATAAGGTCAGGAATGCCACATCAGATGATAATCTGTCCACACAACATGCCCCAGAGACCAAAAGTACACTTCCATGTGTCACAGTATGTGCATGTGGGACATGTGCAAAACCCAGACACTGTCCATGTTATGGAATATAGCTCACATACATGTCAAGCATTGCACAGCACTGGCCACCCACAATAGTAACCCAGATGAGTGGATAGTGAATACAATACCCACCTGTGTGTGCCAATCTAGGGACTACACCCCTGAGCCACACTGTAGACCATTGTCATTTGACCTGATGCCAAGGTACTTCCTTTGCCTAGCCTTGTACAGCCTTCAGGCACAGTCAACTACTACACACCAGTGAAGCAATGAACCCATGCATCTCAGTCCTGGCAAGTGTGTATGCGTATGGGTGTGTGTGTGTGTGTGTGTGTGTGTGTGTGTGTGTGTGTGTGTGTGTGTGTGTGTGTAAATTAATGATTTGTAAGCCATTCACACTCACTGCACCTCCCATTGCCCTACTGTAGCATGCCTACTGATGTCAGTCACTCTGAAATAACCCTTTGGCCATATATTAGCTTGATAAGCTCTGTGGTGTGTGTGATAACTGCGTAATACTGTAGTGTAGTAAACTAGTTTGGTCGGAGTTCTAATTTTGACCCTGTCAGCTGTGATAATGTGTGTGATTCCCTGAGAGAGTGTGGGTGTGTCTTCCTTGATACCTGCTTTTGTGGACAGTCATATGTACTACACCTCCCTTATCCCTCCTTTATCACTGTTGCTGACATCACTCACCTTCAAAGATACCTTTGGACAACTCTCCAACATGTAAGCTCAGTGATGCATGCAATAACTGCATAACAATGTAATAGCAATACATAGTCAGGTAGGGAGTTAAACTCAGTATTGGTAGGTTTGTGTTTGTGTGTATGTTATCAGTGTCCTGTGTGGGTGTTGGGGTGATTGTGTAATGACAAGGTCCATTGTAGTGTGGGTTTTGCTACATCATTATGTTGAGGAGCTACATGTCCCATTGTCAACATTACAAGGCCAACAGTTTCCAAACATTATAGAGATTGTTGTTGACAATCCTCAACCATAAATGTGTACAGCCATGTGCAATTACCATGTGACAGTATTGATTAGTACACAATATAGGCAACCATCATAATGCTGAGATACCACTCTACACCCATGGATCAAACACAAACATGCATGGCTCTTACTCTCCTAATGCCTTCCTTTCTTACTTTGTCAATGTGTGTCTCTCTCTCTCGCTCTCTTGCTTTCTCTCTCTCACTCCCTCTCTGGTGGATGTGGAAAAGTACACCTGCTTTTCTTAGGCAGCAGCTTGAGTTTTGTAAGTGATGCTCATAATCAACTGATGGCCTCTGCACAAATTGCAGTCCCCCACTTGTTAATTGCATGCAAAACTGCTGTGGTATCATTCCTAGAATAAAACAGTTGTGAACTGGTTCTGGTCATTTTCTCTTTGGATTCCAGCAGTTGGTTCAGTGGTTTCTATCATTCCTATAGCCAATTGCATGGAAACACACTCCTATAACTAAGTACTTCATGTGGGTGTTGGCCCTTTTCCTTTACTGTGAGCAGGACTTCATGTGGGTGTTTGACAAACAGCATTACAGAGGGTAGTTGGATATACCTCTTACAGCATACACTGTAGAGACAGGCCAACAAACAGGAGGGGGTTGTCCAGACATGGGGACAGAATGTAAGTATTGCTCTTCTACATTTTAAGTAAAGTTAGTTTAACTGGGTTTATGTGGACATGGCTGTTCTACATTATTTAAATCTGGCATGACAGTGATATGTGGTTGAGCAAACTCTCACCTGTAGGACTATCAGCAGAATGGCCAAAGTTTGAAGTCTTACATGTGCTGTGTTACTCACACATTTCCTATCTTTAGAAATGCAGTAGCATACTCTGATGATTGCAGTCAGTACATCGTGACATCCATGTGAGTTACTGATGTCATATCCTTCAGAAGACATACGTCACAACAAAACCTGTTACACCAGTAAATGTATGGATTTATCACAGTAACACGTCAATACTGGTCCTGTGTTTCTGCCTCCAGCCACAAGTCTGTCAACCTTTGTACATATGCCATGCAGTAAGAGGTGTATATGTTCAGTACATCATTATTTACTGACATCATGCCTGATAACAAGTCAGTGAGATATCAGACTGCTAGACATGTTATGTATAGTAGGTCTTATATTTGAGACAAAAACCTGGACATTCTGTTGAAGTGTGTGCAATAGTGAGGTCTGTGTACTTATGGTGATTGTTGACAGAGTGTGTTTCGTGAATATGTACCTTGGCCTGTGTACAGACTGTGGTCAGTCATTGTTCTTGGTCCTGTTCTATCTGATGTTGCATGCTGCTCCAGTGTATGGTACCCTAGTGGAGTACATTTTTGTAGGGCCAGACAGACACATGCACCATACCATAGTCAGGCATTGGAATACACTGTGTATTGGCCCGGTATATGTAGGGTTAGTGTGTGAGTGGCACATTTGAGGATGGTGTTGTTCACACAGCAAATATGCTGTAATATTAATTGTGCTTACCATATGTGACTGTGGCTATGTTCAGATTGGTTGTGGGTATGCACTTTCACACAGGTGTCTGTTACTCTGTGCTGTTACATGCATGTAGAGTCTGCTATTTTTACAAGTACATGTGTATTCCCCCATAAGAAATGAAGGTTAATGATGTGGCAGTCTGCCTGCAGTTTGCACAGTGCTTTGTGACATGCCTAGCAGCTCAGTGTATTTAGCCAGTGTGAAGTCATGTCCAGATATTTGTCAGATGTACTGTTGCCAGGCCACCATACATGTTGAGTATTTCTGACAAAGCAGTGCGATGCTGTACAGATGTATGTCACTAACTAGTGAGTAGTATGTAGGTTTGTGACCACTGCTCCTCCGGTTATTATGTGTCAGGTCAGACAGGAGTGTGTGAATGCATAAACTGTGTGAGCTTATCTATTCCAGTATTTTCATGATATCCCCATTTACATGGCTATAAACATCCACTTTGTCAGGCTTGGTTCATGAGTGCTGCACTAAGGAGTTCTGTGTATACCTCTGGACTGACCAGATTGTGTCAGACTGTCCACATTCATTGGTCATATCTCTGCTGTATTCCACAAGATCATTACTGTGATTTGTGGGGTACTGCATTATGATGTTCTTATGATGTCTGTCAGCAACTTATGGCATACATGTCAATAGCAGATGTGACTTCCCACACATTTCTGTTAAGACAACCCCCATTACAGTAGCAACAGTCTGCATTTATACCTGAAATACTTACATGACTATTGGTGTTGAGGTATGACTCCACTACATGTTATGGACATATGTTATACATATATGTGTATATATATATATATATATATATATATATATATATATATATATATATATATATATATATATATATATATATATATATATATATATATACATATATATATATATATATATATATATATATATATATATACATATATAGATATATCTATTATATTTATAAGGATATGGATATATATATATATATATATATATATATATATATATATATACATATATATATATATATATATATATATATATATATATATATATATATATATATATATATATATATATATATATATATATATATATATATATATATATATATATATATATATATATATATATATATATATATATATATATATATATATATATATATATATATATACACATACACACACATATGTAGATATATGTATACATGTATATATATATATATTTATATATGTATTTATATACATATGTATATTGCTTTATATATATATATTCATATACAGAGCTATCTGTATATATATATATATATATATATATATATATATATATATATATATATATATATAGGAACACTACTAAATCTCGAACTTTTGAAATCTCCAATTTCAAAAGCATGAGACCATGTGGCGAAACCCACATTACCCGAAAGACCAGAGTTGAGAAATTCAAAATCCGATATTAAGGGATTTTGAGTTAACACTCTGGTGTTGTGGTTCAGGTAAGTATGTGTGTAAGTGTGTTTGTGAGGGTTTTAGTGTGTGTAAGTGTGTGTTGTGACTGTGGTGTGTGTGTCTGTGTGTGTGTGTGTGTGTGTGTGTGTGTGTGTGTGTGTGTGTGTGTGGGTGTGTGTGTGGGTGTTAGTTTGCCTTGTGTGCATGTTTGTGCGATCTCATAGTTAGAATATTAAAGTAGGGGGGTGTGGGGGGCACAGCCCCCTACATGGGCGGTGCAGGGGTCGAAGCCTCCCTGCTTATCTTTAGTTTAGGATGATTTGTTTGGTTATGGGGGAGGCTGTGTGTATGTTTGTGTGTGTGCTGTATGTATGTAATACTTTTGCGATTTTGAATTTTGCGGTTTTTAACATTTCGGTAATGTGGGGTTTCGGGCTTATAGTCTCTGTATTTTGGGCTTGTGTATATATATATATATATATATATATATATATATATATATATATATATATATATATATATATATATATATCCATATCCTTATCCTTGTTATGTGTAAACATGAGAATTGTATTTACCTTCACAGACATATCCCATCTTAATTGTCTGATATGTGTTTATATAGATATACCAACATACTGATTCAACAATATTTTCACTAACAAGTACTAAACAATTGTAGAAGTCAAAGCAGTTGTTCACTACTATTCAGTATGTGTACTAACAGATATATTGGAAAAAAACAACAAATGTCTTCGTAGCTGTAATGGCTTAGTGGTTAACTGCTCTGACTATAGTGCACAGTTTCCTGGGTTAAAGAACTGCCACCGCTGTATATTTTCCTGTTAGGCAGAACAAGGACTGTTGAATACAGAGTGGTTCAGGCAGTTTTGAGTAGCTTTAAGTGGGTTTGTGCAGGTTTATGTGATGGTAAGCGGTGCTAATGTGCAGTTAAATGAAAAGGAGCTTACACCGTTTCAGCTTCACTTACCAGTTCACAAATCTGCCTAGCATTTATATTGCAGCAATGCTGAAACCTGCTAAGCATGGCTCAGCCTTGTTAACCAGTGATCACATTCCAGTCTGATAAAATAGTAGGGTAATGACATTTATTTTATTTTATTTTATTTTTATTTTACATTTGTTGACCGGGCTAGTCTAGCTGGATATATGTCCATTTTCAGTAGAGGCCCGGGGAGAAAAGCTCCACACATAACACAATAAGGCAGATAGACAAGTTGCTAATAAAGACATACAATAAAATAGAAATATAAATAAACTTGTTAATAATATCAAGATACATTTAAGAATTCAAACAGTATAAACTCAAATACAATGTTCTGTTGGTTTAAAAGCATTCTTACCTAATATAAAGTGTTATGCAATAAGGCATCAGTCATATAGATAAGAGTTAAGGCTCAGAAGGGTAGAGAAGTATAAGGAATATGAAAGACTAAAATAATAGTGTAGAGGCAGGAGACAAGAAGAGAAGAGAGGAAAAGAAGGAAGGCAGGTAAGAGGAGGTGGGAGAGATGGTAGATGTAGGTCAGAGCATAGAAGGACAGCAAGGGAAAAGAAATCAGGGTAGAAGCTAGTTTTAAGCAGAAAAGAAGGGTTAAAGGTAAATAGAGGGTGGGGAGAGGGAAGTTAGCCTGGTGTACTACAGGAACAAAGCCAGTGGTTTTGGAAGTACAGTTTAATTTGTTGTTTGAAGAGAGATAAGGATGAGATTAGAGTTAACTCTTTGGGCAGCAAATACCATACTCTGCCTACAGCATTGGTGAAAAGAGAGTCACCGGCTATGTTGTGGGCCTTTATTGGTTTGGTCATGAGTTTGCAAGAGGAATGAAGAGAGGTGAGATTGTTATAAGGGAGTAAAAGTTGTAATAGTATAGGGGTGTTACTAGGTTGGTACAGTAATTTGTGGGCAATAGAAAGTTGTGAGATCATAAGATAGTTTTGTAGTTCCAGCCAGCCTAATTGTTTCAAGTTGAGGCAGTGATGGGTTCTAAAAGGGTTACCAGAGGCGAAGCGGGCAATGTTATTATAGCAAGTTGCTAGTTTGTTTAGGTTAGTTTTTTTGAGGTTGGTGAAGATAGGAGAGGCCTAGAAGAGAGTAGATATAAGATGGGAGTGAGCAATAGTAGCTCTGGTAGATGGGGTGAGAAATGGTTTAATACAGTATAATGATCCTATTTTTCTGTTAACTGATTTGATGGCGTTGTTGATGTGTTGGTCAAAAGAGAGAGTGTTATCAATGGTAATTCCTAGTAGTTTAGTTGTGGAGTCAGGAGAGATGACAGTGTTGTTGTTTGAGGAGATGGAGAAGTTTAGTGGAGAGGTACGAGTGGTGGGGGTGAAGAGGAGAAGTTTGTTTTTTTTAGCATTGAGAAGTAGGTACCATCTAGTAAACCATTTTTCTACAGTGTTAAACATAGTTTGAGTTAGTGAGATTAGATCTGAAGAGGAGGATGCTGAACAAATGATAGTGGAGTTGTCTGCGTATTGGATGCAGATAGCTTGAGGAATTACAGAGTGGAGATCATTAATATAGAGGGAGAAGAGGAGAAGACCAAGAATGGAGCCCTGAGGGACTCCAATAGCAATGGGTAGTAAGGAGGAGATGTGGTTTTCCCAAAGAACGGCTTGTTGTCTGTTACTAAGGTAGAATGTAAACCATTTGATGGCAAGTCTATCAAATGAGAGGGATTTGAGAATGCTAATTAGAGAAGAGTGGTTGACCATGTCAAAAGCTTTTGAAAGGTCAATGTAAAGGGCGGAAGAGAATAGATTATTGTTGTGATTGTTGTTAATGGTATCTACAAAGGAAAGGAGGGCAGTGGTGGTGCTATGGTGAGGTCTAAAGCCATGTTGACAGTTAGCTAAAATATTGTGAAGAGAGAGGTATTGTATAAGTTGCTGATTAATACATTTTTCCATAATTTTTGCTAATGGAGAGAGAAGAGCAATAGGTCTGAAGTTGGAATAGTCAATAGAGTTACCTCCTTTGTGTAGAGGGATTATATGTGAGATTTTCCAGATATGAGGGATAGTTCCCTCTTGGATGGTCCTATTTATGAGTATAGAAATTGGGTAAGCAATTTCTTTCGCTGCTTTTTACAGAAAAAGGGAAGGGAGCTTGTCAGCAGAGGGAGTACAAGGTTTCAGTTTAAGAATAAGTTTGAAGATGGAAGAGGTAGAGATGGGTTGTAGAGTGAAGTTGTAGGTAGTATTTACTTGGTTATTAGGAGGATAAAAGTTGTTGGTGTTTAGTTGTTTAGCAAGAGATTGAATGGTTTCAGAAAAGAATGAGTTAAAAGCATTTGCAGTTAGAAGAGGGGTGTCTGGGTCAGCATTTAGTGGGGAGGGAGTTTTAGCTGTTCCTGGTGAAAGGAGTCTATTGATAGAGGACCAAAATTGTTTAGGTTTATTTAAGTTGGTTTCTTGTAGGTTGCAGTAGAATTTTCTTTTATCTGTGAGAATAGCTTTCTTGGTAATATTTCTAAGTTGGCGAAAGTGCAGAAAATCAGAGCTGATTCTATGGGACCTCCATTTATTCCAAATTTTATTTTTAGAGAGGATTAGTTTTTTAGTTTCATTTGTGAGCCAAGGGGCTGTATTAGACTTCATTCTAATAGTATGCTCAGGAGCATGTTTGTCCAAGATAGAAAGGAAAGTAGAATTAAAGAATAAGACTGCTTCATTTAGTGGAAGAGTCATTAAGGGGTTCCAGTTGCAAGCTCTGAGTTCGTTTTGAAATAGGTCGATTTTAAAGTGTTTAGCAGAACGTATTTTTCTTATGTTAGGGAGGTGAAGATAGTCTGTCTTCTCTCTTGTAATGTAGGTTAAACAATGATCACTGAGGTCATCAGGCATGGTCCCAACATTATAAGTGATGTTAACTTTGTTTATAAGAATCCAGTCTAAAATAGTCTGATTCCTGTTTAACTTATTAAGCCTAGTTGTAGAGGTAATGGTTTGGGTAAAACCATTTAGGTTAATGTGAAAGGTGGCATTGTCAGAATTAATAGTATTCCAGTCGAAATTTAAGTCGCCAAGAATTATAGTTTCTTGGGGGTAGTTGATGGAAACCCAACAGAGAAAGTCTTCTACAATTGGTATATTGTTTCCAGGATATATGTATAGGCAGATGATGTAAAGGGCTTTCTTAGCATTAAGTTGAAGTTTCGTGATGATAGCTTCTATCTTACTATCTTGGGTTGGACAGGCTGAAAGGGTAGAGATATTAAGATGATTCTTAAACAGTATTGCTACTCCACCACCCTTACGTTTGGTACGGTCAAGCCTAAGTATATTATTGCCTTGTGGTATAATCTCAGTATCTTTAGTGGCTGGCTTTAGCCAGGTTTCAGAGAGACAGAGAATGTCAAAGCAGTAAGTATCTAGGAGGGCGTGTAGGTAGGGTACTTTGTTGTTTACGCTTCGTATGTTAAGGTGTCCTATGCGGAGGGTATTATTGGTGAAAGGTTTGGATGCTAGAGAGGAAGGATACACGGGGCCAGGGTTGGGGTGAATGTCACCATCTTGTAGGGTAGGATCAATAGGCTTAGATGTAATTTTGATTCTGAGAAAGGTTGGGGTCTTATTTTTTTATCTGAGGGTAGGGTGTAGGTGAGGTGAGAGTACCTATGGTATTTGGGTAGGAGGTAGGTAGGGGTGGAATTGGCATTAGAGAATGAAATGTGAGGAGTGTAGAAGGAAGATGTATGTGTCTGTGAGTGTTTTGGCTGAAAGAGGAGTGGGTACTCGAATAAGGTAAGGAGGTAGGTTGAATAGAGAGTAGTTGATAGTAGAATCAAGAGTAAAAGCAGTGTGGGTAAGTTGAGACTCATTTTTATGAGTTGGTACATTGGAAGTGGTTATAGGGAATAGGAAATAGATTAGGGGAAGTCAGGAGGAAAATATATGTGTATGGTGCATAGAAGGATTGTATGCAGGTGAAACAGGAGGTATGGCTATAGAAGGAAATGTAAGGTGGAGGGAGGGGTGAAATGAAGAAAGAGGGGTAATAGAGGTAGAAGAGAGATGGTGAGTATAGGAGGAAGGCTAGTATGTAAGAGAGGAAAGTGGGAGGAGGATATGGAGTGAGAGGAGGGAGGTTAGTTCAAGGGGGAAGGACAAGGATGGGGTGATAGGGTAGGGGGAGGGATTAGAGAAGTATAAGGTTAGGACCCCTGGGGGTGGGTGGGAATTGGGGGTGGGGAGGGGACCGGAGTGAGCCCGCAGGGCGAATGGAGCGGGATGCACAGAGTAGACCAAGGAGGAAGGAAAAAGTATCAGAGAAAGCTAGGTAAGTCAAGGTAAGAGAAGGTAGCCTATGGAGAAGAGGATAACAGAGAACTTGGAAAGGAGGAAAGGGATAGAAATAAGTAAGGTGAGATAGGAGAATTAATTAATAACAAAATACAAGTAAAATGAGTTTAAAAGGTGAGTAGGGAGATATCTAGTGGGCAAAAGCAGAGGTGCAGTGAGCATACAGAGAGGTACTCAAAGAAGAGCCAGACCAAAGGGTGAGAGAGTGTAGGCTAGGTAGCAGTCTAAAGGGAGAGGGAGGAGGGTAATATGGAGTAGAAGGGGAGGGCTGCTGCTGGCAAGCTTAGCTGGGGCAGACAAAAAATGTAGTAGGGTAACTTGGTTACAATCTATACATGTTGGTATAAGTAGACGTACTTTCGTGGTAGCTTGAGGTAGTGGGATAGCAGTAGGCACTGTCCTGAACTTTCCAAGGGTAGCAGGCAGGGAGCATCTTTAATAAGTGTATTCAATTCCATGTACATAACATGCATCTATGTGCTGTCATTACAGTAGCAAGGGATGTGAGTCTACTGTTAGGGACACCTGAGTATATATGGTTGTACAACATTCTTTTCCATTTTAATGTTTTTCATATATAGGTAGTATCCCAGGTTATATGCAATCACACTGGCATGTAGTGCATCATTACATTACTACTGTTAACAGTGATTTCCCAAGAAAGAGTAGATTGCAGATTGTAGTACTGAAAACAAGCACCCCTGCATGCAAAGATGGACTCTGAGTCCTGACTATCATATTCTTGGTGTGTGAGCTGTGTGTCATTAAGTATTTGCTACTGGATATTGATCTGCCATGTGGATATTAACTGTAGACTACTGTGTGCATAGGATATGTTAGTGAGCGCTGCTGTCATGTAGTAATGGCATACCTATCATTGTCAGATGTCTAGTTGTCAAAACATTTATCCTAATGCATAATCAGTTGGCTAGCTGATGTCTGTCTGTCCTCTGTACAGATGTGCAGATGTTAGGTATCCATCGTGGCTGTTTACAGGCAGGATATGCTTGACTGACACGGACATGTCTGCCCAGCTGTGTTATGAATGCCACAGCTAGGAAACCACACCCTGTATTCATCACATGCCATGGATACCTCAACTGCACTACCACAGTCAGCAGAACATGCTTGGGTACAGGTCTCCAAGACTGACAGCTGACCATGTTATGTAATATATGTTGCATACATGTAAATTGGAGCACCTCACTGGCTCTCTGCAAGAAGCAACCAGATGATTGGATGTTGCATTTAATTCTCACCCTGAGGATTACTCACATGGCATTAGTTAATAGATGGCCTGCTGACAAATGGCAGGTGGCATGATACCACTGTACCCATATTCCATACTCTTCTCATCTCTCCATGGACAATATCTTGGTCCACACCTAGGAACATCTGCACCTATGGAACCCAGTACTGACAAGTGTGGCAGTGTGCATTACTGATAATAACAGTGTCTGTGTGTTTGTAAACCTATAGTTGATAATACCCTCAGAGCCTTCTCACCCACTATACCCCCATTGCCATAGTTAGATATGGCTGTTGCTGTAATGGGCATTACATGTACCTTGTTACACTCTTCAGCCTATGGGCTACTGGGAGCTTGCAGTACCAGCACAGCACTGTTGTACAAATGGGTGTTTAGGCATGGTTAACCCACTGAGTCCTGGCAAGTGTGCGTATGTGTAAAAGTGTGTATATTTGTATGATACAGCATTCTGAGGCCACATTCCCCTAATACAATACACCTTGCCATACAGTATAAGGGATAGTGATGTTGCTGACCGTAGGAGACCCATGACAAAGCATCACCCTACTATCCCTGTGGCGTGTGCAATAGATGCATATCCCTCTAGTAGCATTCTTGAGATAGACAAGAGGTTGTATTGCAGTCCAGGTCAATGTGTAATTGTGGGTATGTCAGAGTATTATCATGGGTTTCAGTGAGTACAATATCCAATGTGGGTTGTGGGTGCCGGTTATACTGTCTTTACACCATGGTACCCCCAGTACATGTCCCAAGGTCCACTGTATGGGGACCACTGTCACCATCGACCATACAGGTAACTGATTACACTATCCAGCACAATGATCCATGTGCTGTGTGCAACTTATCTGTAACAGAATGGACTCTCTGACAAGGTAGTTAGCACTGATAAACCCAGGTCTCTCAGATGTGTCTATGAGTGTTATGTGTTTGTCAATGTGTATATGACAGTATGTCACACTATATATTGTTCATAAACAACCAGTACATCCCCCATTACCATACTGTGCAAGGCCTGGTGGTGTTCTTCACTTAAGAAGTAACCTGGGACACACATCATCCTAAAAGCTATGTGGTATGTGCAATTAAGGCCACACACATTAGTAGCAATAAGTACCTATGTAGGGGTTCTACCCTCAGTGTTGCCAAGTAAGAGTGTGTGTGTATGTGAAGGGATATACATCAGTTTGTAGAAAATACATGTCCCAGGAGGTCATCTGTCTGAGAACTGACTGGCAAATGTTAACATTTCAAAGGTATCATCTTGTGGAAATTCATTCCATTAAAACTAGTAGTAGATGTGTAAATGCCCTCTTCCCTACTGTATAGCTGTACAGCGATACTGGGGTTGTTATATATAGCTGAGTGTGGATCTTGTGGATACAATCACCATCATTGTGGTTATAGCTGTGTGTATCCTCTCACTTAGTCAGCTGTAATACTGTACAGTTTATGTTAACACGTTAAGTAGATGTCAATCATACTATCTGCAGTTCTACACCACCCCACACCCTCCAAAGGGTAGGGCTGTGCCACCCACACCAGCACACCTATGTTTACCAAGTTGAGGATTGCACTACATTGGGGAAGGGGACATATACCCTGCCAGTACCATCGTCAATTACATTAAATTAGCAGACTGGTTATTTCCCAATGTGATTTTGTGCCTATTCTGCTTTGTTGGAATTACATAGGCTAAAATGGGTTCCCTGCAAAAGTACATCCATCCATGTGTACAGTATTCTCTGTGTATTGCATCAGCACCAAAGCTTCTGTGTGTGTGTGTGTGTGTGTGTGTGTGTGTGTGTGTGTGTGTGTGTGTGTGTGTTATACACAAACATGTGGTGTGTACCACCCAGTACACTTACCATTGTCCACTGTAGAAGGGATGCTGATACCAGCCACCATGCACTCACATGTATACACCCCTCAAACCTATCAGGCATGTGGCACATGCAGTAACCTTTTATACAGATCTGTGACTTGTGTTCAGCTGTATCCAGGATATGGCACAGTCAAGGTGTCACCACAGTGCCTACCCCTTATAGGTAACAACAGCAGACCAACATCCTGCTGACACACAGACCCCCTATAATACAAACAGAAACCATTATGGAGACCACAATCAGTCATTGTTAATAACAGCTGTAATGTATCATGGCTAGACAGCTACACATCCTGACATGTAAGCATTAAACTTTAGTGTTGAAAACGTGTTACACAGCATTACATTGTTACACCTTAGTACATTCACCCTGTGCATCAGAACCATTATAGTCTGTCCCTGCATCAATGTTATGGATGACAGGGATGTGACACAGGTATCATCATATGCACAGGGTGTGTTGTGGGTTTGCCAGAGACCTAGGCTGAGCTGTTTGGTTGAAACCATGTATGTGTGTTAGGGGGGTTTGTTATTAATTGGTCTGTGCAGATGTTGTGTGTGTAGGTATGGGGTTACCCTAGCTGTGTTGGAGATGTGTGTGTGTGTATGCATGCACACAGTTCTTCCATGTGGCTGCCCTATACATGGGGTTTGTTGGACAGCTGCAGACCATACCTGACAGGGTGTGCAGTTCATCATCTCTGGCAATGGACATGAGAACTCTGCCTGCCAGGGGTTCCACTGGCACTACCAGGTACAAGACCAGATATGCTACTCTCGCCTGAGGATGACATATGTCAGCTGGATTCGGGTCCCTCTTGGGACCGGCCTTGGCCACGTGCACTTGGCCTGCTACGTTGTGGTGTGGAGAATGCCCCCCCAACAGTGCTGGTCTTGGCAATGCCACCACAGGAGCGGCTCTGACTTGTTGCACATCCACGTTGACCTCCACCTGTTGGTGTTGCTGACCTATGTTCATGTGGCTGTTCCACTACTCCCACCATATGCTCAATCACAGATATTGCACTGTCAAGGATTCCCACCATCTCACTCAACCGTCTATCCAGGACTTCTGCAAAATAACGGTGTGCACCTGCAAGATCACGGATGTTGTCAATAACAGCAGAATGAGTAGCCCTCTGGAGCCTCACACCCTGTCTGGTATAACATTCCATATATGCCTGAGCCTCCATGATGGCCTGAAACATGCATCTGGTGAAAAGAGCTGTGGCACTTCTGCAAGAGGCATGATGACCAGTAGCCCTCCTATGAGCACCCCTGTACATCTGCCTGTGTGGTACCTCGCCGGGCATCTGGCTATGGCTGCTGTGTCCAGACACACTTGCCATAGTCACCACACTATCCTGTCCCATGCCAGCACCTGCCAACTGTCCCTCATCTACGGCCACTGGTGATGGGGTATGTATAGGCAATGTGTGTGGGGATGGGGTGGATAACAGTGGGATGTCAACCGATGGCACAGCTTCAGCCCGAGACAATCCTGCCTGTGCCTCACCATACTTACCATCATTGTCAGAGTCTGTATGGACACTAACATCAGTTTGCCTGCAGGAGGGACCCTGACCCACCTCGCCACCTGTGAGGGAAAAACAAGAAACACACTTTAAGGCATGTACATCATTGCTTAACTGTACACACACTCAAGCACACTCAAACACACACACACACACACACACACACACACACACACACACACACACACACACACACACACTTACAGGTGAGGTTGTACAAATATATTAAACACAGACCTCTCATTACCCATCTGTCAACATGCATGACATATGGCACTCAACAGCATGCACTGCAGCTATAGTCAATCCCTGTTACCAACATTATACATCTGTGTGATGCCTGAGTTGTGTTAGTAGGTGATGCCCCTTCCCCTGGAACACACTACACCCATGTGCACAGTATTGCTGTGCACCTGTTCAGCACCCTGGTATTTACTGTGCACCACATCTAATAGGTGTACATGCCATTGCTGAATGTATATATGTGTGTCAGTTATGTTTGCTCTGCTGCTCACAGCCCATATGTGCTTGTCCAACATATACCTGGGATGTTATGAGGACAGATGTCAATACTGAATGCCTGATGTCTGATTTGCAGATCTCATCATCAGTGGTGCATATATGAGCAATAAAATACTATTACACTGACAACCTTCAAATGTTACTGTTACTATGAGGAGTGTCCACACCCTTATTGACATGGCACCCTCTTCCCTGATATGTCATGGGGCCACAATACTGCATATGTTAACATTACACAAACCTGATATATGACATATGACCTGTGCAATCAAACGCAGTATCAAACAAATGTGATAGTTGTGCAGATGCCAATTGAGATACATACACTATGTGGGTGCATACGTGTGCACACCCTTAACATGATGGTTTGTTGCATCAACTGTTGTGTACTACAGCAGTCACTATTCCTGGAAAGGGTATGCTATCATGTCCCATCTGCACTTGCCAGTATTTGGTCACTCTTCCCTACAAATGTCCCCCAACTCTGCCAGATTGCAAGGTCAACTCATGTGCACAGCCCTTGGAGGTCACACAGTGCCTTCACTATTGCTGTGGAGTCAGGGTTATGTCTGCCACAATTCATGACCTCGACTGTGTGCAGATACAGCCAGTCTTAGTGATCTTTAGATGTCTGCTTCAGTTCACTGTTGTGTTTCAGGATGACACCCCTCCCCATCCTCAGCCTTTTTGCAGATGCTTGACAACTATGGGCCACACATGAGTGTCATTTTGCAGTGTCCCAAATTCAGAACACCATGTGTACCAGCCTAGTCCCTCATAATGAACGGCAAACATACAGGCGTACATTGGCACCAGCAAGGTACAGATGGGGATGGTGGGTCTGAGATGGAGTGAGGTGTTGCTTGTGCAGCACATGTGTCTTAATTGATACTGTCTGTAGGTTTCGAACTTGATCTTGGTACACCATTACACATTGCAATACATGCCTTTAGGGGACTTTTGATGTTATGCATATGCTACCCATAGAGAACCCTGGCTGATGTTTCCTGTGGAACAACTGTCCCGTCTGAGTACCCTAACCCATAGGCAACACTTATGCAGAGTCCAGGCGATTGTCGACACAGGTACTGCACAGCCAGTACTTGCTACACATTCCTGCAACTCCCTCAGTGTTGTGGCCATGTTTCTAGGCAGCCTTCATGACCAGTTGGAAAAATGTGTCTTCATCTGTCTTGGGTGACCTTCTGTTTATTTTCTACATTAATGTTGTCCCATACTTCCTCGTCACATACATGACTGTCTGCACTGTTTGCCATGGTATATGCAATGGTGAGGTAAGGCTACATCTCCCACTCCTGCGTGCAACTTGTTGGATATGGGCTGCATTCCATGGCTTGTCAGATGTGTACAAGCCACCGCTGCCTATGTTGCAGGTAAGTCAGCAAATGTGATGGACATACATCTTGGACAGCAGACCATTTCTTGATGTGACATTGAGGACATGTACTTGATGGAAGGTGCATACTCATGAGGAGTGAATGCTGTCAGTACCTCAAAAGCTGCTTCCACAATACACTATTTGGAGTGTGTGCACACATATGCTTCCAGTGTTTTTTAAGGTATGCATTCCTCATATTTGCTGTCCTAACATAGGATTCCATATTACGCATTTGTTGCTCATGTTAGGATCACATTACAGGTTGTAAGGGTTGTGTAATGTGGTACTGTGATATGTCATTGTGTAGATCTGTAACAGTTGCCATTGTAATAGTGGTATATACACTGTTGTAGCATTGTCTAAGAGTGATGTTTCAGACATGTTCCTACTGTAGGCCATTTGTCCCACCATTATGTTCATCTCTGTACATACATCTTGCAATGACATGTTGTTAAATATATTGCAGGACTCTTACATACCCTTCAGATATGCCACCATGATGACCACTGTGATGCAGTGCATTTAACAGCAACAAAAAGTGAACATGTACAGTATGCATTATGCGTAGGTGTGTTAAATGTGTGCATGGCAATTACCATGGCCATAACATGGCCGGTGTATTGGCAAACCTGAACAAACAACACCATACTCACCAGCTACTGGCTGCTGCCCCAGAGGTATACAAGAGGGGCCTACACAGTTGTGTGAGAGATGAGATATCAGTAGCCACACCTGTGGCATTGGTACAGGGTGGGAGCAGCATTTCTGTACATCAACAGTACAAACCCACAATACTACAGATTATGCACATCTGTTCATTACTACACTGCAACAACACACTATATATATTTTATCTCACATATGCATGATGAAAATTTACAGATGCAGATGGATAAGTAACAGTGGTCTACTGATGTGCCCTGTGGCCTTACCTGCACGCTCCTCATCCATTGTGTGGGTAGCACCCACCTCCACAATGCTATCAGCTGGGTCTTGACTTTACTGGTGGGCAGATGCCCCGAGGCTGATGAGGAGCTCCTCAGCATGTGTCGGGGGAGATGGATGGCATGATACCCCCCCCCCCATGGCTAGCTAGTCCCTCCTAAATGCAGCAGCACGCTGATGGGCGTGGTGAATGAGGTCAGTGCAGCGATGTTGGACCTGCTCATAACTGCAGTTATTTATTTATTTATTTATTTAAATTTGTTGACCGGGAGTGTCCGACTGGACGTGGGTCCATTTTCAGTGGATGCCCGGGGAGAAAAGCTCCACACTAAAATAAACAGACAGTAGTTACATTGGATTACATAGCGATTAACAATTTAACATAGAAATTACTTAGAACATATTTACAGATGAAGAACATAGTACATCAGTAGACAACTAGAATCTTTATCTGTGAAGTACATAACAGGCATTAACAAATGTAACAATGAGAAGTTCCTGCTGTATAATAAGTACTAGGCTTATGAGCATCTGAGCTTGCTATCATCAAGGTAGTTAGTGGAGGTGAAAGAAAGGTAGTAATTGGATGGGGTGGATGATATTAGAGTGGGAGTTGCAAGGGCATAGCCAGCATGTTTTAGGTGCTTTTAATAAAGTTTTGAAGTTGGTGCATGATGGTACGGAGGTAATTGTGGGTGGGAGTGAGTTCCATAATTTGGCTATGGTGCAAGAGAATAGTGCTTCACCAGCAGAGTTATTGGCTTTAGTGATCTGCAAGTGATTTTTGTTGCTGGATCTTAGTGGTCTGGTGGTGCGATAGGGTTGGAGTAGATTCTGGAGGGATGGGACATTTAGTGGATGGTTTACTAGTTTGTGGGCGAGTGAGAGTTGATACCACTGAAGGAGGTGAGGGAGTTCAAGCCAGCCCAGTTCAGCAAATGAGAGACAGTGGTGACTATGGTAGGATGCCCCTGTGGCAAATTTGGTGATTTTGTTGTAGCAGGTCTCTAGCTTGTTTAGATCACATTGCCTTAGGTTGGTATATACTGGAGAGGCATAAAGTAGGGTGGAGATAAGGTGGGAATTTGCTATTGAAATCTTTGCTGCATTGGTGAGAAATTGTTTATTTCTGTATAATGCTCCTAGTTTTTTGTGGACATTTTTTATGGTCATGGATATGTGAATGTCAATTTTTAGTTTATTGTCTATTTCCACTCCTAGCAATTTGGTGTGTTCAGTTGGGTATATAGTGGTGTTGTCTTTTGCTGTGATGTTAAAGTGCAAGTTGTTTTGAGTATGTTTGGTGGGTTGGAAGATGAGTAGTTTAGTTTTGTTTGGGTTGAGTATTAATTGGGCATCGGATAACCATGTTTCAACAGAGGAAAAGGCTTCCTGTGTGACTTTTTGCAGTTTGGGTAGGGACTGGGCTGAGCAGATGATGGTTGAGTCATCTGCGTATTGAATGAGTGTGCCATGTTTGGTGGCAGAGGCTAGATTATTGATGTAAACAGAGAAAAGTAGGGGTCCAAGGATGGATCCTTGGGGAACCCCTATGGAGACAGGTAGTTGGGGAGATATGTCATTCTGCCATACAACGGATTGTTGGCGGTCAGACAGGTAACTCTGAAACCAGTTGGTGACTGATTGTGAGAAGGATAGGTTATTGAGGACAGAGATAAGTTGTTTGTATGGGACCATGTCAAATGCTTTAGATAGCTCTAGGAAAGTAGCAGAGGAGAGATAGCCATTGTTTTTATGCTGAAGGATAGTGTTAGTAAAGGAGAGTAAGGCAGTGGTGGTGCTATGGTTTGGTCGGAAACCATGCTGAGTACTGGAAAGGAGGTTGTTAGTAAGGAGGTAGTGTGAGACCTGAGAGTGTATGCATCTCTCTAGTATTTTGGAGAGTGGAGAGAGAGAATAGCTATGGGGCAGTAATTGGTTAGTTCTGCAGAGGGTCCACCTTTGTGGAGGGGAATTATATGTGAGACTTTCCACAATGTGGGAACGTAACTTTCTGACAGAGATCGGTTAATCAAGATGGATACTGGGTAGGCCAGAGCATCAGCTGCGATTTGTAGGTTTTCACTTGGGAGGTTGTCTGCTGCTAGTTTGGTGGGTTTAAGTTTAGTTAAGAGTTTTTTTTATGATGGAGGTAGGTACAGGAGAAAAAGAGAAGGCAGTGGGGAGATTACTAGTTGAAGGTGTGGGTTAGAGGGGAGGGGGGTTGTGTTGTTTAGCTAGTTATAGTATGGTTTGGGTGAAGTGTGTGTTGAATGAGGTAGCAATATTTTCTGAGGAGTGAGGGATGTTAGGAGGAGGGGTACTGACTTTACCTGGGTGGAGGATGGAGTTTATGGAGGACCAGATTTGTTTGGGGCTGTGTTGTGAGGAGTCTAGGGCAGACTGGTAGTATTGGAATTTGTCCCGTTTTATTAGCTTTTTGACTCTATTGTGTAGTTCTAGGAATTTCTGTCTAGCTGCGTGGGTTTTGGTTTTGCGCCAGTGCTCCCAGGCTTTATCCCTGTTTTTCATTTCTGACTTAGTGGTTTTCTGTAGCCATGGGGAGGGTTGTGCTTTGGTTCTGGAAAATCTTATGGGGGCATGGTAATTAAGGATGTTCAGGAAGGTAGTATTAAAAAATTCAACTGCGTCATCTAGACTGAGGTACTTTAGAGCATGCCAGTTACATTCTTTGAGGGATGAGATGAATATGAGTGGGTTAAAGTTTATTTTTTTATGTGTTTGATGATAGATGACAGGTTTAGCTTGGTACAGGTATTTTATGAGTAGGAATGTTGGGGAGTGATCACTGAGGCTATCTGATAAGCAGCCTGTTATATATGCCTGGGGGTTCTTACTGACTAGTATCCAATCCAGGGTAGTGTGCTTGCTGGAGTTTTTATTTATCCTTGTTGGTGACTGGACTAGTTGGGTGAAGCCATAAAGGTGTACATGATGGGTTGGATTGTTGCCAGAACAGGATTGCCAGTCAATATTGAAATCACCTAAGATGATAGTTTCTTGGGGGAGATGGTGGGTAGACCAGCTGAGGAGGTTTTCTAGTGGAGGGATGTTTTGGCCAGGTGGGAAGTAGCATCCAATTATGTTGATGGTTTTGTTTTGGTTAATTTTGAGGTTGGTATATATTATTTCTTCATTGCCTATTTGTGGAGCTGATGATTTTAAGATCTGGATGTTTAGATGCTGTTTAAATATTATAGCTACACCACCTCCTTTTGTTTAGCTGGTCTACTCTTAGTATGCCGTAACCTGTAGGGAGTATTTGCTCACTGGTAATGTGAGGTTTTAGCCAAGTTTCTGTCAGGATGACAATATCTGGGGAGTATAAGTCAATGGTGGCATGGAGTTGATGGACTTTGTTGGATATACTTCTAATATTTAGGCTTAGTAGAAGGAAGTCACTCGGCTTTCTATTGGCTGTAATATGGGAGAAGTTGTGGTTTCTAGTCTGATTATGAGGATTGGGGTTGGAGATGGTAGGGCCAGGGTTGGGGTGGATGTCTCCACTTAGGGCTAGTTTTGATATGCATGAGATTATTAGTTTTCTCAGTTTTTGAATGTGTTTGTTTATAAAGGAAACTTTATGATTGTGCTCTGTGGGTAATAGGTATGGTGGGAGGGTTACTATGTTAAGTTGTAGGAATGCTTTACGATTGAGTAATATAGTTGGTAGAATATGTGGGGGGTGCATAGGGATGGTTCTTGAGCTGGTGGGAGGGGAGCTGAGTATGGGTGAGACATGGGTGGTGGTGTGAGTAGTAGTACAGTGGTGGTGGTTAAGTGGGGGAATGATGGAGCTTTGGTAGGATGTAAGATATGCAAGGAGAGTGCATGCAGTGAGCAAAGGAAAGGTATGCTTGTACATGTCAGTTGAGGAGGTGTGAAAGTAGAGGGACTATGGAGAAGGTAGTATTGGGTTAGTGCTGTGGTTGGCTATTGGAAGATGGGAGGGGTTTGAGTGCAATAAAGGTGGGACCACTGGGGGTGGGAGGGAATAGGGGGGCAGGGTGGGGAGCGAAGCAGGTAGAGACCCTGTTAGGGTCTTGTATGAGGGTCTGGAAACAATCACAAAGCAAGACAAGTATGTGTTAAGAAACAATCACAATTGACAAAGGACTGCTCTGAAACTGTAAGTTCTTTCTTAATTTCTCAGGTGGAAAAACAGGATAACCTTGTATCAGTAGGCTACTGTGGTCATAGTTTAAATTAACAAACACACAGTATTGATCAGTTATGGATACTATTTGCTAACAGAAGGGAATAAGAGAAAGTGGAAGATGTGTGTGGTGGTGGTGGGGGCTGCTTACAGCCAAAGCACAGTGCTCTCCAGGGGAAAATGAAGATTGGCTCAAACAGGTAGACACATACTCAAAGTTAACTGTAGCTGTTTGCAGACACTTCAGACCCAGACTGCTTCTCTTATAAGAATGTTAAAGGTGGTACCGCAGTTGAATACTTAAGAGTGGTGTTAGGTCTAGAAAAGAAGAGTACAAAGAGGAGTAAGCACTTTTGAGATGGTAAATATATATTATAAAGATTATAAAAACACACTGAGCAAATAGCTACCACATGCAGGACAATGTCCTGAACCACTACTTAGTATATGCAGATACTGAGCCAATTGGAAGAACATTAGAAAACAAAAACCCAGACAGTTATGCAGCCACAGATAAAAATATAGCGAGCAGCAATCTGTCATGGTTCTCTAATGTGATTCTATCCACCAGTAACAGCACAAACTTATAGAAATAAGTTAGACACTAGTATGAGCTGTCTACACACAACACAATTACATGAATAACATTAGTGAACAAGGTGCAGCTATGCAAATAGACCATACATACTATTATACTAGAAACAACTTGGTGCATACAAAAATGCTAGCATGCCATAGTAACATCAATAATAAAGCATAAAACATATTAGATGTCTAACACAATTCAACATAAACATATACAGTTGTAAAATGTCTAATACATTTCAACATAAATAGGCATTTACAGTTGTAAAACACTTACTGGAGAGACACTGAGTCTTCATGGGGCCTGTAGCAGAGTGGATTGTAGTTTTACAAATGGTGCCTGCCACAGGTAATATTTATTAACTCTGGGATTGTCTTAAGGTAATAAACAGGGAAGGGGAGGGGAGAACAAGGGTTATGCAGGCCGACATAATTTACCCTGTGGATGAACTCATTCCACAGGGCAGTCCTCTCCTGCAGATCATGGGCTGCATGGCCAAAGAGGGTTTAGTGGTGTTGCACCAGGTAGTTGATGATCACATCATTTTCCTGGGGGGAATAAACTGGAAGCTGCTCTCTAGACATGGAGCCTGAAAGACATAAAAAGGAAAAAAGGTCTGAGGACCTCATACTGCAAGGATATAATTGTTGTTAGTTGACATCTCTGTCTTTTGCCCACCATATCGGCAACAATAATCTGAACACATAACTCAATGGATATGTTTACAGCAAACCAACTGTTGGGGCATATATCATATTGTCCGACAAATATTGCGATGTGTTTCGAGTCATGTCCCATGTTGAAGCACTATCATTGGTGGCCTGTTGCTAACAATGTCACCTGCTTGCCATTGTAAGGACCAATATGGTTCCATATATGCATGTGTTCTGTTTCCTAAGCGACTGCTTCAAATCTGTTGTTTTGTGTTAATGAGGATATCTATGCATGCTGTTAGAAGTGATCCTGGATTGTGTGGACTATTACTACCCACATATGGTCTATAACTGTGAAACAATAGCAAGTTTGGGAAGGCTGTTCCCAGCAAAACCCCCTCTCCCACCTCTACTGGCCATGTTACCAGGCCACAGCACATCTGGGGCCACCCTGGGACCTCATAATCTGCAGGTCCTGCACTACCTTCAGGTGGAACCCCCTCAGGGGATGGTGTTCATTCCCCTCCTGGGAGCACACACCAAAAAGATCTTGTCACCTGAAGTCAGGTCCAGGCTCTGGTGCATAGGGAGCTCCACAGGGAATTGGGGGATCTGCTACACCACCTTGCGGCCCTCGGTACACAATTACAGGTCCACATGCTCCTCCTGCTCAGCCCCCAGCTCAGCTGCCTTCAAGGCCGTGAAGGTGCAGTTGTGACTGTCTATGGGTGGGGACCTTGGTCCCACTGTTTCCATTTGGGGGCTCATGGGCTTCCACTTTCCAAACACCACTCCCAATCCAAGGTGTTTACCCACCACATATGTCATATACCTCCCCTGTATGCTGTCTTGTCTGTCTTTCAACCCAACCTACCTCTCCAAATATACCTACTATCCTTCCCCAACATACCAATCTCACTTTCACAAACAAAGGTAATGTGTTCCCAACATGGATATCACACCAGACATAACTGTCCATTTCGCACCCCCTTAAACTGTGTGTGTGTGTGTGTGTGTGTATGTGTGTTTATATATATATATATATATATATATATATATGTGTGTGTGTGTGTGTGTGTGTGTGTGTGTGTGTGTGTGTGTGTGTGATGTTTTCTCAAACATATCGTGCAGCATAGTCATTCAACAGTAGGGGAAATGTATTTATATATATATATATATATATATATATATATATATATATATATATATATATATATATATATATATATGTATGTATATATATATATATATAGATATACACACACACACACACACACACACACACACATATATATATATATATATATATATATATATATATATGTGTGTGTGTGTGTGTGTGTGTGTGTGTGTGTGTGTGTGTGTGTGTGTGTGTGTGTGTGTGTGTGTGTGTGTGTGTCTGTATATCTGTAGACATACATATATATATATATATATATATATATATATAGAGAGAGAGAGAGAGAGAGAGTGCATTCAAACATCAGGTCCACACTCTATAAACCTCCTTCCTGCACAGCTGCACTGTTCTGAGTTGTTACAAAGCAAAATAGTGTCACATGTGGACACAGCCTAACATTAAAGGGTATATATAGTGACAGATTGCAAGTAAGCTTATTGCAAACCTATGAAGTTTGTGCATGATACATTTCATGTTAACATGACTGTCCTGAAGGTGGTGGGGTCTGAAACTCATGTGTCTACCATGACTTCATTGCTTCCACCTCCAGATATTTGCCACACTAATATACTTATATTGAGGTACAGAACACACACTATGATGGCTTACATCATGTCATTCAGTGCTAAGCTGGACATTTGACAGGTATGGCCCACTGCCCACAGGGCCAGATGCTATGTTCATAGCAGTTGTTCAGCAGGACATCATTATAAGCCTTGATGGCACATATAAATCTTTCCACATCATCTGTCCCATTATTGCAGATGAAGTACTACATTCAATTATATGCATTTATGTTTCACTTACCTGTTGTAGTATTGTCCTCTCTTCTATGTACACTTTATGTGTCCCTTGTTTTATTTAATTTTGTTTTGGTTTGGTTTGTGATTTTATTTTTTTCTCTCTCTCTCTCTCTCCACTACAGGGATTGAGCTGCCTTGAATAGGTTACAGCATGGAATTTGTAGGTGATGCTCATGATCAGGTGATGGCCTCTGCACCAATCTGTGTTCACCACTTGCTAATTGCATTAACCAGCTGTGTAGTACTTCCAATAACCACTGCCATGGCAACCCACTACTATAAATTACTATATCATGTGGGCTTTGTCCCTTTACCTTTCCTGTATGGAAGACATCCTTCCTTTGTGTGGGCAGCAGTGTTACAGATAGCAAGTAGCAATACATCTTACAACAGGACTTGCAGACACAGGCCAACTACATATTTGTATAAGGTTTTAGACCTACAAACAGTGTGAGAATTTCTGTTATATGCATTGAATACCACTAATTTTACAGGGTGTGTGTGTACATGCTAGTTTTGCATGGAATGCAGTCTATCTGCATAGCTCTCAACTGTGCAACATCCATTTGTGTTTCTGACTTCATATTCCTGAGTAAGGGTATGTTGCAACCAATCCTGTAACACCAGATACTTTCACAGTGTATAACAGCAATATTGCAAATATGACCCTATGTTCCAGCCTCTGTCATCCACCTATATACCAGGCTTTGTCCATATGTCATGCAGGAAGAGGTTGTTAAGTAGTGGCCTATTATTATTTAGTGATGGCATTCCTGCTGTCATTCCAGTGATGTTGTGGACTCCCACACAGATTGTAGGGCAGGGTCCATATATATGAGGGCTACAGCTGGATAAAACGTGTGTGACCTTGTACAGTCCAGAATTCAGTGTATGTAAAACACTGTAATATGCCCTTGTAAGACATTTTATGAGGGAGGGGTATGAATAATTTTTAAACTAGGCTGTTACAACATGTGAGTGATATCAGTAGTAAGACACACGAAGGTATATGGTGGTATGTTTTCATACATTTCACCATGGGAACAGTGGTGGGAAAGAGCTTACTGTCTTACAGACCATTCTGTTTGTCAGTGTGATAGTGATGTTTTAAGTTAAGCATTGTTATGTAACAGATACATTTTCATTGTGACAACTTAATTCTTTCCCCCCTAGGGTTTGAGTACAGAGTGTAATTGGAGGCTGCTGAACTACATCTGTAATTAAGTGTTGATTGGTTCTTATCTTCAAGACAAGTGTTTTTTTTTACTGTTGCACTACTTGAAGGACTTAGCCTCGACAGCAACATATGTTATGTTTTCAGATTACTGTATCAAATGTTTTGTTTGAGAGTTGCATTACTCAGTTATTATGTATTTCAAACACCTAACTGCTATATGAAGTGGCATATACAACTGAAATAGTGCACAAATAAACATCTCTATGTATGCAAACTTGTGTGTGGTGTTATATCCTTTGACTTGTCTGTGAGTATATGTTTCATGCAATAATTGTATTTTGTATGAAAGAATCAAACACGGGCCATTTTAAAAGGTAACAATTATAGGAATACTGGTTGTTTGATATGCTGTGCACCCTCTATATATTTTATTTTTGTTTTTATTTTACATTTGTTGACCGGGCTAGTCCAGCTGGATGTATGTCCATTTTCAGTGGAGGCCCGGGGAGAAAAGCCCCAATGGTTATTACAAGTTTAAACAAAAACATAAAAGGATCGAAGGATAAAAGGATGAAAACAAAGATGAAAAGATTATATACAAAATTGAGTTAGTAGATTGTATACAAAATTGAATTAGTACACGTAAAACACATATAAGAGGAAATAGCAATTACAAGATAAGATTAATAATCAAATAAGTAATTACTTGCAATACACACATGATAAAACATAGCGTGAGTAACAAACTGACAAAGAAATGTGAAAGAAATTTTTTTTTTTTTTTGTACAGTATATATGAGATTAAAGAGGGGAACAGTCAGGATATAGGAAAAAGAGAAGGAATAAATTATGGTAGTGGAAAGGAAGAAGGAAAGGTCAATCAGGGTTGGTACAAGAACAAAGCCAGTGTTTATTAAGATGCATTTCCAGTTGTTTTTTAAATAGTGGAAGAGTGGACAAGGATGAGATATCGGTAGGAAGTTTGTTCCACATTTTTCCAATAGAGTTGGAAAAGAGGCAGTCACCTGCAGAGTTATTGGGCTTGGTAATATTAATCAGCAATTTGTTTGAAGAACGTAGGTGTTTCAGGTTATTATAAGGAGTAATGAGGTTAGAGAGTATTGGTGTTTTGGATGGTTGATATAGAATTTTGTGAGCTAATAAGCTTATTAGGAAGTTCTTGCCAACCTAGCTGTTTTAGGTTCTGACAGTGGTGAGTTCTAAAAGGGGATCCTGTAGCAAATCGAGCAATATTATGGTAAGATGTAGCAAGTTTGCTAAGGTTGTTTTTAGAAAGATTAGTGTAAATAGGGGAAGCATATAGAAGGGTAGAGATAAGGTGAGATCTAGCTAAGGTGGTCCTAGCTTCAGGTGTAAGGAAGGGTTTGATTCTATAAAGGGATCCAATCTTTTTGTTAACTGCTTTTATTGTGTTGTTGATGTGTGAATCAAAGTTAAGATTGTTGTCAATAGTTATACCTAGTAGCTTTGTAGTAGAATCAGGAGAAATAAAAGTGTTATCAGTGACAGTGATAGAGAAATTTAGAGGGGAAGATTTACGGGTAGGTGAAAACAGTAATAATTTGGTTTTCTTGGGGTTGAGGAGTAGGCAACGGTCAGAGAACCACTGTTCAACTGTGTTACAAGCTTTTTGGGTAAGAGACTGGAGTTCAGTTTGAGAGGAAGCAGTGCAGATTATAGTGGAATCATCTGCATATTGTATGCAGGTAGTATTAGGAATAGCTGATTGGAGGTCGTTAATAAAGATGGAAAATAGAAGGGGACCCAGGATAGACCCTTGAGGTACTCCTAAAGAGATAGGAAGAAGATTAGATAGTGTATTTTTCCAACATACTGCTTGCTGACGGTTTTCTAGGTAAGATGTGAACCATGTTAAGGAAGAGGGATGAAGTGCGAGAGATTGTAGTATATGCAGAAGAAGTTTGTGATTAACCATGTCAAAAGCTTTTGATAGGTCTATAAAGAGAGAAGATGATAGATTATTGTTGTTGCAGTTATAGTTGATGGAGTTGGTAAAGGAAAGTAATGCAGTGGTGGTGCTGTGGGAAGGTCTAAATCCATGTTGACAGTTTGCAAGTAAGTTGTTGTGGAGAAGGTGGTTAAGTAGTTGTTTGTGGATAAAATTATCCATGATTTTAGCTATGGGTGATAGAAGTGTGATAGGACAGTAGTTTGAAAAGTCATTAGAATTGCCCCCTTTATGTAGGGGAATGATGTGAGATATCTTCCATATGGAAGGGAAAATTCCTTCCTTTATAGATCTATTTATTAGGATAGAAATAGGATAGGCAGAGGCTTTGGCTCCTATTTGCAAGAATTCTGCAGGAAGCTTGTCAGCAGAGGGGGTGGTGGGTTTAAGTTTTTGGAGTAGGGATAAGATAAAGGAGGTAGACACAGGTTGTAAGTGAAGGGGAGGAAGAGTATCTAAAGTTGGTGAGAGTAGTTTAGTAGTGTGTGGAGATAGTTGATTTGCAAGAGTTTGGATAGTGTTATTGAAGAAAGAGTTAAAGTCGTTGGCTGTTTTTGTTGGATTGTCTGGGTCAGAGTCCTGAGGGTTAGGTGTCATTGACTGACCTGGGGATAGCAGATTATTAATACTAGTCCAGAATTTTTTAGGTTCTTTTTTGGTGGATTGTTGTAATTGCAAGTAATAGTTCTTTTTATCTGTCAGGATAGCTTTTTTTGTGCTGTTTCTAAGCTCTCTAAATTTTTGATGGTCTGTTTGATTTTTAGTAGACCGCCATTTTACCCATGATTTATTTCTGAGAATGATCTTTTGCTTAGTATCCTTGGTAAGTCAGGAGGCTGTTTTTGCTTTAATTCTAACGGTCCGACTTGGGGCATGATGATCTAGGATAGATAGGAATGTAGAATTGAAGTATTCTACTGCTTCATTAAGTGGGAGATGTTTAAGTGGGGCCCAATTACATTGTCTAAGTTCAGCCTGAAACTGTTCAGAGTTAAATTGTTTTTTTAGAATGTAGTGTTTTGTATGTTGTAGATAATGTTAGGTTTGTTTTATGTCTAATGATATAAGTTAGTGAGTGGTCACTTAGATCATCTGGAAGGGTTACTGACTGGTAGGTTTGTTGGGGAGTATTAGTAAGAATCCAGTCTAAGATGGTTTCATTATTGTTAGTTTTATTAGTTCTGGTGGGACTATTAATGAGTTGTTTAAAGCCATAAAGGTTAATATGTGAGGTGGGGTTAGAACTGTTACTGGTATACCAGTCAATGTTAAAGTCGCCTAAGACTATTGTTTCTTGAGGGAGGTTGGTAGACAGTAGGTTGAGGATGTGTTCGAGAGTGTTAATATTATTTCCTGGAGGGAGATATACACAAATGATATTTATGGATTTAGTAGTATTGATTTGAAGTTTGGAGCTGATTATTTCAGTATTATTGTCTAGAGTAAAAATCAGTTTTATAGTACTAATTTTGAGTTTTTGTTTTATAGAGAATTGCAACTCCTCCTCCCTTTCTGGCTGTGCGATCCAGTCTAATGATGTTATAACCAGGTGGGGTAATTTCATTGTCTTTGATAGAAGGCTTTAGCCATGTTTCAGTTAAGCATAAAATATCAAATTGATGGACTTCCAGGAGGGCATGGAGTTGACTAATTTTGTTACAAACACTTTGTATATTAAGATGGCAATAGAGAGAGAGAGTTGATAGGCATAGAAGATGAGAGAGAAGGAGTTTTGTCTTGTATTTTGTGTATATTGGTTTTATTATGCTGTGGGCCTGGATTAGGATGAATATCTCCATCTAGCAGAAAGTGTAGGATTCTGAAGTATTTTGGTTGGAGAAGTTGATAGGAGGTGTCAAATATTTTTCTGGATTTAAGTTTCCTTATCTTGAAGTGTGCTAGTCTGTGATATTTGGTTAGTATGTAGTTGGGTTGAGTGGTTAGGTGTGGGAAGGTAGGGGAGAAATGTGATGTAGGTGTAGAGGTGTATTTAGAGGGATATGAAAGAGAAGAGTTTAGTAGGTATTCGTAGGAGGTTAGGAGGTAAGTAGTTATCAGAGAAGATAGAATTGAAAAGCAGATAAGTGTATGGAGTTGTGGATGGATGGTTGATATAGACATGCTAATATGTATGGAGTTTAGCAGAGAGGGGAGATGTAGTTTATAGGTGTGATGTGGTGGTTGTAGTAGGAGAAGGAAGATATGGGAGGAGTTAAGTTAATAAGTGGGTGAAGTGTAAAATGAGAGGGTTGGGTTAGTTTGGGATGTTAGGAATCTGATTGGAGTGGACAGGATAAGGCGTGTTTACTAGTGGTATAAATGTAGGACCACTGGGGTGGGTGGGAATTGGGGGCAAAGTAGGTGAGCGGAGTGAGCCCGCAGGGCGAACGGAGCGGGTAGAGACAAGAGAGTGATCCACAGGAAGACAATCAGTAAAGTGAGAGACTTCAGCAGGTAAGTTTGTAAGTAAGAAAAAAAGTAGGGGTAAGTTAACAGTTTGGTATTAGGAACATATACATGACAGTGGGGTAGAGTATAGAAAGTAAGTTGCAGGAGGTGATTAAGAACATCTATAGAGATAAGGAGCTGAGAATGGAATCAGGGTTGGGAGGTTTAACAGAGAAAGAATAGGCACGAGGTGAGAAACAGAAAGGTAAAGGTAAAGCGCCACCTAGTGGCCAGTATCTGTAATGCGACAGATAAATTGAATGCAAGGGTAGCAGGCTATGAGAGAGAGGGAGTTAAGGTACTTTTAACTGCAGAGAGTATTGGCTAAATACTAGTGTTTGGTAAAAAGAACAGGCAAGAAGAGATGGGTAGGCTGCTGGCTATCCTGAGTGGGGAACTTGCCTAGTATAACAGGGGTTCTTAGACCTAAAAATAGTGGTTCAATGTTCTAATTATGCAGAACAACACATACTTTCACTGTCTTAATTGCAACATCTTCTCAGGTAGCAGGTAGGTAAATTCAGATTGCTGTTCTTATACTTCCAGGAGGGTGAGTTTCAGGTAGTGTGTACAGGGGATGTACTTTGTGTTCCAAGTTTCACTGTCTTAATAGCACAGTCCTCTCAGGCAGCAGGTAGGTAAATTCGGATTGCTGTTCTTATACTTCCAGGAGGGTGAGTTTCAGGTAGTGTGTACAGGGGATGTACTTTGTGTTCCAAGTTTCACTGTCTTAATAGCACAGTCCTCTCAGGTAGCAGGTAGGTACATTTGGATTGCTGTTCTTATACTTCCAGGAGGGTGAGTTTCAGGTAGTGTGTACAGGGGATGTACTTTGTGTTCCAAGTTTCACTGTCTTAATAGCACAGTCCTCTCAGGTAGCAGGTAGGTAAATTCGGATTGCTGTTCTTATACTTCCAGGAGGGTGAGTTTCAGGTAGTGTGTACATGGGATGTACTTTGTGTTCCAAGAACGGTCAAGCACCCAACGGAGTGCACAGCAGCCAGATAAAGAGCAAGGGGGAAAGAAATGTAAAATAAAATAAATAAAAATAAAATAAAATATATATATATATATATACATATATATATATATATATATATATATATATATATATATATATATATATATATATACATTTACATATATAGAGATATTTCCCCTACTGTTGAATGACTGTGCTGGATGATATGTTTGAGAAAACATCAAATTTGTTTACATCTAAAGTGGCTTAGTTGTAAATCACTTTGGCTATAGTGTGCAGAGTCTTGGGTTTGGACCTTGCAAGGGCTAATTGTTTCGTTGCTGGGCAGAACATGGACTGTTAGAGACACAGTGATTAAGGCACTTTAAAGCAGTTGTAAGTGAGTTTGCATGGAGCAAAGTGATGGTTACATGAGCTCAGCTTTGCTTACTCCCACTTACGGCCGCTTATGGCCACTTAAACCTGCGCTAATTTCAAATAAAGAAAAGGAAAAAAGGGACATAGGAAAGTGGTGATATTGGGGCAAGCAGGGGGACAAACAAGAGGAGAAACAGGTAGAGATTTGCAGGACGGGTGTAGGAAAGGATCATAGCTCTGCATTTCTTCGGCAGCAACAGCTGCTTTCAATGTGGGCAATTTAGAATTTGGAGCCTCATACCCTACAGGGAGGTGTTTGGGGATCATACAATATGGATGATTGGTAGGGTTAGATTGTGTGATGGGTACATGTCTCTGGGTGAAATGCAGAGCTATGTATGGGATGTGATTTTTTTCTGGGACAGATGCCCTTTTATTAAATGAGGGTGGGATATTAAGGAAGGATTATAGGTAAGTGTGGTGAGAGAGGTTGCATTTTCAGGCAGACAAGACAAACAAGACAGCAGACAGGGGTGTTGTATGACACATGCAGGGGTAAACACCTTGAGGGAGGGTGGCTGGAAATCCAAGGATCATGAGCCCCCCAGATGGTAGTAGTGGCACTGATGTCCCCACCTGATGGCAGTCACCACTACTCCTATGAAAACCTGAAGGTGGCTGTGTTGGGGGCTGGGTTGGAGGGGCTACCTGCCCCTCTAGCTGTGCCAGACTGCCCTCCACCTAGTGCAAGTGGTCATCTAGCTCTGTCTGGAGGACACTGTGCACCATGCCACAGACCTCTTCTCGGGTGACATCATCCTCACAGTGCCCACTTGCAGGGGCGGTGAGCCCCATCCCCTGCAGCAGTTCCACCTGAGGGTGCTGCAAGACCAGCAGATGAGGGAGGTCTGGATTGGGTCCCAGGTGTGCTGGGACCCGGTGCCTCGGCCAGGTGGGGTGGGCGAAGCGGATCCGCTGGGATCTGCCTTCCCATATGTGCTATGGTGTGGAAATAAACAAAGAATATTGGTTAGTCATTCATAACACATTACAACATTAGTCAAAATAGCATGCATGGATATTCTCATTTACCCAAAATAGTGCAATTATAACAGTGCCATAGCAAACAGAACCCATACCTATATGGAATGGCATTCAGGGTTGCAACAGCATCCCAATTAGTGGTATGTCAGGCAGGCAGGCAATAAAATGATTATTCCACATGGAATATTAGTATGCACATAGTTTAAACAATGATAAACCAAATGGAGCAACGGTCCCAACAGTAGAGGTTTGTTTAGGAACATACCCATGTTTTTTTCAGTGTGATGGTTGGATCACTTGAGTGGTGGGAGAAGGGAACAGATTCAACTGACAACTGCTATAAATTATATTTGTCAGAACACTACTGTTCATTATTCTACATTCTGACCACACTTACACTCTACCTGGGCCATGGGGCTGCTACAGCACACCAACAGCTGTAGATATCAACAGAGCAATTGTACCCTTATTTTGGTTATACACACCAGACCTGTTTCTATACCAATTTCTTTACCTGTGGGCCCTGTGCAGATGAACTGTGTGCATATTACATTGCTGTTTCTGCACATATTTCAGATTCACATATTAGTTGCAGGCCCTGGAGTGTGTGTTGTGCCTTTCACATGCATCTACTGTGACATTCTCTGCATAAAGATTTCTTGGCGACTGGGGAAACTATCTGTGACAGCGTGACACTTGAGGGGCTTGTCTGGGCCAGACTGCAGAGTGTGGATGTCTAGCTTTCATCTATTTGTAGGACTGGGGCTGATCCACACAGCAATTGTACACCTTTCATAGTTATACACATCATGCTGGTATTTTTATTCATATTTCTTTACCTGTGTGCCCTGCATGGAAAATGTATGTGATGCAGTACATTACTTTCTCTATTCAGATTGCAGTTTACAACTGTCAAACCAGACTGAGATGTCAGTGGCGGTCCCTGAATTTGAACCGTGGTGTGTGTGCAAAATTGAACTACAGGCCTAGTTTTTTTCAGACTGAGCTACTGGGAAGGTGAGGAGTGTGGTTTATGACATTTCTATCTAGTGCATATTTTTGTGCACAGTACTTTTATTATGACATGTTGCATCATTTATTTCCCATTTTCAGTAAAAATTAATCATACCCAACAGACATTGGTGTCACTGTTTGTGAAACATGTGAACATTAGCTGGATTGCACATTTGACTGTTTTACAACTGCATACTGCAATTTAGATTCCTGAGTACACAGTGTAGGTTTTACGTCTGCACCTGTTAGCCTTATACATTTTTCAGTACATTCACAGCTAGATACAGCTGAAATTGAAAGGTTAACACAAGACAATGCTGGCAGACAAACAAGTAAAACACATTTTGATGGAAATATGTACTGTTGCTTTTTTTTCAGTTATTTGACATGCCCATTCTAAAGTAGGCAGACAAGCAGTGCTAACTCAATTCACCTCAGTTAATGTATTCTGCAGGACATGCACATTTCTATTTTTCAGGTACAAGTCAGATGACGCACACCAGTGTTTGGGATCACCTTTATTAGTTTTGACATACATATCTGTGTACAACTCAAAAATCCACAATTACTATTCCTGCATGATCTGCACAGGGGGATGCTTTTCATTTCTGACTGTTACAGTAGCCCTGACATGGCACTTTCTTGGCAGGTTCACTCAGACACACTCATACATATTCTAATATTCCTCTCCTGCATATTGTACCATGTTTGCTACTGACATCTGTATTACACAGCAGCTGGAAATACTCCATTGTAATGCTGGCAGCCAGACACAGGCATTTATTCCTGACTTTTGCAGCACAATTATATATACAGACAGTACTACCATTACTATAATTTTGATTTTTTTTGCTAATAGTAGGGGGTATTCTGCACTCACCATACTGCCGACACAGCCGGGCCAGTCAATGGGCATGAGTTTCAACATTTTGAGACCTCTCCACAGCAGCTGTATGGAGAGACATCGCAAATTAATCACACCTGCACAGTCACAAGTTGAACTTTTTCCATACTTAGTTAGAGATACATAAGACTGCATACATACAGACAGGTGGGACATCCTGCACTCAGGCTTCTTGGATCCACTGGTCCAAGAGAGCACCCCTCCTCCACTTCAGGTCATTATGGTGGTGATGAACCTGTCACCAGTTTGGGGCATGCCAGTGGCATTGGTGTGATTGAGTGCAAGCAGGTCCCAGGCCACCGCTTTGTACTATGAGCCCTGGTACTGGCCCTGCAGCAGCCTGCCATCATGTTTTTTTACTAGGAGCCCAACCATAACCCTGGACTCCTGGATGCCCCAACATTGTGCTCAGAAGTGAACACCTTTACTAACACCAGACATTTTGGTCCTGATGTGAGCAAACCCAAATGGTTATGGCTATATTCCCGCCTGTGCGGTTTAAATAGGGCAGTTTTCCTGCACTTTTTTTGATTGCCCAGTTTTAATATGCTAAACTATGCTTAGCTCCATGCAAATCCACACAGCAATGCTTAAACCAGGTAAGCACAGCTGAAAGCCGATAAGCAATGCTTACACTAGCAATGCATTGCTTAAATCAGTTTTTTCATTACATTTATAAAGTACTTTTTACATTTATATTTTACATATGCCCACCCCTACTGTGCTAAACATGAGCCATATAATTGACATTTATCATTCAATTTCCTTAAAAGGTTTTAAATAAATTAGCAGAGGGGGGATTTGAACCGAGTATGTTCTACCGGCTAAACCATGGCAGTCTACCGCTGCTTGATGATGTCTTACATCACAGTAACACTTGTCTATCATTTTCAGGATTTCAGCCAGACTAAGCATAGCAGTGCACCGCTCAAACAAGCTGCACACAGCTTAAATTTCAGATTTATTTGATGAAAAAAATACATTTTAAAATTTTTTATTGCTTTCCTCTTGCCCTACTGCTACCATGCCTGTAGGCAAGAATGCATACATTCAGATGTGTGCACTTGAAGGCTGCTGCCTTCTAGGTGTTTGTGTTTTGATTTTTGTTTCTTTTTTCAGTGTCTGCGGACACAGAAATGTTAGCTACTTACATTTCAGTGTCTGTGGACACTGGTTTAGCATATAATATTAGAGCCAGGCATTGACACTCAACTGTGTCACAAAGTTCTGTATGGTACTTTCTGAGTGAAGGGGGCATGTTACATGTGCAGGCACTGCTGACACATGCCCCCTACACTTGTTCCTGGTTTGTATCTGTTTAGATTAAATAGCAGCATGCCTTCATGCATATGCAAGCATGCTGCTATTCTAAATGGACACGAACCACTCCGTGCAAGAATAGTCTTATTCTTGCACGGAGTTTCATGAATCCTGGAGATAGCTAGTTATTCTGATACCTGGTGCCAACTGCTGATCTAAGGCCTGAAAAAATACTTGTTTCTTTTTAAAATATAGCTAGCTACTTGTATTTGTAGCAAGCAGCTTCTACAGTGTATGTTACATCTAGAGCAATAATGTTTTTCAGCTTTGAATGAAAATGCAGTACTTACATTCATTGCTTAATTCCAGTAATACACTAAAGACTGCCACTTTTTCTGCTGATATTATGCTCTCAGGGTGGCTGCTTCTTTTACCCCCACTGTAGCCACATCTCTAGTGTTGGTAGATTCTAATGTGATGACATTGTAAATTAGCCCTCTAAATGTCTGCCTAGTTATGACTTATTCTTTTTTTTTATTTTTTTACTTGGTCCCCCTTGGGACATTATTTAACCAGCCTAACTCCTCAGTACCCCACATTCACGCTGAGTCTATAAGCTTATCTCATATCACCTCAAAATTATTCTGGTATTGCTGGGAGCAGTCACAGATCCTAAGGGTGTTGTGGAGGCTTGGCTCTCTTTGCACCCATCCACATTTTTTTTTCTTTAAATGCCCTGCCCATTTCAAGTCTTGCCTCCTGGGCCCATTGACTGCATCTAATGGCAATTTCCCTCTATGGACCAGGCCTTCTCTAAGGGAGTGCCATTGATGAATACCATACCCTCATGGATGGCAGAGCTGTCCCTCCAAGATGGTCCATGCCTGGATTCAGTGGGCCATAGTCAGAGGATTGGTTATGAATTCTTAACAGATTTTCTTCTTGGGTCTGTACTAAAATAGGGCAATGCACATTCAGACTAAAACAAAGAAATCAAAATAAATAAATACGTTTATGTTGTGATTATTTGCACAGCTGGCCAAGTTAATCGATGAAGGGCTGTTAGATTTATCCCATAATATCCAAATGGTGTCAGTGTCATCTACAAGTTATGAATAAAGGTTGTATATGAATAAACATACAACACAGAAGACTCTATATAAAATGAACAGCCAATGGGGCATCAAGTCTGATATTTGTCAAAACAAATACCTGAAATCTTGAATTTCCACATTCCTTCCAGGAATAGAATACCAACAGGGAAATTCAACAAACCCTACATGGTCATTTTCCACCATGCACATGGTAGCAATGAAATTCAAATGCAGTAAGCACTGTGTGCATCATGCACCCCTGTGCAAGCAAGATAAACACTGTGCCATGCTAATTACAACATAAGCAGCTGAACTGCATGCTAATCAACCAACCCAACATGGGTGGAGCTATTCAGCAAGTGATAAAGCATCTGTGTATACTCTGTGCTGGTTTTCCCATGAATTCCAAAACTTTTGGAATACAGCCACAGAAAGGAGTCTACAGAGACAGAATGGTAGGGGGCTTTTGCTGCTTTAATTCATTTGTATGTGTTACAGGCTGAAGTCAATGCTGCTGCTGCTGCCAGTAAGCCTAGGCCAAGAAGGAGAAGAGTTTTCAGGCCAAATTTAACTTTTCTCAACCGACGATGGGAAAATTGTAGAGCAATACAGGGTGGACAGGGACACACTACACGAACTCTGCAACCTCTGCCATCCTCAACTTAGAGCCTGAGCCAAAAGAGGGGGATCCCATCCCAGTGGAGATAAATATATGTGTAGCCCTTAGAATTTCAGCTACAGGTACCTTTCAGAGACCAACAGAGGGCATTCTGGGATGTTACAAGCATCAGCATCCAGGATCCTCCACCAATTCCTGAATGCTATGCTCCAACATGCCAGAGATCACATACATTTTCTCCATAATTCTGAGGAGAGGGCTAGTAATGTGCAGGAGTTCTCCCATGTAGCACACAACCCTGAAATACTGGCTGCCATAGATTTCACACATATAGAACTGAAGGCACCAGCCAGGGGACAGGGTAGGCTCTACAAAAACAGAAAGGGCTACCACTCTATCAACTGCCAAGTTGTGTGTAATGCCAAGGAAATCATCTTGAACGTGTGTGCTGGCAACCCTGGCAGTTACCATGTATCAAATATCTGGCACGTCTCCCAACTGTACCTGATGTTTGCTAGGGGAGCATTTACTGGGGGATGCAAGTGATACACTGAAACTGTGACTGATGACACCCATCAGAAATGCACACACACTCAAAGAAGAATGCTGTAATGAGGCGCACACTCAGCTTGGGCTGCTGAAGTCATGGTTCTGGTACCTAGATACATCTGGGGGAGCCCTCCACTACATGGACATGTGCAGAAATAGTCACAGTTTGTGCCATGATACATAACATAATCCTGAGGAAACAGCTACACCAGGGTCAGCAAGGGGAAGGGGCATACATCACACCACCAATGCAAAAGGTCACCACAACCACAGACAGATGAGGAGTCAGAGGGGCAACCACCAGCTACTGTGCATGTAGGCAGACATAGTCCTGCTCGGTGTGCCCTTGCATTGGCTAAGAGACAACACATAGCACACTCTCCACCTAGAAGCCTAAAACCTTCCTCCTACTCACATACATACAGTAACATTGATGCCAGGCAACTCACATAGCATTTATCTTGTCATGTATTGGATATGTACTGCTTGCATCAGATAGAGTCAGCCATGAACTAAAACTGCAGCAATTGCTGCATTTTCAAGGTAAGGCCTAAACCTGGAGTGTATTGTTTAATAATATGAATGTGTGGCATATCCTTGTTTGACAAAAGGAGGTACTGCCAGCACAGATGGAATTTTGTAAATAATTATATGTCATTTGTGAATATCAAACTGATTCACACAAGATGTGGGTGTTACAAATGTATTAGAACTCTATGTCATGTGTATATCAAACTGATTTGTACAGACAATTGTGTTGAAAAGATATTTGTAAAGTGCTTGTGTTTGAAATGTATGCACAGAGTGCCTTACTGGAAAGAACAGAAATGTACATGCATTATTGTAACTGTTTAAATGTATTTGTTTTAACAGAGGAAACAGGAGGGTTAACCTCAGTCCAGCAAACTTTAGCAAAATATCTTAAATTAAATCACTTTATAGGCTAGGCAATAAAGATGCTATCTTGTATGTTTCAGGGCAGCCACAGACACAAAGTTTGTACTAGGAAGCTTTTTGTATTGTCTTTGGGGTGAACTAATTACAACTCTTGAAGTGTGGAAGACTGTAATTGTTTTATGACTTCCAGAACTTGCCAAAGATATCAGCAAAAGCCCTTGTGTGTGTGTGTGTGTGTGTGTGTGTGTGTGTGTGTGTGTTTTGTTAGTGATAAGTCCTGCTAGCTCCCAGCAATGGGGAGGTTTGCATGGGAACTAGAAGTCAGATGACCAGAAATTATGTCATTCTGCAAGCTATCCCAGCAGTAATATTTTAGATATCATTTTAAGAAGTCTCTTAGTGAGACTGAGCATTCTGTATTCTGTTTTGGGCCTGACAACAAGAAGGACTGCTCCCCACATAATCTGCCTTGCTCTATTGAGTATGTTATTAGGGTATAGTAGCTCTCATAGATACACTCAGGAATATAGTGAAGCTTAATTTAGATATTGTTTTTTTTTATTTGTCTGAGCCTGTCCTTCAGTGTTATTTTAAATATTTGCTGTGAACTGAACTCTGATGTCACTGTGAATATATACTAAGTATTTTCTTGTTCTTTATTATTTATTATTAAATATAATTAAACCTTTAATTGTGGATGATTTTTGTAGAGATATTTATGTTTTTGCAAGTACTTGCATATTTATTTGGTGACACTGTGTGGACCACTCCTAATTGCCTTGTTCTTGGTCAAACTACCATTTGTGTCAATATTAATTTCACTCAGTATATTTGGCACCCTTTGTTAATGGCCTTAATATAGCTGATGAGGGCTTCTGGCAGCAGTGGTAACTACCTTATAGTCCAGGCAGAAGGGAGCATAGCTGTGCTAGCCTTTCCCAGCTGTGTGTGTAAGTGTAAAACAAATCTCCAAGAGTGTGTGTGTGTGTGTGTGTGTGTGTGTGTGTGTGTGTGTGTGTGTGTGTGTGTGTGTGTGTGTGTGTGTGTGTGTGTGTGTGTGTGTGTGTGTGTGTGTGTGTGTGTGTGTGTGTGTGTGTGTGTGTCAGCCACTTGGGCAGGTACAGGAAGAATTGGTTGGACAGAGAGAGTGTTGGAAGACTTAGCTTGGAACCCTGGCTAAGGAGTCAACTGTATAGCTGTGCCAGTGGGGAGTCTTATTGGGGATCTGGAGAAAGAGGCAGAAACCATCCCCAGACTGACTGTGCTTTCTGTGTGCTCTTAAGAGAAATTGCACTTGTAGAGAGCTGCATCTGGAAATACTGTGTGTGTACCTGTTATCCTCCAAGTGAATGTTCCCCATAGGTGCCAGTGGTGAGTATTGAGGTTCCTTGATTACTGGTCTAGTGGTGGGTTGTCACATCTTGTATTTCATTACTTGGTCCAGTAAGCAAGTAAAAGGTGGAAGATTTGTACAGAAATTACCTTAACATGTGACAGCAGAGACACAGTTGACTTATATGTGTCCATTGCTAAGTAGTAGGCCTCAGGCATCAAAGATTCAAACAGTCATACCTCACAAAACTACTGATGATCAGTGCATGCCCTCAGTTTAGCACCATAAGTCTGTACTGGAAAATCATTAAAGAGAGAAGTTAGAAAGTAATGATACACATTGCAGTTTCTGACTTCACAACCCTCACAAGACTATTCACTATAAAGTTGAGACATTTTTATGCTATCAGCTGTTTAACTTTCCAAGGCTAATATAAGTCAAAGGTACAATTACCAGTTCAACACCACAAATGCAGTTATACTAAGCATTAGATTAGCTATACACACTGAGCATTTGACACAAAGCATATGTGTCCCTGAATCCAAAAGACAGAAAACAAGGACATGACACAGTTATTAACACTTGCACAGGGTGTTGTGTAGGGGGGGGGGGCAGGAAAATGTTGGTGAGAAAGAGATGCATACAGACATTTTGATAAACCAATAAATGGCCAGTGAGACAATATGAGTAACTGTTGTTTGTCTGTGTTTGTAGGGGTCCTCAAGGTGAAATTGGTGTGTGAGTGTCTGCCTGAACACAGCCAAGCTCTGAGCTGACTCTACATCTTGGTATTTATGACAGGTGTGAGCCATGCATGGTAGAGGTGTAGGTTCATTGTTCTCATCCAGAACCACAAGAACTGGCTCTGCCAGGAGTTGTACTGGCACATCCATGTCCATGGTCAGATGCATGGTAGAGGTGTAGGTTCATTGTTCACATCCAGAACCACAAGAACTGGCTCTGCCAGGATTTGTACTGGCACATCCATGTCCATGGTTAGATGCATGGCTGCTACTTGAATGTGACTGATGTATGCTGGATGAGCTCCACTTACAGGGGGTGTGGAGAGTACACTCATTGATGGAACAGTGGAAGTACTACCACTATAGGTGCATGATCAGGCATGACCACATTGGCTGACAGCAAATGGTGTGGTTGACCTACAGCCACAAATATGCCATTCCCCATTCAGCAGATGTTCCATCACAGACAATGCTCATTCCAAGACATACACCCTTCGGTCCATCACAGACACCCCTTGTTCCAATGTGCCATTCATCTGATCCATTGAATCGGAAATAAGGTGGATGCAGTCATGCATGCTGTCAGCCTGTGCCACATCTACAACCCTGAAAATGTGTCTGGAGCAACTATGGGAACATGCTTGTGCCTCCATGATGGCCCTAAACATACATTGAGTGGCATGAGAAGAGACACCTGCACCAGGTGGAGGAGGGACAACAGGCCTCCTCTCAGCACCGCTATTAACCCTCCTGCATGGCACCTTGTCCACACTTTGGTGATGGACAGAGTCAACAGCCACTGAAGCCGCAGTAAAAACACTTCCATGATCAATGGCCTTACCCTCCACCTGTCCATTACCCAAGGGTTCACTGGAATGGGTAGGCATAGGCCTACTGGCTGTGTCTGATGGAATTGCAGGGGATGGCTGTATGGGAACCTCAGTGTCAGATTCAACCTCTGCTCCCACTAACTGTGCCTCAGTTTGGCCACTGTCATCATCAGAGTCTTTTGATAAACTGACATCGGGTGGCAGAGGGCCCACACTCCCACTGTCATGATCATCTGTGATAAAAAGCAACAAAAAAAACACCACTGTTGAGCAAAAAAAACCTTTATACAACACAAAGCTTTCAGGTTATACACCCTTTCTCAATGCTTAATACAGTTTCATTAAGAAAAACAGTTTAAATAAGAGCCAAAAGTAATCACATGACACGCAGCCCAAGAGTCATATGATCAATATAACAACTTGTCAAATACGTTTAAGACATACAAAAATGTACAAAAATGTATATATACAAATAAAATACATAATTATATACATATATAAATACAGAAAATACAAAAAATATAAAAATTAAAAAATATATAAACTAAAACATCATTAATTAACTTCATTACTTTAACTTAGTATGCTGTATTCTAACCAAAATAGGCTTTAAAGAAACTGCAGAATTTAAACCAGGTGGAGTATCAGCTGATAGTCTAATAATCCATTCAAACTCTCTTATTTCTAGGAAGTTTCCTATATCACCACCTCTGTTAGATGTATAAACTTTATCAACTGCCCTAAATTTAAAACTATGATTTAATCCATGCGTATTAATATGTTTAAATAAAGCATTATTCTCACATGCCCTCCTTATCTCGGATGTATGCTCTATTATACGTTCTTTCAATTTTCTAGTCATTTTCCCTACATAAAAAGAGGAACAGGCAGAGCAAGTTGCAAGATATATTACATTACTAGTTGTGCAAGTAGCTGATACATGAAACATAAAGGTCTTATTTGTTACTGGATGCACAAATACACTATTCCTATAGGTATTATTGATATCATTATGCATGATATCACCACAACAGCTACAATTTCGACAACAGAATGTGCCCTTCTTTTGCAATCTGTGTGGGCCTTTCATATCTTCCCTAAAATCTTTATAACATAACATATTTTTAAATGTCTTCATATTTTTATATGCAAACTGTGGTCTGTTGCCTAAAATTGCCTTAATCTCATCAGATGCCATTAACATCATCCAATATTTATTTATAACATTTTTGACCAAGTGCGTCATAATGTTATAAGATGTAACATATCTCACATTCCGTCCCCCAATAAAACACGACTACTATTACTTATCTACTCATCAGATGATAAAAAGATAGGTTTAAAAGTAGTTTGCCTATCATTTATTACTTTGGTCTTAACCTCAGTCAGGAGATCAGTTCCATAACCACTAGCCATAAATTCTCCACATGTATCATCTATTTGATTTAAAAAACATAGATCATCTATATTTAATCTACTTATTGTAGCTAGTTGTGCCTTAACCACACCTCTAAAGACATGGGGGGCATGCATACTGGAACCATGCAGATATCTCCCAGCATTGACCTCTTTTTTATGCACGCTTGTATGTACTATACCACCCTGAAATCCTATATTAACATCCAAAAAGCTTATAAGATTGTTAGAAAATTCCATCTTTAATTTCAGAAAAATAGTAGTACTATTCAAATATAACAAATATTCAGATAATTCAAGGGCAGACCCTTTCCAAATTAAAAAACAATCATCCACAAATCTTTGGAAGAAGCATATATTTGAATTCATAAACATAGTGCCATTATATATATAAGCCCTTTCCCACTGATATAAGACTAAATTTGCATACGTATTCGCTACCGGTGTGCCCATGGCAACACCGGTAAGCTGCAAATAAAATTGTTTATTGAATAAAAAAACATTATTAGACAACACTACTTCTAGTAAAGAACAAAGATGTTCAATATGCCTAGCTGTAAAAGTTGAGTATTGAACTAGAAATTCACGTATTGAATTAACGCCATGGTCATTTGGAATGACTGTAAATAATGAAGAGATATCCAATGATAAAAAGCAGTAAACACAGGAAAAAATAAATACCTTCACTACTATAGTACAATATATGATAACAAAGTAACATTGCTGTCACTATTACAAATAGTACTGAAATACACACAACAGGCCTGACATCGATAGCACCCACTAAAATATTTCTTTAAATTTCTCAGCAGTAGTGACATAAAAATGTTTGACTTACCATCTGTAGATGAGATACTCCTCTGCAATCCGGATGGTCCTGGAAGAAGTTAAGCAAAAGGTAAGGCAACATCATAATAACTAACAGTAACACAGGGGGTAATACTTTTTACCCCTTTATATGTACATTTACTATACTTTCAACAGGAATGTGGCTGACAACTCCAGCCTAAGCTAATAACTGTAGCATTCTTCAATCCCCCCCAAAAAAGACATGTGACACAGAAGTAATTAATTGATTTCAATTGTTTTACTATACAACAGTATTTAATTGTTGAGATACAAAAACCTACCTGGAAGCTCATCCTGGGACATGCTGACTGTCTCTGAAACTGTTGCTCCAACATCCAGCACATGCTGTACTGCACTCTCCTGGTAGCTGTCTGGATCCCTGATATTGGCCAGGAACTCTTCATTGGGTGTTAGTGGTGGCTCTCTAGCAAGCCCTTTCCTGGTAACCATCTGGTCATGGCCCACTGCAGCTGCTGTCCTCTGTGGAGATGTGATCATGTCAGTGGCCCTGTGCCGCACCTGCTCATATGTCCTGCCATGGTCACTCACTGCATTCAGATCATCAACTATCTTTTGCCAAAATTGCATCCTACCTGCTATATCTCCCCATACCTTTCCAACAGAAAAGCACCATGTTGCCTAAAGGCATACACTTTCACCTGCTTCTCAGCATCGGTGAAGGGGGATCTCCAAGGATTGACATGCCTGGGTGGCATACTCCTAGGTGTCCTAAAAGTCAACAGAAGAATAATACATATAAGTCTCACATAACTGCAAAATAATTGTTTCCAGATAAAGTAGAAAAGGTAGCCACTCAGTATTACCTCTGGAGAAACAGTCCACAGATGTGAAATACAAACAGGCAGGATGCAAAGCAAGAAGAATAACAAAAGAAGCATATCCTTGTTAGTGCCATAACAGTAAATCACCTTTGCTTCCACTCTCCACAAAAGAACTGCCTGTCCTTCTTTGTGACTTAACAATAACTCATGTTTGCTCCCACCCAAAAAGAACATGAAAATGACAAGATTTTGCTAACAGTCCATCTTTAAAATGCTAAAAGTGCTCTAAAAGGAATTGCCCCTGAAATATTTGTACATATTTATCACACATGATTCCATTTACATGTATTGGCAATCATGTATACCTCTGAAATGGCTTGACCAGCATACCTATGGTATTGGTACACTTTTAAATAATGCATACAAATAAAAGTATAAAAGCTTTTGTTTCAGAGTTTTCTTAAATACATTCAAGCATATGCAGTATGTAGCTGACAAAATGGAAGCATACCTTCCGAAGTTCAGTACTCCTCTGTACAGATATATCTTGAAGAAATAGTATATGTGCAGTCTTCCCAACATAAACAAGTCTCTTCACCATCAGTTTGCCTAGCTGGATGGTTGCCATTTTGTCTGATGTAGATTCAGGGTTGTTAAGCATGGAGAAGATACAAATGAGGTGCAAACTGATTAGAATTACTGAATCACAAATACTTGGATCCATGTAGGACATGTAAATATAGTGCAGGCACTCCCTCAGTGTTTGGTTTAATGATTTCTAACTATGAATGATTAGTGGTTGGGAGAAGGAAAATGCAACAGCCCTGCAGATTGTTTTATTTCCACTGGTTGTGTCAGGTTAGATCTACAAAGTGTTAGATGTAAGGTTGGAAATGTAAGTAAGCAGCACACAATTCACAGGTTGTGTTCCTTGACATTAACCTGTCCTTCATTTGTTGGCAACAGCATATGATATTATTTCCACTTAATATACTCACTTATTTTAAGGCAAATTATATATAATGGCTTACACACTGCATGTCTCAGATTACTGGTCAGATAAATGAAGAATGGCCAACAAATACAGAAATTAAAGACAGAGTTCTATATTTGTAAGCAATAATCATGACAGGTTGTGTGATCACTGGGTGCACTACATCCAAAAATAATAAATGTACAAAAAACACTTGTATGGTTTGTTATCAGTGTAGATGCTGCTGCAGTTGGCTGTTTGTAGATTGAGTTCAGTTCTTTGCTGCAAAGCTGTTTGTGTGGCAAAGAGGGATAAGGCACCCATCCTGTGTTCTGAAAGTGCATTGGAATGAGAGTTCAAATTCAGATCTCTGTAGATATATCTGAAGTGAGCCATAATTTTATTGTGTCAATGTCATACATTTATTTTCCTCATTTTATCTATTTGCCCCATTTTTTCTTTTTTTCCTTTCCTGGTTTTATTTTTCTATTTTTTTTTTTTGAAAGGGGACTGTTTGCAAGATGAGGTGCTTAGCACAATCATGGAAATTAAGGAAATGAATGTTAGGTTTGGCTGCACTCATCTCATGTGCATGAAGTGTAGCAGTGCACAAACTGGACAATTAGAACACCAAGAAGCAGAGAGGACCCAGACATACAGCCAAAAATTGAAACTGGATACATTCATTTAATGCTATTGAGTACCAAGCAAACCTGCTATTTGGTGATGAGATCCCGTTAAGAGTAAGACTTTAAGAATGATTAGTAAAATAGGGAATGTCATGTAACTAGTCCAGTGGCAGCAGATGTAAGTGTAGGGTTGGAGTACAGATGGTCCTTGTTTCCAATACATGGTGTGCAACCTTTTTTTCGCTGTTATGAAATTGCAGTCTATAGCAATGATGTGAAAGATAGACAAGTGTTATTTCAACCTTCTTGTGGCAACAGCTGTAAGTGTAGGATTACCAAACACATGGTCTTGGGTTCAAATACAAGTTATTCCATACACTTTTACTGTTGTTCCAGTTCTCATTATAGTCACTCTCACTTATAACACTTGAAATAGTGGAGCTGATATTTATTTATATGTATGAGGGCTGAGACAGTAGTATTGTGTCATTTATTTATTTATTTATTTATTTATTATCACATTTATTATCAGATGTATGACTGTGGGTATACTGTGTACTATATTGCTTTAAGTATAATTCTGCTGTCTGGACTGACATGGCCTACACATTTGCCTAACACACATACAAAACTGCCAGTACATCCAATAACCTTAGAATTTTAATTGCATTTATATAATGCCTCAGTGCAGCTCTTTGCTTACCATTGTGCAAACACATTGCTCAGGGGTACGCACTGCCGAGCAATGCATTTGTGCAATGGTAAGTGAAGCACAACAGTTTCAAATGGTGTGTGCACTCCAGTAAATACAAGAATTGGTACTGGTGGGAAAGCATCAGTCTCCATTGTTCTAGAGCCATGGCAAACATGCCAGGCATTTGTGGGGAAGGTGCTAAGTTTAGGACACAGAGGTGGGTTGTTCAGAGTCCAACATTTTTATTGGACTCCTAGTTAAGAACCACAATGACAGGTTTCTGCAGGAGGGATATTCTGGCTCCCATTATAATTCTGAGGCTTGTGGTAGTTTGGACCAGGCTATATGCAGTGCAAATGGTATACTGCACACTGGACAACAATGTAGAGATCACTATAATGAAGTATGGAGGAGGAAGAGGGATACACTCATCTGTTGGACTAAGAAATTTAGGAATGATGACCGACAGTACCTGTAAGACTTAGAAAGCTGAATATAGGCAAGACTGGTCTTCTGTTCTGTTTTTTTTTTTCACAGATGTCAGAGACCATGAGTGTAACTTCTGAACCCATGGGAGTAGATTGGCAAGAATGAGGGATGCATGTGGTATGTATGCAGCAGAAGAGTACTGTTATTATAACATTAAAAGTTAAAGTAATTTTTTTTTGGTATTTTATAGAGTTGTATACAACGCAAAAGACTGAAAAGTTCACGGGTACCTCACACAAGTTTTAATAGTGAACACAATAAATGCAAAGCAAGTAATATTAAGCACTTTTCATCTAGTACTGTGTCTAGACTTTTTCAGATAAAATATTTACAAAATACACCTTATTAAATACTTTAAACAAAGGTCATTGACCTGTTAATTCATTCACCAATTTAAGTATTAAACAGTTAACTCTTCAATGAGCTTATAGACCAACCAGCTAGTTGAAATACCAATCTAATGAATTATTCCACATAGTTTAAAAATAAATAACAATAGACGGATGGGTTTAAATAAGAATATACATATGTGTAAATAAATATATATATATATATATATATATATATATATATATATATATATATATATATATATATATATATATATATATATATATTTATATAAAACCACATTTAAAGAATCTATATAAGAATGTATAAAATATAATGTAAACATACAAACATATAAACATATGAACATTATTCAACCATAGCACCCTTCTCCTAACTAATAATGTACAAAATGGAAACATACAACTTCAAACTACATAATGTAAGGGGTCATTATAAAATGATTATTATAATATACGTCTGACAAGTACCTACTCATCGAGTTAGACTTCTTAGTTTTAAAACACATGCTATAGAACAGGTTTCATTTAAACCTGGAAATTGACCAGTGTTTAATTTCAATTGCCATAGCAATTCAAGTTTTTCCAATAATTAATGAATTGGACCCCCCTAATATCTACAGGAACTTGATTGATGGCCTGAAAGTCAAATTTATGGTTTGGGTACTCTGCACTGTGTTTAGCTAATGCAATATCCATTCTATTACTGTTAATGCAATAAATATGTTCATAAACACATTCCCTAAGTTTATGATCCATTTTACCAATGTAAAATGTCATAAAAACTTGACATTGGGGTCAAATAAACAATTGATTTAGAGTTACAGTTAAATTTGCTCTTAATATAGTATGACTTTTTCCTAACTCTAAAAACCTGTCCTATTCACATGTGCTTACATTGATTGCACATATCACAGCAGTACATACCAGGGTTCCTACTAGTACTTCCTACTGTAGACTCTAAGAGTTTGTTTCATATTTCTGCCTCTATTAAAGGTAATTAAAGGGCGGTCACACACTTTGTGCATAATGTCCCTATCGGAGGTCAATAGCGCCCAATTTATAATCAATATCCTCTTTATTTCACCTGCATCAATACTAAATGTAGTGATAAAACTTAATGTATACTGACTATCTGGTATATTAGTCACTTGACAGTTGTTATTATATTGACCTAAATCGAAATACACATAGACATCATAGTTCCTAATCCTAGTGTCCCCTCTATTTAAAATAGACATAAGAAAACCATTTCATCATTTAATTTTAACCCCCAAAATCAATTGTGTAATTAGTGTGCTTGGATAACCTCTGTGCAAGAACATATGTCCCAAAAGTTCACACTCATTATCAAAATCTACTTCCTCAGTAATCCTTGCTGCTCACACTAGCTGACTTTTAATAACAGATCTCTTTTGATGGTATGGGTGCGAGCTTGTAAAATGCAAGAAAGAATATGAGTATGTCTTTTTTCTATGTGATGTATATTTAAAATTAGTCCTGTCTTTTATTAACTCAACATCTAAGTAAGATATCTTATCGGCATGGAAGGAACTAGTAAACTGCAAAAAGGTGATAGTATTATTCAAGTAGTTAACCAAATCATTAGTTCTACTTTCATCTCCTTTAATAATCATAAAAATGTCATCAAGAAACATGTATAATAATAAATACATTCATTTATATTGCTATTATCTAAAATATGTACGTGTTCTCAATGGGCCATTATGAGATTAGAGAAGCTCGCCCCGCATGGTGAGCCCATTGCAATGACAATTCATTGTAAGTATATTTCTTTATTAAAAAATCACGAAATTGTTTGCTACAATGATGCCCAATAGGTCTTCAATTAGTCTTAGCTCATTCTAGGGCACCCTTTTCAGCCTTAAGTAGTCAACAACCCACTCGATCCCTACGTCATGGGAGAATGAAGTATACAAGTCCTGTACGTCAACCATAAGGAAATTAAAATCCCCCTGAAATGTAATGCATTAATGTCTGACAAAAATGACCATGAATCTTTGCATATCTGAGCCTCTTGACTAATATATTTCTTTAACGTCCACAACTTTCGCACACAAATAAGTAATGGGCTGTCTAGCATCTACCAGTGTTCCCAGTGGTGGATCTGTAACACTCTTATGTACTTTAGGAATACCAAGCAATACCAGTATTCTAGGGAATGGCATAGAGAGATAGTTATACATATTTATAGCCACAGTACTAGACGGAAAGTGCTTAATATTACTTGTCTTGCATTTATTGTCTTCACTATTAAAACTTGTGTGTGAGGTACCCATGGACTTTCTCAGTCTTTTGTGTTGTATTCTAGTCATATTTATCTTTCAGATTTTACAGAGTTGTATCAGACTGAGAATGCATATCCAAACTGTAAGAGTGAGTATGCATGCATTACTCTGTAGCATAAATCATGAGTATAATATTAGATTTTAATCAGAGGTTGTGTGTTCAAATACCAAATTCCTAACTACACAATGCTGTTAGTTCTTCAATAACATTGAAATTGCATTAAAATGTCTATACCAGTGGCAGAAATGCCCTGTTGTAAACTGTAGTCTGTATAACTGGAACACGCATATGTGCAATATATGCACAAGTCAAGGATTACTTGCTGCAATCAGTAGTAACTAAGTAAAACCTCTGGGAAGCAAGAACCTGACTCCCTCCAGCTTTTCAATTGTAATAGGTGAACTACAATTTAGTTTTTGTAAACTGTTGAGGCTTAATGGTGTATGCACAACAACAGTGAAGGGATCTAGCCAATTGCCACTAGATTGGGCTATACTACTTTGAATCAGCCTTACACTTACACAGTGTTCCAGTCCCAAGCATTTAATTTTAATTTGGTAAAGTCATTTCGCTCCCTCCGTATTGATTACATTTGCTAGTTTACCCCTAGGATCCAATTAAAATTAGCCTGAAAATTGGTGTAAAATTAAAAATGAATAAAACAAATTAAAGTACAGCCAACAACACTGTTACATACAAGCATACAAACCAAACCAAAAGCCCAAGGTAACTCTCAGAGTCAGTCCTCACTTTACACTGATAGTTTTCCAGCCCTTCTCCCTGTGGGGGAGGGATCCATAAGTTCCTGGTTAATCCTGTCCTGACTGCTCTCTTCTCCATTCTCCCTTCTCCATTCTCCCTATCTGCCACTCCCACCCCCACCCCCTGATTATCTTCATTAGTCAGCCCCCTCCTAGGGTGACATCTTTAATCAAACTCTCTACTACCTGACTCACATTCATTTCATCCTGTAGCTGTTGTACATTCCCTACCCCTCTGTTTGTTGTGCCTGCTCAGTAAGTAAGTTACTTTGCATTACTGACCTCTCTTTGCTGTTAGCTGCTGATTTATTTGGTTATTACTAACTGCTGAGGTATTTGATGGTGCTATGCTGTAACTGCTGTTCAGAACTCCTATATGTTTTGAGAGCTAGCTAATGTTCTAACTTACAAACTGCTTGTTTTTTTATCTTGTTTTATGAAGGTAGAGCTTCAATTGTTGAATATCTGACAGGCATTCTGCTATTTTGCAGAGGTCATTCATGTTCTGATTACATTTGTAAACATTCCTATGGCATGCTACTGTACTTAGAAGACTTACAAGCTGGACCTTATAATTGCTTTTATAGAAGGCTAAGTGAATGCATTTCATGTCACTGTTAGTTCATACTGAATAACATAGCTCTAGAATTATTGTCCTAAAACAGCCATACTTTGCTTTGTGCATTATATCCTTTGTGTATTCACTGAAGTATACAGCTGTTATCACTGGACTTAGAGGCTGTATGTTACTGTTCTTAGTCTGTGGTTTTAAAGAGCTGATACTGTATGCACTATAATCAATTTTAATTATAACGTATGCAATATAATTAATTTTACTCTCCAGCTCTATTCCTTGCATGCTCTCCACTTCACATTCTTGTAACCTTTGCACTAATTCTGCCTTATTTACCTTTATTTTTCAGTTTGCATGGGGTTCTTTCCTGAGTGACCCCCCACCGAGGATTCCCTGCACAAAGCAATTTCTACCTTCTTCACTGAAGCTGGCTATCTTAACTAAGTAAAACCTCTGAGAAGCAAGAACCTGACTCACTCCAGCTTTTCAATTGTAATAGGTGAACTACAATTTAGTTTTTATAAACTGTTGAGGTTTAATGGTGTATGCACAACAACAGTGAAGGGATCTAGCCAATTGCCACTAGATTGGGCTATACTACTTTGAATCAGCCTTACACTCACACAGTGTTCCAGTCCCAAGTATTTACTTTTTAATTTGGTAAAGTAATTTCGCTCCCTCCTTATTGACTACATTTGCTAGTTTACCCCTAGGATCCAATTAAAATTAGCCTGAAAATTGGTGTATATTTAAAAAAGAATAAAACAAATTAAAGTACAGCCAATAACACTGTTTACGTACAATCATACAAACCAAACCAAAAGCCCAAGGTAACTCTCAGAGTCAGTGTTAGCCCCGCTCCGCTCACCCTCGCTGCACTCGGCTGGCTCCGGTCCCCTCCCTGCCCGCAAATCTCACCTGCCCCCACTAGTGCTAAATTTAAACCAGACTTTGTCACTCCCTTGCCACTCCCCTCCTGCTAAGTACCAATCAGCACCTCACACATCGTTGAGCAACCCTGCCCCCTTAACACATTTCCTTCTCTCTCATTCTTCCATACCCTGTTAGCACAGTCAGCCATCAAATTTGGTTCACCCCCTATCAAAATGCAAACAAGCAAAAAAACACAAATTACCCAAATGCCTATATTGTTTATATTTTACCACCTCACTGCCTATGAAGAAACACTTGACCATGGTCTTCACTACCCAAATGGTCAAACAGGCACCCATGACTTCACACATAACACCAAACACTTTGCCTTGCCCTGCGCACCAAATATACCACCCTCTATAAAATACCACCCCTGTACAGCCACAAAACATAATCCTAAAGACAAAGACTATATAAAGCTTATAAACAAATTCCTAAAGCTCAGAATATCCTGTCACTATACCCTTATAACACATGGAGACATTCATCCCAACCTTGGCCCACCCACATCCGATAACCTCCACTCCCCTACCACAATCCCCACAGTCAAGCTATCCATGAATACTCCCACTAGATCCTTCCTAGCATTTCACCTAAATATTAGAAGTATTAACAATATGATTCCCAACCTACACGCCCTCCTAGCAACCCACTCCCCAGACATTATGTGTTTTATGGAAACCTGGCTAAAACCCATTACTACTGACAATGAGATACTACCTCCAGGATACAATATTCACCGGTTAGACCATGCTACAAGGAAAGGAGGTGGGATAGCAGTCCTTTACAAAAATACTCTAACCATTAATAGAGACACCATTCAACCTTCCCAATTCAATAACGCAGAACTCTTCATAACCAAGCTACAGATTAACCAAAACAAACACTTGAACATTGTCTGTGCATACATTCCACCAAGCAACAACCTAAATACCCTAGAAGATCTCCTTTACTGGTTATCCACTACCTATCCCCAAGAAACCACAGTTCTTGGTGATTTTAACACTGACTGACACCCCTGCTCCTCTGACCCCCCCACCCCTCACTCATATAAACTTATCTGGGTTTAAACAGACCATAACCTCTCCCACTAGGATAAACAAACTAACCAACAAGGAAAGTATTCTAGACTGGATCCTAGTTAATAACCAACCTCAACTGTACACAGCTGGTACTCTACCTGATGACCTCAGTGACAATTGTCTAACCTATATCATAAAACATAAGGCAGGAAACCCTCACCAGCCCAAATATAAAACATTTAGAAACAGGAAAAACTTTGATGCTGCTATATTCCAAAATGAATTAAAAGCAGTTGACTGATCAAAACTAAAAAATCTAACATTAGAGGAGGCCATAGATCACTTTAACACTAAATTCCTAAGTATCCTTGATTCCCATGCTCCAGCACATACAATAAAAACTAGATCAAATACAGCACCATGGCTCACAAAAGATACGAAAGCAAAAATCAAATCTAGAAACAGAGCCTGGGCCAGCTGGAGAACAACCAAAGCCCCACTTGACCATCTAAAATATCAACTCAGGAATGATACAAAAAAATCAATTTTACTGGATAAAAAAGCTCGTACAAAAACCCCACAACAACCCTCAAAAGTTCTGGGCAGGCTTAAATCAACTACTTTGTCCAGGTCACACCACCACCCCAACCCCGGCTAACTACACCCATAGTTCCCCAGAGACAATAGCTAGCGCCTTTAATAACTTTTTCACTGAAACAATCCAATCCCTAGCAAATCAACTAACCCCCTCTAACTTAAACCACATGCCTAATCTACCTAATAATCAACTGGAATTTGGCTTCCAACCAATATCCACTAGTTTTATCAAAACACTTCTAAAAAATCTAAAACCTAAAAAATCTAAAACCTTCCACCCTCGCTGCTGACCTCCTCCCTGCAGAGTACCTGCAAATAGTTGCAGATGCCATTGCATATCCCGTATCTATCCTCATCAGCAGAACCTTATCCGAAAATGCTATCCCCTCCCTCTGGAAAATATCTCACGTCATCCCACTCCATAAAGGTGGTAGCTCCTCAGACATATCCAACTATAGACCCATTGCCATTCTTTCCCCACTAGCCAAAATAATGGAGAAATGTGTACACAAGCAACTAATGCAATACCTTTCACAGAATAACTTACTATCCGACTCCCAGCATGGTTTCAGGCCATACCACAGCACCATTTTAGCCCTCCTTTCCTTTACTACTGCCATACACCAAAACAGGAATGACAATAGGCTAACCTCTGCCCTCTTTCTTGACCTATCAAAAGCCTTTGACATGGTCAACCATGAACTTCTCATTATTTCACTAAAATCTATTTCCCTCAACAAGCCTGCTATCCAGTGGTTCCAGTCCTACCTGACTGGTAGACAGCAGGCAGTACTATGGCAGGGCAAACTCTCCAGGCAGTTACCTCTCACACTTGGTGTCCCTCAAGGATCCATACTAGGTCCACTACTCTTCTCTATTTTTATCAACAACCTCTACATTGTTATCCCTAAAGCCACCTCCATCCAATACGCAGATGATTCTACTCTCATCTTCTCAGCCACCTCCCCATCCGACTTGCAAATCTTGACACAAAATACATTTAACACTATCTAGAACTGGCTCACCAACCATCTCCTACATCTGAACCCCAATAAAACTAAACTTCGACTCTTCTCTCCCACTAGTAGATCCACCACACTTTCATTCTCTGTCACATCTAACAATGGTACCACTATTTCCCCAGATAATCACACCAAACTGCTAGGGGTTATCATAGACAATAATCTCAAATTTGATCTACAGGTCAACAAAACCATACAGACCATCAATAAGAAGCTTGGATCACTGTATAGAAACAAGACATTTTTAACCCCACTGGCTAGGACTGCAATCGCCCTATCACACCTACTCTCTACTCTCTTATATGCCTCGCCTGTACTCTCAAACCTCAACAAATCTGAACTAGGTAAGCTGTCCTATAGCTACAATCATACTGCCAGATTCGCCACTGGCTCCACCTATAGAACCCACCACTGCCAGAACCTTAAACAACTAGAGAGGCTAGAACTGCCCAGCTTAATTCAATTCAATTCAATCAACTCTTAATAGCGCACAAAATTTTGTACCACCCTGAGGATACCCCCCTCACTTAAAAATATTATTAAGCCATATAGCAATCTAAGATCCCTATGGTCAGTCGATAAACTACTGGTCCAAACCCACGAAGCTAATAACTCTGCTGGTGAATCGCTGTTTGCCAACTTCATTGGCAAAACCTGGAATTCATTGCCAAACTATATAACCCTACAATCCTCCAAAAGTCTCTTAAAAAAAAACCTCAAACAGTATCTCAAAGTGAATTGGCTATGCCCATGTATCAACCCTGATTAAGTTATAAACTAAAAGCATATTCTGCAATTATCATAACTTGTAACTACATCACCAAGCTCTGCTCCCAATCTGATGTGTCTTACTTTTAATTGTCTGTCCATGACAATTGTGAATCCCTACTAGGGAACACTACTAACCCATTGTATATAATCACTTTGTTTTTATAATTGTTTGCTAACGTCTGTGTAATCTATGTAAGTTTGTCTTTGTGGAACTTTTCTCCCCGGGCCTCCACTGAAAATAGAAATGTATCCAGTCAGACTATCCCTGTAAACAAATGTAAAATAAATAAATAAATAGTATGGTGTGCATCTGTTAGGAGGTGGCAGTCTTAAATGTAAAAGTTAAGATAATAGAGTCAAATAATTGTATGAATACATTGTATGTGACATATGAAGGTACTAATCTTATCTCTTTTTTTCTGTCACCACAACCCTTATTTCTCTTTTTTTATTATTTTATTTCATATTATTTATACAAATATATTTTGTGTCATTTTTATTTTATTTTCTCATATGAAAACCTTTTAAATTTTATTTTTATTTTGATTTTATTTTATTGTAAAATTAATTTTTATTTTATTTACCTTTTTTACTTTCTTTTTTTTTAATTTTTTTGTATTGTCAAAAAGTGTCCATGTCATCCATGTGTACCACATCACTAAATGCTCCATAGTACAGTGGGATGGGCCTGTCCAACAGGATCTGCCTGCCCACCTCCACAGGCTCCAGCACTGAAACCCATCTGGGAGCCAACCTGGCACCACTGCCTCTGCTGCCCCTGCACTACTTGCACCCTTAGGAATGCCTGCCCAAGATGCTGATCCAGTGGTACCCTCCAGGGTCAGTGGAAGAGCCAATAATTTTATCACCTGCACCGAGTTGCCAGGGATGGTGCATAGTGTTGTACACCAGACCATTGGTGCAAGCCCGCACTGGCTGCATAGGCTGCTCTCCCTCATTTTGGTTAGTACTAGGAAAAGGGAAGGAAACATCAAGCACTCCAGCCAGCAATGGAGTGAGGTGATAGTGGTGACAGTCCAGTGATTCAGGACTGGATTCTCACTATCACCCAGCTTGATGACAGTGGGTTTGGGATATCCCCACCTTCACTCCAATCATGGTGGCCCCAACTTTTTGTGTCCATCATCATCCATCTCTTGTCTTGTTTGTCTTGTCTGTTGGTAATTGCTTCCTCACCTACCCAACTTACCTGACCTAGACATACCTATGTCCCTTCCTGAATATTCAGCTCTTTCTGAAATTAAAAAGTAATGGGCAACTGTCTCACAAAAACATAATAATAAAATAAAAAATGTGTCCCATGCATAGCTGTCCATTTCACATGTGTCTTCTTCACACACTTGATTCAGTCCAATTGGCTACATAAAATGATTGTGCTATGGTCACCGCTCTCTCTGGAGGTGACAGTCCAAATTCAGCTAATATTTTGCATATATGTTCAATTTACACTATTAAAGAAATGCATAGCTATGATTCTTTCCTACCTCCCTCCTGCACATTCTTGTCCTGCTTTCACTTTGTTCTTCCCCCAGCTTGCGCCACATTTCATCAATTTCCTATCTATCCCATTTTAATACCTGTAATCTAGTCAAAATATAGAATCACACACATCACACATAAGTTGCTGGAGAAGCAATGGCTCTCTTTTCACTTTTTAGGCTCCATGTTTGCACAGAGGTGAAGATCATGCAGCAATGGTGAGCAGCTGCAAATTGGTGTGTTTATCAACATGCCATGCAGCTTAACACCACTACACTATTGCAACACACACAGCAACACATCACATATAAACAATTCATGTCTTGGCATTATCACTCTGTAATGCAAAGTATTTTAAAGTATTACATACACCTGTATTTGATCCCAGTACGATCTGGCCCAAAAAAGGAATGTATCAATGCATTAACATGTGCCACCACAGAGTCAGTTAAGCAACAGGTGTATTTCATGGACTCAATACTACTTGTCCAACTTTAGCATTGTGGCTCACATTTGTGCACTGCTTAGCTATGAACAAACACGTGTATCTGGTAATCATAGGCACTTTGCTAACCACTGCACAAACCCACTGCTCACTGCACTATGGAAATGTGCATATTATGCTGTATTACTGCTATTTACTGTCCATTTACTGTATATGACATGAAATTACATGTAGAAACATTACAAACTGAGGGCCCTATCCAACAATCTATCACATGTTTACAATACATCTGTGTGTCGGCACTCCTCAAAAGCACTGCAACCCTGGGGTCTCACTACTTTCTTCACACATATGTCAACCACACTACAAAATGCAATATCAAATGTTGTGTGTTATACAATGTGCATCAATCTGGTAACATGCTGAACTACAAATATTGACTCATATGCCTAAAAAGCCTTATCTTTTGTTTTTGTCAAGGGTAGACGTTGCTTATTGAACCTTGTGGACTTCTTGGATACTGATTCCAAAGATCTGGATTATGGACAACAGGACATACCACCTATGTTGAGTTATCCAAGGCCTTTGACACTATCCCCAATTCCTGTCTCATAGTGAAGATCTCCCATTTGGGAATTAAGCCATACAGTAGTAGAGGGATAGGCAAATGGCTCACTGACAAAACACACAGTCTGAAGGCTGGTGACTGCACCTCCACCAGTAGCCACTTACCATTAGACTACTACAAGGATCTGTGCTAGGCCCTTGACTGTTTGGAAATTTCTTCCTTGAAGTGCTGGCAGTGGTAGATGGCCTGTGGTTTACCAAGTTTGCAGATGACTTGTAACTGGAAGTAATAATATAGAGTTTCTCAATTATGTTACCATATTACAGAAAGGGCTACCACACACAAATGACTAGTGTCAAAGTCACACACTGAATCTTAATACTTACAATGGGTCACTGTCCCCTTTGGCAATGAAGTACCCCTGCTAATTATTATATACATAGCACCCCTCTAAGCTCAATTACAGTGTTGTGAGACTTGGGAACACATGTTGATAGCAATCTACAGTTTTGTCACAATATATCCATAGTAGTGACACACACATTTTGCATGGCAGACATCATGCATATGGACACCGTATCCAAGATCAGGGTGGTCATACCTCTGCTGTATTCTACCCTTATCATATCACTAATTGAGTACAATGCTCCCTTCTGTTTGTATCTCACCACACACCTACAGCAATTAGAGAAAACACAGGGTTGTGCATGGAGGACTCCAGGGCTTTCAAACATGACATGCGTGGATAGACTGAAAGACCTGTCACTGTTCTTGGTGTCAAGCAGGCTGCTGAGAGGTGACTTATGCCTGCCCTACAGAGGAGTCTCAGACCCTGCCCTATTGGAAATGCTGGACATCTGCAAATCAAATGGGGCAAGAATAACTTGGCCCAGGGTTCTCATCCTAGCCTGTGACATAAACCGGATATGATGGGTAGACAGGTATATCCCCATATGACTCACACTACTCTGTAATAGGTTCAAACTACATGTGAAGCAGTGCTTCTCAATGACTCTGTTCAAGCACAACACTGACTACTGGTTGTGTGATTGTAAGGTCACCTCCGGGGTGGCATCTATGTCCCTCATGAATAGGGTCAGTTGGTGTTGCTTACAAAATCACCCTGCTAACAATGACCCTCCAGTTATGCTCAATAAGGGTACTTGTGTTTTTACACACCCAGGCTTCTAAACACTGTAGGGCCATTAAGCTAGTAGCCTCCTATGACTATATGAAGCTACGAGCCTATGCAGGCCTGCTAACATTTTATCTCCCACATGGCTGCTGATGTCATCTAAGTTCACCTGCAGTATTGAAAAAGTCAGACTTGTGATGTAGTGCTTGCATAATGTACTGTTTTCTGTAGTCTGTGTACTTAGGTAAGTAAGGGTTCTGTTCTCACTGCAGTCAACTGTGTGTGTGTGTGTGTGTGTGTGTGTGTGTCTCCATAAGCAGAAGAGCAGATGTCTATATACCACAGTTACTGCTCCAATACCATGGGTTGACAATATTTTGATTCCTGCAGATGCCTACACATCCATTTCATGTAGCACACCCAACATCTTCCCACATGGCCTACTTATGTCATGTACTATAAGTTCACCTGCAGTCTTGTAAAAGTCAGACTTGTGCTGTGGCACTTGCGTAAACTACTGTGTTCTGTAGTCTGTGTACTTAGTTAAGGATTCTATTCTCACTGCAGTCAAGTGTGTGTGTGTGTGTGTGTGTGTGTGTGTGTGTGTGTGTGTGTGTGTGTGTGTGTGTGTGTGTGTGTGTGTGTGTGTGTGTGTGTGTGTGTGAGAGAGTGTGTGTGAGCTCTTGCTTGACATTACAGACAGCATTTTCTACCAGCATGTGGGTCACTATTTTCTCCTCAACAGACACTGCTGATGTCATCAGCTATAAAGTGTTCTCTGACACACTCTAATTCAGACTTTTGCAGTGGAATTTGCATAAAATACTAAGTTCTGTACTCTGTGTAGTTAGATAGGTAGGGGTACTATTCTCACTGCAGTCAGCATGGTGTGTGTTTGGGAGTTCTGGCTTAATGGAAAAACAAACCTGACAAACTGTTTCTTCTTGACTGAAGAAGTCTTAGTTGTAAGACAAAAGCACTAATATTTCCTGATAAAGTTGTGCTTATTTTAATAAATCTGATGTTCTGTCATCCCGGTTGCCATTGGTGGAGTTCTGACTTCATATTAGAAAGAGCCTTTTACACCAGAATGTGGGACACTGTTATTACCATGTTCTCCTCAAGAGACACTGCTGATGTCATCAGCTATATCAGATTTTTGGATATGCAATACTTCCACCAGGGTAGGGTCAGACACTGGCCTGGAGGCCAGGCAGACATCACCTCATCCTAGACCAGACAGATTACAGTGACAAGACTTTAACTCTATCCACATACATCATGACATGGTTTGTAGGCCCTGTGTTATCTTGCTCAGAAAGTCCAGTGGTCTTTCCAGCTGCTGCATATGTCTGGTGAGGTACATGTCAAATAGAGCATCATACTCTATTACTGTTCTGATGAGGTTTGTCTACAGTGTTGTCATGCAATCCTAAGATCTGCATATGATGGCATGACATATGATGTGCAAAACCTAGGCATTCAATACCAGTGGCGACACTCGGTGGTCAAAGTGCAAATTGCTATATACATGTGTTCCCATTGCTGACATCACTGGGTGTCAGCATAGCAGGACTGTTGTCATTGCTATGATTAACATGGAATTCCACCTTTCAGATGGACAAGTTAAAAAAAGACACATTTCTATATTTAGCTATAGATCATGTGCCTTTCATCATTCATTTGTCTATGTTAGCCCCTCCTGTACTATGTTATCATCACTAGTGGACTCAACAATTCAACTCAATATGCAAGAATCAGCAAACATAGTAAGCCAAAGGCCACATACTTTAGCCTGAACTGTTAAGAAATAGAGTCCAAACAGTGAAGGACCAAGCACAGATCCCTGGGGTTTGCCAGTGGTAACAGCTCTACTGGTACAGGTTGATTCATCAACTTTCACAGTATGTGTTCTGTCGGTGAACCAGTTGGTTACCCATCTACTGATGTAAGGGTAAATCCCCAGCTGGGACAGTTTCTCAATGATACATGCATGGGGGATTGTGTCAAAACCCTAGGCCAGATCACGATAGGCACTATGCACTGTCTTACCTTCATCTAAGCCTATCATATGGAATTAATGTCTGTGACAACATCACAGATCACCTATGGCTTGAGTCAACACATACACCTTCCTGATATGGTCGAATCCACACATCATCACACCCTCCACATGGGCTATATTGCTATACAATGGTGTACATCAACATGCATCCATCTGAGTTGGGGGGACAGCACCTGATGATGCATGTATAGAGACATCCTGACTCTCCCAGGCTGTGAGGTAGACCACAATTTCATCATAGAGCTCTTTTACATGTACACTTGTAATATTCCAGCTGTGTTCAGCAGGAGTGAGACAGCTGTTACGGCTATAGCATGTCTATTACATCTGATATATGCTCTGAAAGAGGGCATGCATGATGACAACAGTATCATATTGTGGAACTTGAACAGGCCAAGGCATTTTACATAAATCTACACTGAGGTATAGGTTCATAGGTGTTTACTAGGCTAATAACCCCAAGGGCCTTTTTAAACCCAGCCATGCATCCTAAATCTCTGACAAGTTCTGATACCATTGATAGTGTAAGCAGGGGATTTGGGAGATAAAACATCTGCAAGCTAGGACCAGGGAGACAAACCATTTAAAAATTGCCTGTGTTCATTAGAGACATAGGTGCCAAACCAGGGATGAATTTCCTGTTCTCCATCCAATTGTCCAAGTTGCACTTGAATTGAGTTGGGGAGGAACTCTGCTTCACATGGATGAGGAGTCTGTTCTAGAGATGGGGTAACCTCTGGGATACATGCCAGTCTCTCTAGCAGATTGTATTTATATCGCAGGGAAGGTTCAAGTCCTTAGAATGAGTAATTCTGGTGCTGTTTATTTTGTAGATATGCAAGTGGTCCATCAGAGTCAGGTCTGACAATGCTCTGTATGTCAGGCATAGATCTCCCCTCAAAAGCTGGTAGGAGACAAAATACAGGGATAGAGCCTTGAGGCTGTCTGCATAGGACATTTTATTTACAAATCCTATATTTTTTAGTGAGAAACCTCTGTGGGTGCTACAATTGTTGGATATGCCTGGTTAGGTACATACTAAAGAGGACATTGTACTCAATGATAGGTCTGATGAATGCCAAATACAGTGGAACAATAACTTCCTTGGACTTAGATGCCATACCTTTGCTTATAAGTTGCACAACATAGAATGATTTCCTAACTACTGTAGACATGTAATTAATGGTCAATGGCTTCATTACTATTTATGTGTGTGCCCAAGTCCATGACTACTGGGTCATCTTTAAGGGGTGTGTTGTCAATATGATTGTAACCAGGGTGGATGACTTCCCGAATGATACTATTATGCACTTCTTGGCATTTAGTTGTAGTCCATGGCTCTGGCACCATTTTTGTTCAGATATTGGCCATACCTAGGTATTCTTTCAGTGGAATATAAATGACTGTCTGATGGTGCAGAACACCAATCAATTTGTTACACCAGAAGATGCATGTGTGCTACCTGTTCTGCTTATGCACAAACTACATACATAGGTCTTTGACAACATTAATGGCATGTATAACCTTCATGACAGCGTGAATTATGCTATATATACATATATATATATATATATATATATATATATATATATAGATAGATAGATATATGCCATGCAAACAAGTCAGCTAGCCTGTATTTCCCATACTGTCACATACAGGAATAGCAGTGTCCCTCCTAACACTTCAACAGATGTTACAGTGGCAGAACAGAATGCATTGTTACCCTCATAGAGTGTGGATGTATCATAATTGTTTTTCAAGTGTGCATGTGCAGCCTCATCTCTTAGCACTCTAAATCACATATGTTATGTCAGAGGCATAGGATGACTGGTGGTATTATTCTGATGTTGTTCATGATAGTGGTTGGTTCATGTAATGTTTTCAATGAGCCTTTACTTGTCCCCACCTTGCTGGAGACCTCTGCTGAGAGTACACTCATATTTAGGCATATCAGTTTGCACAGCTTCACAATATGCATCCTACTCCAATTGTATGCTAGATCCCTAATAAATCTCCTCTGCACTATTCATGTACAGATGCTTATCTCACACAGACATCCTCCCCAATCTTATGTCACCTTGTGTGAGTCACATCAAACACATTTTCACAGTATAGTTCCTACTGTACCATATAGATATGTAATTGGTGGTGCTGCTATAACCATCTTCCATTGACCTGCCCTCCTCTGTTGTACATTAGGTTGTTATACCTGTCCTCTTTCCCTGTGTTCGTTCATGCAATTCATCTGCATGTCCCAGTTCAATACACACACTTCTGAGTGTTCATTTTACATATCAGTCCATTTCCAATTACAGATCATTTGCACAGCTTCAGTACAGATTGCCAGGAATGGGATAGCACAATACTCAGCACTGTGGATATACTGTCCTGTACTGCACTTGGACCATATACTTCATATTTCTGACTCTCAACTGTCCAGATATTACTAGGATGTCCAGATGTGTTCCTTATCAGATTTGTGGCTTTCTGCTATATCATGGAAATGTCTCAGGACTGATGTGAGTCAGTATTACATACATTTGAGTTAATACCTCTCAGCTGTCCTGATTTGTGCAGAATGTCCAGTCACTATCTCATATTTTTGAAATTATCCTCATAACATTTTGTTTTTCTGGCAATTCATTGGCATGTCATTGCTGAATGAAGTCAGAAACTAATGACAGACATTTCAGTTTCAAACTGAATGCTCTTCAGAAACTTCATGCTACTGTTTAACCTATTATTATATCTCCTTTCTAAGACTGGACGAACAATATTGCAATCTGTCCCTATTTTGGAACCTTTGTCCCCCCCCCATTATTTTTGGCTTTGTCCATATTTCTTGCTCTAAGAGATTGAGGGGTATAATTCGTTATATATTAAATCCAATAGATATTTTAACTATGTGTTATATTATGGTTGATTTATTGACAACCTTTTTTATCTGGAGGAGTAAAATTAATGAACTTCACTGTTTCTTGAATGATATTAACAATGCATGTGATTATCTAAGTTTTACTTGGAAATATGGCTGCAAAAGTATATGCTTTTTGGATGTACAAGTTTATAAACAAGGTAATAAACTTAGTAGTAAAATATACAAGAAAAATGTTCGGAATAATGCATACCTCAGGTGTGATAGTATTCACCCTGGTTATGTCAAAGATAATATTGTGAAAGGACAGTTAAGGAGAGTGAGTGATTTAACAGATTGTAATCTTAAATTTCAAGAAGAAAGTAAACTGTTATGTGAAAAGTTTTTAGTTAGGGGCTTCCCAATGGAAATGGTCTTGGAAACATTAATTGAAACAACTATAAGTAGGGGAAGTGTTAACAACTATGATAATGCAGAAAATAATGTCCCCTTGGAATGTAAGAATCAGAAGAGTAAATATGAATGAAGGTTAAAACATTAAATTTATTTATTACAAAATGGGGGAGTCAAATGTACTATTTTGTTTAGAATAGCAATTATTTGATGTGTTTCATTAAATAGTTGCTTGTGTTATTCGTTCAGATGTTTTCTTTCTAATTTTGTGGGAAATGTGCAATGAATTTAAATTAATGTTAAATGTTTAATTAATTAATAGGTTGTGATTTTCTTAAATATTGGTGGGGCAAATAAATTTGTTATTCAGTCTAAGGAAGTCTTTTCAAGATGAAAGTGCTTACTGAATAAGCGAACTGTGATTTCTGGTAAATAAAGGCTGTTCAGTAAAGGTATTTCGAGTGATTTTTGTTTCTACGCTGTTTGCTGTTCTCCATTTTTGGTGTCAGGTTGAGTGGTATGTTTGAGTTTCATTCTACCAAATTCCTATGCAACATCTATGTCAAATATATGCCTATTTATGGGTAATTTTCCTTTTATTATGGTGGTCTTTGTGCAGATGTGTTGCACTAACAGATTGACAGCTGTCTGTGAAGCCCTCGTGATCATTGTGGCATTCCGTGGACTGTAGGTGCTTTGCTTTAAATAGAATTGCTATCCACATTTGCTTACTCATTTTCCTGGCCTGCAACACTGTTGACAGCCACGAAACCTTGCTTAGACACTGCATGTGGCATTAATATGCATTGTGTGGTGGTGAACTCTGCCACTATATATACACACACACACACACACACACACACACACACACACACACACATATATATATATATATATATATATATATATATATATATATATATATATATTTACATTTGTTGACTGGGTTAGACTGGCTGGGCAGGTGCACTTTTTCAGCAGTGACCTGGGGAGAAAAGCTCCATTTAGTACAAGTAAAAAAAAGAATACAGCAATCAAGTATTAATATATACGATGTGTATATGTATGATGATGTATCATATATATATATATATATATATATATATATATATATATATATATATATATGTTTACATATATACAGAAAAGTATCTCTCTCTTTCTCTCTCTCTCTTTATATATATATATATATATATATATATATATATACAGTACACAGATGGAAGTACCCTAGACAGAGAGTGTATAAAATGTTACTATCAAATGGACACACCTTTAGATTTATACATACAGGTTTGTAGCACATTAGTTGGCTGTGAAGTATGGAATACTGATGTAGTCTGGCCAAACACTGGCAGACCACAAAAGGCACAGGTATGAAGTACTGAGAAACTGCTGATGTCCCCGCAGAAGCCAGCATAAGTGGAATGTCCCACGTATATCTGTGAGTCAGCTGCAAGTAGCTTCCATAGCACACATGCACTCAGGTCACCCCACTATCAGCCACAGGTACCTCACAGGTCACATCGCTCCTCTTGGGAATGAGTACAATATGACCACCACCTCTGTATGAGAATAGCCACAGAATGCAGTCTCTTGAAGAGGTGTCCCATGTAGGTGTGTCCCTAGCTGTAAGCAGCACCCTGCCAGCATCCACACCAATGAATCAATAAGGACAGAAACTATTGATATTAACACCTTTCACACCTACCCTGTCACCCCAGGGGAATCAAGTGGCTTGCAGCCTGGGACTGTAGGAGTGACATAATGCACTGGCCTGCTACAGATGGCCTGCATCACTACCAAATGCCCTACAGTCCTCTGTCAAAGGCCTGTGTCTTATCCGTACTGCCAATGGATATTATCTTATGGACTCCCATATAACGACATAACACAGTCCACAGAACACAAATGCAAGGGCATGTTGACAAATCCCATTTGCATGTCCACCATGTCCTACTGCATGAACTGTGGACCAACCCCTAAATACTGCTAATATAAAGTGATAACTATAGGGATACTTATCAGCTATCATTTGCATGATGTTCGGAAGAGGATAGAATAACGGGAGGGGGGTAGAAGAATGGATGCCATGGAGTGTGAAGTCTGAAACTCAGATGTGTACACATACTATCCCTGCCTGCAAACACAGGAATGGGTGGCTACATACCTGCTTGTAAACCACAATGAGAAGGGGTAATGACCAGAAATATGAGCCCAGCCACTGGGTAACCTGTGTGAATCTGTACAGCTGTGAGATATGGCCACAGCAGGATATGGCCATTCTGTCACGTCAATGGGATCAAACATGGGATCCTCAGCCACCACAGTACCAAGGTGCTGAACCATTTACACAGATCCTTCAGCAAGTGTCTGCAGCTCCCCCTCCAGAATGGCATGATTGTGCAAGAATATGTAGGCTGCAGACCACAATACTGTACACAGCTTTATTCATCTTGTATTCCCCAGGAATGTATTGCAAGCAAATACATATACCTGTCATTAGTTGATGACATAAAACTTGTCAGTGTAAAACAGTACATATGTCTGAATATCTCTGCTAACACCAAAACCATGTAGCAGAAGCAGCACAGACACAATTAGTTATAGTATCCCACTATCCTTTGCCTGTTGTGACCCCATATTGTCAACCGATCTACAGATATCCTGCAGAAACAGGTTGCTAGCTGTAGGTTTAGAACACAAATGCCTGCACTGGAGTACAACCTACCTGGAATGGATTCACACATTCAATACAAAAGGTCATACTGGGCATGCTCCCACACTTAGAGAAACAAAGCCCATGTCTGACAACAAAATATTGAAAGGTCATACTGGGCATGCTCCCACACTTACAGAAATGAATCCCATGTCTGGCAACAACAGTGGACTATACATATCTGTCAGTCACAGATGTCTGTGGACACACTCCACATGGCACACCAGTCATGCTTTGCACACTCATCGGATAGGAATACACACATATATCCACGGACAACACACTATAATAGGTCAAACATACAGATACATAGATGTGGGGAAGAGAGTGACAGACAGTGACAAAGAGCATCCCATCATGAGGCCTGTCTCACCCAGCACACATCCAATTGGCCAGTACTACATAATGTGCAAATGTCTATCACTGTAGACATTTGATTCTGGTAGCCCTCAGCACTATAGTGTCTATGGTGCTTGTGATAACTATGTAACATGACAGTACAAGTCATTATTAATCTAGCAGTTGTATACACGGTCCTATCAAAATGTAAACCTGTGCATGACTGAGGGTTGGGTGTGTGCTTCCAGACGAATGGATTATGGTCCATTCATACACACTGCTCTCCCTATTGCCCTACTTTAGCAAGCCTGCGTCTGTCATTCACCTTGAAATACACCTTTAGAGTAGGGCTAACCTTATAATCTCCATGGCACATGCGATAACTGTTTAATGTTATAGTATGATGTACTACTTAGGATTTCTAATCCCAGACATGGCAACTGTGAGACTTTGTGTGTGTAGGAATGCTTTTGAGGCCAGTCACAGTAACTGCACTCGATGTCATCCTCCTTGAAATGCACCTTTGGAGAAGAACTGGACATATAAGCTCTGTGGCTCATGCTATAACTGTGTTTTGCTATAGTGTGATATACTAATTAGGTAGGAGTTCTAATCCCAGACATGGCAACTATGAGACTCTGTATAGGGATTAATGCTTTTGAGGCCAGTCACAGTCACTACACTTCCCATTGCCCTACTTTGGCAAGCCTACTGATGTCATCCATCTTGAAATACACCTTTGGAGAAGGATTATCCCTATAAGCTCTGTGGCACATGCTGTAACTGTGTAATTCTATAGCGTGAGGCACTAGTTAGGTAGGAGTTCTAATCTCAGACATGGCAACTGCGAGAGTGTGTGTTTGTTTGTGTGTGTAGAGATCAACACTTTTGTGGCCAGTCACAATCACTACACTTTCCATTGCACCTCGTTGCAAACCTGCTGTCATCCACCTTGAAATATACCTTTGGAGAAGGGCTGACCCTTTAAGCTCCATGACATGTGCTATAATTGTGTAATGTTACAGTGTGATGTACTAGTTAGGTAGGAGTTCTAATCCCAGACATGGCAACTGTGAGACTCTGTGTGTAGGGATAAATGATTTTGAGGCCAGTCACAGCATTACACCTTCCATTGCCCTACTTTGGCAAGCCTGCTGATGTCATTCACGTTGAAATACTCCTTTCAAGAAAGGGTAGCTCTACAAGCTCCATGGCATGTGCTATAACTGTGTAATGCTATAGTGTGATGTATTAGTCAGGTAGGATTCTTAATCTCCAACATGGCAATTGCAAAACTTTGTGTTGGTGTGTGTAGGGATCAATGCTTTTGAGGCAGGTCAATGTCACTACACTTTCCATTGCCCCACTTTGGCAAGCCTGCTGCTGTCATTCACCTTGAAATACACCTTTGAAGAAGAGCTAGCCCTATAAACTCTATGGCATGTGCTATAACTATGTAATACTGTAGTGTGATGTACTAGTTAAGTAGAAGTTCTAATCCCAGACATGGCAACTGTGAGACACTCTGTGTGTGTGTGTGTGTGTGTGTGTGTGTGTGTGTGTGTGTGTGTGTGTGTGTGTGTGTGTAGGAATGCTTTTGAGGCTAGTCACAGTCACTGCACTTTCCAGTGCCCCACTTTTGCAAGCCTGCTGATGTCATCCACCTTGCAATACACCTTTGGAGAAGAGCTAGACATATAAGCTCTGTGGTGCATGCTATAACTGTGTAATACTTTATTGTGATATACTAATAAGGTAGGAGTTCTAATCCCAGACATGGCAAAGATGAGACTCTGTTGGTGTGTGCAGGGATCAATGCATTTGAGGCCAGTCACAGTCACTACACTTTCCATTGCCCCACTTTGGTAAGCCTGCTGATGTCATCCACCTTGAAATACACCTTTGGAGAAGGACTAGCAATGTGATGCATTAGTTGATCAATGGTTTTGAGCCCAGTCACAGTCACTACACTTGACATTGTCCCACTTTGCCAAACCTGCTGATGTCATCCACCTTGAAATACACCTTTGGATAAGGGATAGCACTATAAACTGCTTTGTGTGTGCTATAACTGCATAATTGTATAGAGAGATGTATTAGTTAGGCAGGAGTATTAATTTCAGGCATGGTAACTGTGAGACTCTGTGTGTGTGTAGGGATCAATACTTTTGAGGCCAGTTACAGTCACTACTCTTTCCATTGCCCTACTTTGGCAAGCCTGATAATGTCATTCACCCTGAAATACACCTTTGGAGAAGGGGTAGCTCTATAAGCTCTGTAGTGCATGCTATAACTATGTAATGCTATAGTGTGATGTATTAGTCAGGTAGGATTCCTAATCTCACAAATTGCAACTTTGAATCTCTGTGTGTGTGTGTGTGTGTGTGTGTTTGTGTGTGTAGGGATCAATGCTTTTGAGGCCAGTCACAGTCACTAAACTTTTCATTGCCCCACTTTGGCAAGCCTGCTGTTGTCATTCACCATGAAATACACCTTTGGAGAAAGGCCAGCCCTGTAAGCTTCATGGCATGTGCTATACCTGCGTAATACTATAGTGTGATGTACTAGTTAGGTAGGAGTTCTAATCCCAGACATGGCAACTGTGAAACTCTGCATATGCATTTGTTTGTTTGTGTGTGTAGGGATCAATGCTTTTGAGGCCAGTCACAGTCACTACACCTTCTATTGCCCCACTTTGGCAAGCCTGCTGCTGTCATTCACCTTGAAAAACACCTTTGGAGAAAGGCTAGCCCTGTAAGCTCCGTGGCATGTGCTATAACTGCGTAATGCTATACTGTGATGTACTAGTTAGATAGGAGTTATAATCCCAAACATGACAACTGTGAAACGTGTTGTGTGTTTGTTTGTGTGTAGGGATCAATGCTTTTGAGGCTAGTCACAGTCAATAAACTTTCCATTGCCCCACTTTGGCAAGCCTGCTGTTGTCATTCACCATGAAATACACCTTTGGAGAAAGGCTAGCCCTGTAAGCTCCATGGCATGTGCTATAACTGTGTAATACTATAGTGTGATGTACTAGTTAGGTAGGAGTTCTAATCCCAGACATGGCAACTGTGAAACTCTGCGTATGCATTAGTTTGTTTGTGTGTGTAGGGATCAATGCTTTTGAGGCCAGTCACAGTCACTAAACCTTCTATTGCCCCACTTTGGCAAGCCTGCTGCTGTCATTCACCTTGAAAAACGCCTTTGGAGAAAGGCTAGCCCTGTAAGCTCCATGGCATGTGCTATAACTGCGTAATGCTATACTGTGATGTACTAGTTAGGTAGGAGTTCTAATCCCAAACATGGCAACTGTGAAACTTTTTGTGTGTTTGTGTGTAGGGATCAATGCTTTTGAGGCCAGTCACAGTCACTACACTTTTCATTGCCCCAATTTATCAGGCCTGCTGATGTCATTCACCTTTAAATACACCTTTGGAGAAGGGCTAGCCCTATAAGCTCACTGGCGATAAATGTGGTACACTGTAGTAGCAATGCATAGCTAGGTAGGGGTTTGACTCTCAGTACTGTCAAGTGTGTGTGTGTGTTTGTCATCAGTAGCCTGTGTGGAGGTAGATGTGATTGTATAATAAAATGACTCTTTGTGGGGTGGGTTTTGCAAATTTCTTATATTGAGGACCTAATATATGTCACAATGTCAATCTTACAAGGACAACAGATGTCAAACAGCAGAGAGGCTGGTGTAGAAAATCCATACCCCTACATGTGACATGATGGATTGGTGAACAGTATAGGCAACCCTTGTATTACCCAGATAATGCTCCCCACCCATGTCTCATACACAAACACACATGGCTAGGCCACAACCACTATGTTGGTAGTTCCCTGCATATTTCAAACAGAAAGTAACCACAGTGTGATTGCAGTTGACTACAGTGGGCATGGCACCCTGTTCCATCCTTACAATAGGCAAACAATTGCTTACAGTGGTCCTTTGCTATGTTCCCCACTGGATGACTGCAACAACTTTAGATTCTGCAAATGTTACTCACAAAGGAAATACCATGCCTTATACACATACCCTATACAGACAGATGCCACTAACATCAGTGAATAGCTGTATAATGCTGTCAATGTAGGTGCAGGCACAACCTCAGTTCCATAGCCAGTTCTCACCATATGAGGTCAGGAATGCCAAATCAGATGATAACATTATGTCCACACAACATACCCCAGTCACCACATGTACACTTCCACATGTCACAAAACATGCATGTGGGACGTGCACAACACAGACACTGTCCATGTTATGGAATGTAGAACACATACATGGCAAGCATTGCACAGCACTGGCCACCCTCAGTAGTAACCTAGATGAGTGGATGGTGAATACAATAGCCACATGTGTGGGCCAATCCAGGGACTATTCCCCTAAGTCACACTGCAGACCATTGTCATGTGGCCTGATGCCAAGTTTTACCCTTTGCCTAGCCTTGTACAGCCTTCTGACACAGTCAACTACTACACACCTGTGAAGCAATGAACCCATGCATGTCAGTACTGGCAAATCTGTGTGTGTGTGTGTGTGTGTGTGTGTGTGTGTGTGTGTGTGTGTGTGTGTGTGTGTGTGTGTGTGTGTGTGTGTGTGTGTGTGTGTGTGTGTGTTTGTGTGTGCCTGTGTGTGTGGAGATTAATGATTTGGAAGCCATTCACACTCACTACACCTCTCATTGTCCTACTGTAAAATGCCTTCTGATGTCAGTCATCTTGATATACCCTTTGCCCATATATCAGCCTGATAACCTCTGTGGTGTATGTGATACCTGCATAATACTGTACTATAGCAAACTAGTTAGTTAGGAATTTTAATCCTGACTCTACCAACTGTGATAATGTGTGTGAGTCCCTGAGAGTGTGTGGTTGTGTCTTCCTTGACACCTGCTTTTGTGGACAGGCACATGTACTACACTTACCTTATCCCTCCTTTATCACTGTTGCTGATGTCACTCACCATCAAGGATACCTTTGGATACCTCTTTAACATGGAAGCTCTGTGGCACATGCAATAACTGCATAAAAATATAATAGTAATACATAGTCAAACAGGGGTTTGAAACACAGTTCAGGTAAGTGGTGACACTAACATGCTTATCTCTTGCTCTCTGACCCCCTTCCTTTTTTACTTTGTCTCTGTCTGTCTCTCTCATTCTCTCTCTGGTGGATGCGGAAAAGTACACCTGCTTTGCTTAGGCAGCAGCTTGTGATTTGTAAGTGATGCTCATGATCAGCTGATGGCCTGTGCATGAATTGCAGTCCCCCACTAGCTGATTGCATGTGGAACAGCTGTGGTATCATTCCCATTCCCATAGCCAATTGCATGGAAACACACTCCTATAATTAAGAACGTCAAGTGGGTGTTTGCCCTTTTCATTCACTGTGAGCAGGACTTCATGTCAGTGTTTGAAAACAGCATCACAGAGGGTAGTGGGATATACCAATTACAACATATACTGTGGAGACAGGCCAACAAACAGGCAGGGGAATGTTCCAGACATGAGGACAGAATGTAAGTCTTGCTCTTTTACATTTGAACTAATGTTGTCTTAATAGGGTTTGTGTGGATATGGCTGGTCTACATGATTTATTATCTGTCATAACAGTGTTACGTGGTTGAGGAAACTCTTACCTGTAAGGTTATCTGCACACTGGCCAGTGTTTGGAGTCTTACATGTGTTGTGTTATTCACACATGTCCTATCTTTACAAATGCAGTAGCATACTCTGAGGATTGCAGTCAGTACATGGTGACAGCCATGTGAGTTACTGACGTCATATCCCTCAGAAGACATATGTCACAACAAACCCTGTTACACCAGTAAATGTATGAGTTTATCACAGCAACATGTCAATATTGGCACTGTGTTTGTGCCTCCAGCCACAATTCTGTCAATCTTTGTACATATGTTATGCAGTAAGAGGTGCATATGTTATTTCCTGACATCATACCTGATAACAAGCCAGTGAGATATCAAACTGCTAGACATGCTATGTATAGTAGGGCTTATATGTGAGGACAAAACCTGGAAATTCTGTTGTAGTATGTACAGTAGTGAGGTCTCTGTACTTATGCTGATTGTTGACAGAGTGTGTATTGTGAATATGCACCTTGGCCTGTGTACAGACTCTGGCAGACGTCATTGTTCTTGGTCCTGTTCTATCTGAAGTTGCATGCTGCTCCAGTGTATGATACCCAATTGGCGTACATGTTTGTAGGACCAGACCTACACATGCCCCATACCACAGTCAGCCATTGGAATGCACT
>NC_056729.1:596060622-596063122 GCF_019279795.1 Protopterus annectens
TCTTATCACATCATATTTATTTGATATGTGTATATTTAGATATAAAAACATATCTGATTCAACGCTAATATCACTAACAAGTACTACACAATTGTAGAAGTCATAGCAGTTGTTCAATATTATTCAGTGTGTGTACTGACAGATATATAAGAAAAAACAACACTGTTTTCACAGCTGTGATGGCTTAGTGATTAACTGCTGTGACTATAGTGTACAGGGTCTTGAGTTCAAGACCTCCAAGGGCTGTTTATTTTGTTGCTAGGCAGAACAAGTGCTATTCAATACAGAATGGTTAAGGCAGTTTTGAGCAGATTTAAGCGGCTTTGCTTGGGTTGCCTGACAGTAAGTGCTGCTAAGGTAGAGTTAAACATATAGGCACTTACATTGTGTAGGCTTCACTTATACGTGTGGAAATGTGCTTAGCATTTACATTTAAGTAATGCTTACACATGCTAAGCATAACTCTACCCTGGGAACCTGTGATCACATTCCAGTTTGATAAAATAGCATGGTAATGACATCTTTATTAGTGCATTTAATTCCATGTACATAACATCCATCTATGTGCTGTCATTACAGTAGCAAGGGGTGTGAGCCTACTGTCTGGGACACCTGAGTATATATGGCTTGTACAGCGCTCTTTTCTGTTTGAATGTGTTTCATACATGGGTAGTGTCCCAGGTTATACACAGTCACACTGGCATGTAGTGTATAATTATGTTACTACTGTTGACAGTGCTTTCCCAAGTAAGAAAAGATTGCAGATCATAGTACTGGAACCAAACACCCCTGCATGCAAAGATGGACTCTGAATCCTCACTATTGTGTTCTTGGAGTGTGAGCTGTCTGTCATTAAGTATTTGCTACTGGATATTGATCTGACATGTGGATATTAACTGTAGACTACTATGTGTATAGGACATGTGATTGAGGGATGCTGCCATGCAGTAATGGCATACCTATCAGTGTCTGATGTCTGTCTGTCAACACAGTCATCCTACTGCATAACCAGCTGGCTAGCTGATGTCTGTCTGTCTTCTGTACAGATGCAGATGTCGGGACTCCATCTTGGTTGCTTACAGGTAATCTATGCTTTTGTGACACTTACATGTCTGCCCAGCTGTGTTATGAGTGCCATAGCTAGAATTCCACACCCTGTATGCACCACATGCCATGGATACCTCAACTACACTATTACAGTCAACAGAACATGCTTGGGTATAGGTCTACATGACAGACACTGATCATTTTATGTAATACATGTTGTATACATGTCAACTGGAGCACCTCACTGGGCCTCTGCAAGAGGCAACCAGATGATTGGATGTTGCATGTAACTCTAACCCTGAGGATCACCCTGTGGTATCTGGTAAAAGATGGCCTGCTGGCAAATGGCAGGAGGCATTATACCACTGTACTCACATCCCCTACACTTCCCATCTCTCCATCGACAATAGCCTGGAGCACACCTATGAACACCTGCACCAACGGATCCGAGTACTGGCAAATGTGTACATGTGCATTACTGAGGCTAACACTTTCTGTGTGTTTGTAGACCTGTAGTTGATAATACCCTGAGGGCCTTCACATCCACTGCAACCCCATTGCCATAGTTAGATGTGGCTGCTGCTGTACTGGACATTGCATGTACCTTGTTACACTCTTCACCCTATGAGTTACCAGGAGATTGCAGTACCAGCACAACACTGTTGTACAAATGGGTTGATAGGCATGGGATATCCTCTGAGTTCTGGCAATTGTGTGTATGTGTGCAAGTGTGTATATTTGTAGGATACAGCATTCTGAGGCCACATTCTCATAACACAATATGCCTTGCCACACAGTATTAGGGATAGTGATGTTGCTGACTGTAGGAGAGCCATGACAATGCATCACCCTACTATCCCTGTGGCATGTGCATTAGTTGGATATCCCTGTAGTAGCACTCTTCGGATAGACAAAGGGTTGTATTGCAGTCCTTGTCAATGTGTGATGGTTGGTATGTCATAGTATTATCATGGGTTTCAGTGCATACAATATCCACTGTGGGGTGTGGGTGCTGGGTATAGTGTCTTTACACCATGGTACCCCCAGTAAATGCCCCATGTTCCACTGTATAGGGATCACTGTCACCATCAATCAGTTATAGGTAACTGATAACACTATCCAGCCCAGTTATGCATGTGCATTATGCAACTTATCTGTAACAGAATGGACACACTGACAAGGCAGTTAGCACTGATAAGCCCAGGTCTCTCAGATGTGTTTATGATTATGTGTTTGTCAATGTGTATATGACAGTATGTCACACTATGTATTATTCATAAACAGCCAGTACTTCCCCATTACCATACTGTACAGGACCTGGTGATGTTCTTCACTTAACATGTAACCTGGAACACACCTCATCCTAAAAGCTGTGTGGTGTGTGCAGTTAAGGCCACACACATCAGTAGCACCATATACTTAGGTAGGGGTTCTAGTCCCAGTGTTGCCAAGT